>NW_027122649.1:1800000-2337425 GCF_030686945.1 Centruroides vittatus | reverse complement strand
GCGTTCTTTTTTCGGATTACGGATCGTTTCCCCGTGACCGCCCACAATTGCCCCGGATCCAACCTGGACCCTTCCACTGGGACAATTCGGGGATGGGGGGAAGCATACTAAATGTGTTAAGCACAGTCCTGTTCGCGATCCTTGACAAATCCAATATAAAAGAATCATTCAGTGACAATAACGGACTAAGCTAACACTAAATAATAAACAAGATAGACTATCTCGAGTTTATACCACAAATCCAACTCTAGTTGGAAGTATGGCTAGGACACAGCTATATACGGGGGAATGCACTCTGGTATTACATCCTGCAAATTCTCTGAATTCTAAAACCAACGGTTAACGATGGTGAGGCAGAAACATTATCAGCTCTATTGACATGTATAAGCCGCATACCGATGGGCACTCGGGACGGTTGGAACTTTATCGTCAAAGTGTGTTGATGTATAGACATAATTCCTCTAAGAACGACGTGAATTGTCAGATCTTTTCTAGACGGCACAGGATATTCTGGGCTAAAACATCAAGCTGTATCACATACATATTTCAGAGTGTGAGGCTGTTTTGTTATTACGGTTGCGCTGAAATGATAAGGTAGTAATTCCTGGGAGACTCAGTGCTTATTCTAGTTTGACTCATCTAAATCACTTCCTATCCACTATAATCAACTAATACTAAAATAATATCCCGTATTTAGAAAGGTTCATTTGATCACATTTAGGACTATGGAGAGACTCGGATACGGCCCTTATGCGTGATCGGCTAAGATGAAGGTCTTTATAGTCGATTAGTGATTTTGCATCAAGGCAAACGGCGGCTACAGGACGTCTGCAGCCATGGCTAGGGCCAGGCTATCTGCGCCTCAGCCGACACCGGTACCTACCTACAAGTGGATGCAACATAGGTGGAAATGCAGTTTGAAAAGGAGTTGTCACCAAATAAAACACATGTATGTGAGAGATAATAAATAACTTTCTTCTATTAATAACAAACCATTTCCTATATCTTACTTAAAAAATATATTTCCTAAGTCGTTTGGGGTATTGTCTAGTCATCGGAATATCTTTATTGATTAATTATTTACAGACCACTTTTTGTTAGGCCTAATTTATGGGGGAGAATACCGAACCAAACAAAGTTTTCACTAAGCAAAATAACTACTTTTAGTATGTAGGCTTTCTTAATGTTAAATGGCATTTAATAGTATAAAACTAAAGATTGAAGCCATAATAAACCTTACAAAATAAATCCACAATTCGGTAGAATGTCATAAAAGTCTCATAATCTTCGGAAAGACTAGTCAAAATAAGCTTTACCCACGTGCGAAGATACCTCTAGTTGACAAATGGTTTCTAAGCTCCGTAATTGTGAGGTAACCAGCGGGTGGGTCTATATCCCGTAATTACCCATTTCCACAAATAAGCCATCAGAACATCATTTATTAGGGTTAGTAGTAGTTCCTCCTTTGTCCAGGTGATAACGGGGGGTGTAGTGAGAAGACAGAGCAGGGTCATTTGTCTCTGTAAGTGGTTAGGACACAGACGGGAAATGGCCGTCTAGTTTCTAACCTGGAAACTAGGAACCCCCTCGCCCCCAATATTGAAGCTCTCGACTCACAGCGTGAGGTTGTGAACTTATTGTGAACTTAGTGTCCTATGTTCTCGCTGCTGTGATGGATATTCTTCGTTACACTTGTGCCAGCTGCAGTGACAGGTTGAGGAATATGAAGCCTCTGGATCGGGTGAAGAATTCATTCAGTTGGAAACTGTCGTTAATAACCTTTTTACTATAAATTCCACTGTCAATATATTCTATTTTGGTTTGTCTAGTGAAGCGTATGATTGTCCTAAAGTTCACAGAAATATATATTGCCAGTTATAGACATGACGTATAATTAATTATAAAATAAATATCTATCACATAATAATATGAATAACTTTTTTAAAAGTTTATTTAATCAACAATAAATTTTAAAAAACAAAAATAATTTTATCATCATCAAAAATTCCCGAAAAATCATTGTATGAATGTTTTATTACCTATTTATTTGAATATTAATTTTCTGTTTTTCAAACCAAATACAATAATGCTTGATTAAGTGTCTTTTAACTTAAAAATCAATTATTTTTATTGTAATTTTTTTATTTTCCAAGTTTTGCAAACATTTTTATTAAAAATTAACTTTAAACATTAAAATTCATGTAATACTTCAATACTTCACTCAACAACAGTACTGTACAATAAATCATGAAATATTAATTCTTATTTGTATTCTCCATGCAAATTTCTCATAAACAAAGTTAACTAAGCATGTAATTTATTTTTTATAGCATATAATTTACAATTTATTTTAATAATTTAATTAAAAAACTTAAATTTTTTATAATACAGAATTATTTAAGGATTAATTACTTTATTGGTATATATTCAAAAATTTTTGCCTCTCTAACCTGCATATATATTCAATAAGAAGCTAGTTTTTCTGATAAATATTTTTTTCGGTATAAAATTGCTCCATTTGTTTGTCTTCCCTTGCGAAAAAATAAAATACTAACATTTTAAAGAAGGCCTAGAAACATTTTTGTGTCTTGTCAATTGTTGTACTTTATCGACATCAACCAGAAACCTGTTACAAATTGTTTTGAAATTGAAAATAATTTTAACCGTACTACACTTTTATGTAATGAATGATGTATTTTTTATTATAAATTTTTGATTATTCTATATCAAAATAATGTAAACACATTAAGAATAGTTGTTAAGTTGCTCTCATATGTGTGGCTCTATCACATGTAGCTTAATAGAGAAACTTTTTAAGATGAGTTAGATTAATAGTTTACTCTAATTTTCCAACTTTTCTTCAAGTGTTTTTTTTTTCCTTTTATATTTAAGGCCTAAGCTTGTTCTGATTATTGAAGATGGATTCAGGGTCGATATTGTCAATAGGGATAAAACAACTTATCAATTCAACTAACTTGTAAGATATTTTTAAGCTTTTTATACAAAAATGAAATAAAGTTTAGTAGGCGTAATAGGGCCATAATAAACTTCTAAAAAAGTTTAATTATTGGATCTCGATAATCATTTTTCTCTTTATGGATACTAAATTACTCGATGGTTTTGTAAAAACTTTTTGCAAGAACCATGATTTTCCTAGAATCATGAAAGTAAAGTATCAATCTTACAAGGGTTTATTTAATTTTTGTAGGCGTGAAAATTTGATTAATTGGTATAGTCTTATCTCTAAAACACTTTTTCAGTGATTAATTACGTTTAGATGTCAGATAGTCATTTACAAGGCATGTTTATGAATGGCAATTTGATTCGTGGTTCTAAAGAACTGAAGACTTGTTGCTTATAGAATGATGTCAACACTATAATTCTTCAATAAAAATCTCATACTTATAACAAATTGTTTTAATTTAACCTTTGTATTATGAGATTCTTCTGTGATCATTGCAATGAATGATTAGTGTTTTAAAATAGATTTGCTTCTAACGAGTCTAATGAAATATATTTATATTAATGTATCACTTTCTTCCCTCATTAGTAGTAAGTATATTACGGTACTGTATAGGTTTACATGTGATTATTTAATTATAATTTATCACTACATTTCTGTTTAGGGCATAAGAACATTCCACGTATAATAAATTAATATAATATAGGCAAAGAAAGTTAATTCTGCTTTGCACTTATTATTAATTTTTTACTTAAGTCGAAAGTTATCATAAATTTTAACGAAATTTAAATAGTTAATAGTGCTATAAACCTAACTGAAGTGGATTTATATAAATTCCGAATTTTAATATTTAGAATTAAAGTTTTATTAGGGTATTATTATGCATTATATTAAAATAAGAACCAAGAATAAGAGTTGTTCTAGTCATAACCTTCAACATTACATGAAAATATATTCTTGTATAATTTGAAATTATTAAATTTTTTTTTCTTTGTAGAATGATTTGAGTTTGCATTTTCATTACATTTCGTATTAATATTTTTATAAAATCACGAGCCAACATCCTAAATGTGCAAAATTTTTTCTATATTAAAGATATTATCTTTAAAATCTTTTTCTTTAAGATATTTATTTATAATAGTAAAATATCTGATAAAAATCTTACATAGATTTGCTTTTAATTTAATATTCTTGTTATATTTTCAATTCGTTCATTGAAAACATAATAATCTGATTACATAAATTACTAAAAGTATACAGTAAAAACTTTAGACTAAATAAAAATAAAACATGGAACTTCCAATAAATTTCAATTATAATTGGTATGTTAGATACAGGCCTCTAACTCTAAATAGGAGGCATTATTATTTATTGTAACTTAGAATTAAAATTATTCCGTATATTTCCTTCCATTTGACATATATTCCACTATTACCCAAGCATAAGAGCATGACATTGCAAAACTTAATTAAAAATAATTAAAAAAAACTTATGTTGAGAGTCAAGTTTTGATCTCTATACGAAGACTTTTAATTACTTTTTACTCTGGTCGATTTTAACACTGAAAAATATTTTTATTATTATTTTTTAAATTCTATAAAGTATAGCTTATATTAAAATTTAACGCAAGATTTTTTAATAAATATTTTTTAAAAAGTAATAAAATAAAATGGATTCTTACTATTTAAATAATTAAAAAAAACGTAGTTAATTTTTATATTCTGGAACAACATAAATATGATATATTAATGATTATAAACCATATGAATATTTAAATAATATGAATATAAAACTTTAGAGTAGTTATCATCAATATGCATTTGTTTCTTAATCTGTTGACATTGGCAATAACTCACTATTAACAGTTATATTGAATTAGTGCCAATAATCTTTAAATAGAGACTTCCACGTCTCGAATGCAATTTTATACATTCTTCTTTTAGTATAAATATTTTTAAAGTCATAAAAATTTATCTTATATCAAAAGAGATTTTTTTTAAATCAATAATTTAGACATTCAATTCCGACGAATGTATGAATACTAATATGTAATTTGACTCGTGATTTAATACCGAATTACAATTTAGTACCGAATTATAATTGTTAGAACCGAGTTAGTATTTATGAAGAAAATCAACTTGCAAATTTTCAAGATACCGGACTCTTGGGAACAACCTTGAACTAAAGTCAAGGACTGCACGCTTACAGCATTCGATGTTAAGGTATCGAGCAATCAGACAAAACTCACGTCAGTTAACCGAGACAAAGCTACGAGAATAAACTGGAATTTTATGTTTATTAATTTACATAAAACATATCTCATGACGGAATTTTTCTATCAGCATCTTTTTTACTTTAATTGATTTATTTATATAAAGATTACACGCTAAAGTAGATTATATAATTAAAGATTAGAAACAGATTATCTGTAGATATACTGTATATTAAATAATATGGCTTATTATTTATAACCTTAAATATAAAAAAGGAGATAATATCATATATGAAAAGCATTATATATATATATATATGAAGTTAACATTGAAAAATAGCCAAGTTTTGTAACATTATAGTCCTTACTGTAAATGATGTCTTGCCAAGTTAGAAAACAAATAATCGGAAAACAATTTGATACCAAGACAAGACGTTGATAAAAGAACATTAATATATTGTTTTTAAAAAAATCTCATTAATCATAATTAAACAAATAATAGGCTTTAACAATTCTCACATTTATAATTCTAAATTATCCTTAGTGTTTACTAAATGTTTATAAATAACACCACTAAATGTTTGTAATTGAGAAAAATTTAAATAATTTTATCGTAGATTTATCATTGCTTCTGAATGTTGCAAGTACAATTTAAAAAAAATAAAATAATAATAATAGCCTATATTAACTATATTTTCTGAAGATGTAGTAACAGTGATAGTTGTTTAATTACGAAGAAGAATTATTTGTATTATTTGAAAAAGGAAACTCTTAATACGTAACACACACAATCTTTGAAATTTATCTCTGAATTTCTTTAGTTTAACAAAAGACAATTATGTAAATGTTTGAAGCTTAGATAATTGCCTTTTGTTTTTATTTAAATAAGACGAATAAACTTACAATAATTTTGAATAACTTATCTATTTAATTTTCTAATCAAAAAGTTTGCATCTATACTTGAAAAGTTTGTCAAAAAATCTTAAAATATTTAAAATTTTATATAACCCGACATTAGACTTCATTTAAAATGTTCGCATTTAACTTAGTAAATTTATCTTTCTCATTGCTTTAACCGCAATTACACAAAAGATTACAAGAATCATAAATCATCATCCTTATCAATAATTTTTAAAGGATATTTTTTAAACGCAATTTCATTTTTGATGGCGGTAATTTTCTAATTTATTTAAATTATCTACGGGTATGGATTTTAAAGTGTAGAGTGTAAATTGTAAACGTTTTAATAGCCACTTAGTTTTGATGTAAGGTAGCTTTTCATTTCGATAAACACTATATCTATCATAATCTATAA
This sequence comes from Centruroides vittatus, assembly GCF_030686945.1. NCBI lineage: Eukaryota > Metazoa > Arthropoda > Arachnida > Scorpiones > Buthidae > Centruroides > Centruroides vittatus. The sequence continues at coordinate 2,330,936 of NW_027122649.1, read as the reverse complement.
AATTCGGTCAAAGAGGTTCTCTTCCAAATCAACTGCTTTATTGCACTGACTGAGTCCTAGATTGTTCAGACTTAAGTGAAGTCGACGGATTTCAGTCCAGTTCATCGCCAGAGACAGAGTTAAGAGAGCACGTGGCCTACTGAAACAATGATGAACGAGCGGGGGACAAATTACTCACGTAGACACAAAAACCACCAGCAATTCTCTCCGCCGCACGGCGTGATTGATTGACTTCTGTCGAAAGTTCAGACTGCCGTGTTGACAATAATAGAGGCACGAGTGATACAACATGGCAGACAACAAGTAGCAACAATGGATCGTAACATTCACACGGACTCATTTAGAAGCAATGGGCCCACTATAGAGGCAACAGACTATCAACGTTTCTACCTAATAGTCACAATGACTGATAGACCTTAAGCTCACAAAGATAGTTACTTCCAGACTTACTACCACTTCTAACGTGCTTAAGTCGGGATTTTCGAGATTTCGGTGACTTCCACCAAGTATTTTCGTTACACATTAAACAGCTTCTATTTTTTAATTTAATGTTTAATCATCCTTTACTTACATTAAAATCAAATTTTTCACTTTAAGATAATTAACATCAAGTGTAATAAACGGAAATTGCTACGTATGTTAAACTAAGTTCTGCATTTTAAAGACTAGAATACAAGGATTTATTATGCTTAAATAATCATAATTTAAAAAAAATCTGTTTATTTAAAAAAGCATTAATTATAATTATCTTTTAAGTTTATTATAACTTAGTGCACAAGTCAGAAATGAAGAAAAACTGTATCCGTTATATTGATATCTCAAACGCTATCAAGTAAAAAATGTAGACTCATTATCTATAGCTTTGTTCTAAAACTTTTCATGTTAGTTTTGAAAAGCTTGGTTTGACTCTTTTTTTTTATTCTTAGACTAACCTATATAAAAAAAACTGTATTTTTAAAAATTCCTGCCTTGATTAGATCTACAGTATACATACCAATTATTTATTACAGGAATTTATTGTAGATAACAATTGATACGACATTTATGTTGACTAATTGTCTAAATTTAATCGTTTGAATACGGCATTCAAACTAAAGAAAAAAGAACGTCTTAAACTATGTAAAACTTTAAGAAAAGAACTTAATTATAATTTCATTAGCATAATATGATATCATCTGCAATGATATCCCATTATTTATGATAATATCTACAATGATATCACGCTCTTAATTTTCCCACATAATTTAAATTCATTTAAATAAAATTTTACATTTTTATTCCCCATCATAAATCACGTTTAACACCACTTAAACGTTTCGTTGCGAGTGATGAAAGTTGGCCAATGTTACGCAGCGACTAATGTTAAAAGTAAAGCGTCGTGTATAACCTAAAAATATACTAGAAAGGACTTATATTAATTTGCATTCTCGACAGGTTTTCTTTAGCGATAATTTCGTAAGATCTGACTGATTTAATGGTCTTTACGAGTGTTGTAAACGTACGGTTGGGATGTTATCAGTCGAATACCTGGATGATGTTCTTGCGATTCAACAAATGAGTAACCAATGAGCGTGGTGAGACGAACGAAACCGAAGACATTGTAAACTGCTAGGCACATGTTCCCGCGGCAAGCCACTACTACTGCACAAGCACAACCATTCATCTTCCGAGGCCGAATAATCTGTTGCTCTGTACCGAGGAGGAGTCGTCATTTATCTTTCAGGCCTCAACGATTTGTTGTCCTCTCTTTATTCTGCATTTTGCGACTTTTTTCTGTTTTATTTTTTTTTTCTAGACGTCATTCTTTTCGGTCTGGATCCGGAATGTCTCATCTGTCCTCTTCTGCTTAGTTTTGTAAAAATATCTATCTTTGATTCTGTTGTAGATCGTCCCTTGTTGCGTCGTTTACTCTTTGTCTATGTATATATAGACCATGACAGCAAACAGATAAATTAAGTTCATTTATCAGGATTGATCGATATTTATATATAGTGTTAGCGTAAGATATATAATACAATCAGAATGAAAAAAGATTTATTCCTTTATCTCGTGTCGAGATTCTTTACGATTATTTTGTCTACTTCGGGCAATGTAATGGCCCATAAGTTTTAAAATATGATATATTTGACTTTGTAAATATCTATATGTTGTTTTTTTTCTTAATTTCTTTCGACTATATTTGTGTCCTGATATATAGCATCTTGTAATTGTTTTGAATGTTTATAAAGAGCAACATTAATTCTGAATATATAAAATGGTTATATAATTGGCCAAAATATAAAGTTTTGTAGCCTTTAGTTTAAATACTACTTTATAAAGTTATTTTTTAATTAAACAATTTTCATAAGGGTGACAAAAATACATAAACACATAAAAAAATAGGATTACAGTTAAATAAATTTTATGCCGAATTTGTTTATTCTATACGACAGATTTAACTACACATAATTTACACGGGTAACTCATTTTAAATACAAGTTTAAATAGAAGAAAAGAAAAAACTAGCGATATCTGTTACGAGGTTTATATATATTTGCCAAAACAGAAACAGTATTATACATCATTCACTGTAACAAAAACATTTTTTGGCAAAGAAGATTTTTGAAAATGCACTTTTGCTTCTTCTTTCATAACGCTGTCTAAAACGTTCGACATTCGATAGTCCAGAATGTCAAAAGAGACAGGAATCAGATAGGCTATAAAGAAACGTGCATAAACATTGCTGAAAACTAATCGAATTTGCCAAACACTCTTAACTGTACCTTCAGATTTCTTTTCTTTTTTTTTATCCTTTCCTTCGGAATACAAAAAGTCACTCCATCTTAACCTAGCAACATGTTTTTTTCCGAGGTTCTTTTTTCGATGCCAATGGTTGGAATCAATATATTCCAACGTAGCTTATACTTAATGATAAAAGAATACTTTTTTAAACTTTCTTTAATGACAAAAAACTTTTTAAAATTTATAATATGATTATCTGTTATTAAACTAATAATAAACTTTAGTAAATCTGATAATTTAGAAACATAATAAAATGATGTTTCGTTCTTTTTTTTTCTATTTAAAATGAGTAATAAACTTATTCATACCGATTAATAACTTTTTAGATTAATTATTCTGTTAAGAACTTAAAATAAAATTTAGTCATAGCTTAAAAAATCGTATAAAGTGTTTAAATTTTAAGCCTAATTGACGAATATTTACGTTTAAATTTCATAAGAATACGTTTAAAAACAACTGTGTTAAATTTCTGTGTTACCATTTGTTGAAAAATTCTGTTCGGATACATAAAGTTAATGTTTAAATCATTATATGCTTAGATGTAAAGGATTTTCTATAAATTAAGATTTGGCCATGTGGTCAATATCTGCAAGCTATTTCTTTCACTTTACTACTCCATATAGCAATAATATTGAATTGCCTTTCATCATACACAGTGCTTCGGAAGAGAAATCGTTATGAATAAGAGTTGAAGGCTAAACTTATCGATACAGACTATATTTACAGACTATGTTAACTGAAGTGCATCCTGATGACAGTAAATCTATGTATTGACTGAATGCATCCACTCGACCAAACTGCTGCCTTTCGCTCCTCAAGGCGAACAAGACATTGACTGATTCTCAAATACGACGAAATAAGCAAGGGCTTACTTAACACGTGGCTTGTTCTCAACCCATCTGCACTTATACTTTTAGACAAAAACTTCTTGTGATCGTCGTAAGATCGACTACTTGGCAAACTTCCTATATCCATTAATTCACTTTAATGGTTGTTAATATTCTGCTCATAACTAACATAAAAATTATATGCGTAAGTAGTTCTAAACATAATTTTTATAATGATTTTAGTGATATTTAATATTCAGATTTTTTTAAAATTTTGGTCATATTTATATAAAAATTAATCAAAAATTGCTTAACTACGTTTGTTTATATAAGAGTTGACAGTTCTCGACACATAAAAGACCTTGTTAAATTTTTTGTCATCTTTGACGATTGTCTTCCTAGGCTATAATTAAATAAATTTCATTTGTTTCTATGCAAAACATTTGACAGAAAATTGTCCTGCTGCAATAACTTTAGCTTAATTAATTTTATTGACAACTTGAACTAGACACGCACATCTAATTTTATACGAACAAACGATTTGTGAAGTAAGTGCTGTGAATAGAAACTATATTCAACTACGTAAAATAATTGTATATTACTTAGCTTTTTATAATATCAGAAAATAATATTATCATTCATAATACTGTATTTTATAACTAATACTTTAAGAAACGATGACAGCAATCATTATCCAGCGCCATAGGTCTGGCAAAGACTTGTTGACATCCAATAAGAGGTAAGAATGGGCGCGGCTTGAATAAAGTTTCTCGATTAGTGGGCTGTTACAGTGTTCAATTATAATATCTATATTGCATTTACACTTTTATAAGTATAGTAGACATATGATAAAATTAAAGATAAAGCAAGAATTAGCAGTAATAATCGAATTATAACCAAGCTAACGAGTAAAAATATTATATTTGAAGATATACTTTAAACAAAAGTATCCGAAATCTAAAAGTATATTAAGGTTTTACTTTATCATTTACAAAGTTTATAGAAAGTCAAAACTCTTTATTGAAAAACTTTTTTTGAAGTTTAAATTGATTCTTGAGTGATCATATCTCATTCTTTATCTTAGTTTATTTATTTATTTATTTTATTTACAATAAGAAACGTATATGACAATGGATGTCCTCTCAAAGTTGTTTGTTTTAATTAAATATTGCTTAAAATTGCTATAAAACTTATATTATTTCAAATTATTTGATATTTTTTCATAATTTAATTACATTTATTTACTAGAAACTAATTTACTAATTGAAAAATTTGCCTCAAGTTCTTTGCAAGCTTAGTAAATAGAGAAATTAGAATTATAAAAGTTATTGCATATAGGCCTATATACAGCTTCTTAGTCTATCGATATTAATTAATAGACACTGTTTAATTATATACCGAATTAAAAATATTTTAAATTAAACAAATTTTATTTTACTTAATTTGAATAGCATAACTTAATGCAAGTACTTCATGACACAAAATAAGATTTACAATGTATTGTTTACGTATAAATGCGATTTAATTTTCTTTATTTAGGTCTGTAGTAAATAAATAGTGGTTTAATTTAGTCTATAAACGAGTTAAATTCATTTAAATAAGAAAAAATTGAAGCATTACAAACATCATTAACTTCACAAAGAGAAATAATGTGCATTATCTCGTATGAAATCATAATTCATCTGTTGAATCCGTAATAAATTACTCTAACGTATTTACCACGCTAAAAATATATTTAACGTCAAAAATTATAACACCTAAAATATCAACTAAAGAAATCAAAATTAAATCTAGTAAGTTGGTCGATAGAGAATTGCTTTAAATAGTTACTAATTATACCTTAAATAGTAGTAAGAGAAAACTATAATTAATTAAATCTTTCTGTTGCTTGAAAGTTAAATTATAATTTTGATTTTAATCTAAATTAAAATTTCGTTTTTGCTTCTTAATTGCAGTTAACTTTCATCATTACTATTATTATTTAAAGCTCGTTTAGTATTGATTTTCATTTGGTATTCAGCAGATTATTCAATGAAGGTTCATCTCTTAGCCACACTTTAATTATTTAAATTACATTATTTTTAGTTGGTAGTTATAATTAGAAAGTAGTATGTAGTAGGCTATACGTAATTCTTAGTTCATGTAACTAGTAGCTGAAAACAGTGCGTGTGTTCTCATTGAATAGTTGCAATTCTTTGAATGTAGAAGAATTTAACGTTATCGACAGTGTAGTCAGTACATAAAGAAAACATGTGAATATTAAGGAACAAGCAGCGAGAAAGGCGGTTCAACAGATTCTAATAAATCTCCTGTTATGTCGTTATTAATCAGCCTAATTACGAACCTGGTGTGTAATAATGACACCGCATGGTGAAGTTATCGGTGAACTGTCATCTTGTGTAGATAAGCAGAGAAAGACGTTTTGTTTGTTTGTTTACTATGACAACAATAACAATAATGTTAGACAGGTATAAATATCAATCTTCTTGAAAATTTATATTTTATATTAACTTCATAACTGAAAATTCTTTCTTCTTATTATTGAGATTTTAAATCTCAACAATATAATAATATGAAAATCATTGGTGCTAGCGTTAACTAGGCTTCAATGATTGTGAATAATTAAAGGAATTTTTTTTTATTTGTAAATTTGTTTAATTTATATATAAAATATATTCTGTCGTAAAGTCTATTATAAGTTCGATATTAACTTCTAATATGTTTTAATCGTAAAAATTACATCTTCATTCGATTATTTAACAACTTAAATTATTGTAAATGATAATATTTATGTAAAAATTCGTTGATAACTGAAAATTTTGGACAAATTAATCGGTATATTCTGAATGGCATTTTCAGTTAGATTTCTCAAAAGTGATAGTTATTAATGTATAGACAGAATACATTTTTAGATTGAAAATATTTTGATAGATTAAATGGATAACTTTCCACAGAACAAATGCTTAGCTAACAACTTGTAGCATGTCTTATTTAACATTCAGTACCTGTATCATTACCACATCTGGTTGTAAGGACCCGGATGTACAGCAGAGCGGGACTGACAGCCGGACTGTTTTTGGACACACCCAGGACCTCCGATAATCACAGGTTACCGCAGTATATGTTAGTCACGTGATAACAGTGAATGTTCCTATCTGTATAACTAATGGATGCTACCCAATACGCTATACTCCGAACACGGTTAATTCTAGATAGATCCTATGAATATATCGCGAATTTTAGCTATAAATCGTGGTATTGATGAAACCTTTCAAATATCTTGTTACTAAACACCCAACTGAAGCGATCACAATAAAGAAGCCTTAAAGATATATAGACTTACAGCCCTGAAGCATTTACACCACTGTTAAAACTACATTAATCACTTTTCGTACATTCATAGGTCTATCTTTAGGATCAAATACATGTCATTGACAGAATCCATCTAAATTTACTAGTTATACTACTATAGGCATATAGGGTAAAATATAATTAGGGAAATTTCTGAATTAGTGTTATTCAAACGAAACATTTTCTACACTTATATTTGTCATAATACTCATAATTAACATAAATAAGTTATTTTTTAAAGTTTTTAATTTTAAAATAAACATTTTAAATGGTTTTTAAAGTGTTTTCTAAATACATATCTTAATTGGTGTAAAATCTAAAATATAATTGGCCAGTTTAATATTTTTTCCTTGGATTAATCTTATAATTTGTATAATTCCTTGGACTAAATTTCGTAATATTGGTATTTGTGTATCTTAATGTTTCTATATCGTAGATTAAAATGCCAAATAAATAAAAATTAATTTAATATATAGTTTACATAATTGCGGTTTATATTCTGAGGATAAATGTATTATGTTTTAGGAATTAACGAAACGTTTATATAGCTTAACCTCGGAAACTTGGGAAAGATGACTCCATGCTTTTTTAAATATTAAAACATTAAACATTAAAACTGTCTCAAACCTCATTCAAGAAGTCAAATATAATGTTTCCGAGAAGAATTCCTCATCTTCAGTGATACATATATTAAAATTTAACTCAAAAATAGATGCTTTCGTGATTAAATTTTAATATGTGTATCACTGAAGATGAAGGGTTCCTCTCGAAAACGTTATATTTGACTCCTTGAGTGAGGTTTCAGATAGTTTTATATGTTTAAACGTTTATACAGTTATTATGCGTTTTTAATTCATAGTTTGGAAGTTCTCATTAAAATTTCTCTCATACTTTAGATAAATTGAATGAATTATATTAGATTGTAACCAAAGAAAAATAAAATTATATGTAATTAAGATAGTTCATAATAAAATTTATTTATTATTATTATATTTAACGCTGTATGTAGATTAAAAACAACTAAATTATCATCATTTCTTAATTAATGAAATCGATATTAACAGACTTATTTAAATAATACATAGAATACTTTAAACAAATATTATTATTTTTACGATAAATATACCTATTTTATAATTTAAAATAGTTACTTAATATTTAAAAAATTAATTTCAAATCTTATATTTATAAACAGTTTCTGAGAAGTATTGAGAAAAATAATTTTTCTCCTATTAAATTATTTCTTGCTTCCGATTTATGTTTTTTATAATGTGTGTAGGCTACTAAAGTAATTAAAACGTAAGTCAATATTTAAGAAATTTAATAATTAAAGATATTTAAAAGATAGGATCCGGTCTGGTTTTTCTGAGTTTAAAGATTTAATCTACTTGTATAAGAGACACAGACAAAATGGATTCAAATTAAATTTATCAAAGATGAAACCGCAGCATTATGTTTCATTCAAATACCAGAGTTGTTTATTTTTAAAAAATATATATATATGTATATATTTCGAAATTTTATGATGTTAAAAACTTAGGCCTATGACTTATATTTCACGTTTATAAAGATATAATTTCATCAACTACTTCAGTATCTAATTCTGTAATCTTTACATTTAAAGAAATGGGAAAATCTACTAAAACTCAAGATAAATTTATTGTATAACGGTTTTATTTTATTTTTAAATCAGTTTAACATTCATAAATATCCAATTCATTTCGAAAATGTCTAATAAATGAGGTTATATTTGAATATGGATTTAAAACGTTGAAGCCTATGATGCTTAATTATTCTAAGAATCAAAATGAAGAAGAAAAAGAATCAAAATTACTTATTTTCAGGTAAACAATGTATTAAATACATTGAAAAGAAATATTTCTAGAATTTTTATTTCAGTAGGCTAATCGTGAATTATATTTTGAAATTTTATGTAAAGATCGACGAGTAAATTGGCAATATATTAAAATATAAATAGGTTGAAACAGTCTTGCCTAACTACATTAAAATGTGATAAGAATGAGCTTAATAATAGTTCTGTCTTGCAATCAAAGGAAGTAATCTAGACATGAAAGTCATTGAAGTGAAGACCTCTGAAGAATGGAATTCATTCAGTTCAATTTTCAGTTTCAAAACTGTGAAATATAAGTATTTTACATGATTTTATTTGGAAAATGAACGTTAGATTGATACTGAAATAAAAATAAATTGATATTGTTTTAAATATATAATTACAGTAATAAATATAATTACAGTAATTTGATTGGTTTGCTGTTTTATATTACTAGCCAATCAAATTACTGTTTTACATGTTTTGTTATATAAATAAATTGGAAACGACATTAAAAATACTAATAGATTTATCGTAATTTGGGCAATAAAATGCATAAATTTGATTATTTTTCTGATTTAGTTTTGACGATTCATATAATATATTAATTATTCTGAAATGTTGAATTTATTTTATAAAAAATTGTAAAAATAATACAATTTAAAGCTCATTCTTACATTAAAGCAATTGATTAGACTTTGTATGGTTTATCTTGCAGTTAAACCATATAAAGTCTAATCAATTGTAGTTATATTAATGTTTAATAACATTAAGATAATTAGGCTATATTAACTCAAATTCTTTTTTACAATTACTTAATAATAATAATAGGTTTGTTGAATTAAATGATAATGATTTTCAACAACCATAGAATTAAGAGAATCATGCTGCAATCCCTGAAATTACTCATAATATAGCTTATAGAATATAGAATGTGATTGGTAATGATACTCTTAATAAATTTATAAACAGAAAATATTCAGCTGTTTTATAAGAAAGCTGAATTTATCTTCAATGGACGATTATAAATTTAACTTAATTCGCTTTTTGGAAGTTCGAATTCGATTTTATTCATTTGATATAAGATAAAAGCGAAAATATCGAGGCATTTTACATGATTTACTTGTAAGATTTGTGTCTCTAGGAAGCATACATTTCATAATTTTCTAAAAAATATCTAGAAATTGGGCTTTAAATAAAAGTTTTCTTGAAAATTACCATTTATGTAAAGTAAACTATAAAATTACCTTTTATAATTAGGCCTGTGCATAAAAACACGTTACACTTTACAAGACACAATTAGTTTTGTAATTGGTATAAAAAAATTTTAAGCACAAAAATATAAGTTTATAGTCTATATTTTTCAAGTTTTTCCCATAGAAAAGTTTAAGTATTTAGGTTTCCATAAGATTATTTTTTACATAAAACTATAATTTCGTGTTATATGACATCATTTTAACAATTTAAATCTTAGAATTTAAAATTTTTAAATGTTTTAAAGTCCCGATAAAAATTAATTTCTAAAATATTTTGATTAAGATGATTTAAATTTATAATTTATAATAATTTTAATATATTATGATATCACAAATATTAAATTTTATAATAAAAATGCTGTGAAGTAATTATAATCGATGGAGATGATTCATCAAATCAACATTGTTTAAATTTTAAGGTGTGCTATAGATTCTATAGAAAAGACTGAATAAACTTAAAATATCTTTACGACAAGTATTATAACTAATTAATAATTGTTTTAATTAAATTAAAAGATATTGAAGTTTAAACTTTAAAAAAAAAAAATTAAGATGAAATCTAAGCAATTTGAATAAGAGTAACTTAAAAATTTTATCTCAAGTAACGTACAGTTAATACAAGTTTTAAAAAAGTTAGACTTTCTCGTAGATCTAATCGCGAAAATACATTCTCTATACTTAAAGACTGCGAAGAATAACAAATTGTTTTTCTTATCGGTTTTGGTTTTGGTGCGAAGAGGAAAAAAAAAAGTTTCATTCTTCTTAAACGTATATGGTTTTCCAGACCACATTTTTTGTCTTCATGCTCTGTCGTTCTCTTCAATCCGGCTTTCTCTATAACGCATAGTGACCGCAGCTCTTTGACAGTGATGTATCCAGAACCAGCTTGTTGAGAGCATCAGGAATGGAGCTGGACAAAAACTACGAGCGCCATCCGATCCGTCGGCAATCCAATTACCTTTCTCCGTTCTTTTCTTTACACAAGTTCCTCTGCTTTTGGTTCAACATCAGTTGTTTTACCATGGTAGTTGCCGAGATCACGATGTACGTCGACTTCCAAACGGTCACTTAGCGAACTAAGTTTAAGTGGTTCTTCTCGTAAAGTAAAGTAGACAGTTCTCAATCTAAGCTTTTTTAAAACTGTTGCTCTTCTTTGAAGTTTCCATTAGTTTTAATTCTCTCTCTTTTTTATTTTTTTCTTTCTATATATTTCGAAGTTCAGCCCATTCTCTATAAATGTGCTTTTTAACAGAAATGGTTTTTGAATTTACAATCCATTTGATAATATGCTTCCGTTAAAATAACCGATAAGATCTTAAAACACATTTAGTCACATTTCCATGCAAAGCTAATTTAAATTATAATGAAATATTGTTTTCCATGTTTTGTTTAATAGCTTTAATTTAACCGTTCTCAGAAGAATCAAAGAAATTTTTATACGTCCCTTTTTTGGAGCAGAATCTGAAAGAATTTCAAAATTTTATTTAAAAAAAATTGATGTCGAATTTAAAAATTAAAATCAATTTTGTATGTATTATATATAGATGTTGTATTGATTCGATTTAAAACGTTGACGTAAATAGCATTCGGTTTAAATGAAGCATTTCAAATTCGAATAAGTTAGAATTTGTTTTATATTAAATATTAAACTTTAAAATTTATTAAAAACTATATTAAAAATTCGGCATTTAGTCAGAATAAATTCTTTTTTTTACATGTTGTTTTTTTAGTTTTAAAATACTATTTAAGACGAATTAAAATGTATCGACACTCTAGAATTTATTTAAATAATCAATTATAATTTTGAAACCTTATTTATTCTAGAAATTATTAACTTATAGAATTTTGTAGTGGTAGCTAATGAAATAATGCTTTAAATGTTTTACTTAAAAATCTATACCTAATTATTATCTGTTTAACGATACATGTCAATAATATTTAGACCTATATCGATGGAAAAAGTATGATTAAATAGCATAAATTAGTAAAGAAATCGCAGACTTAACTATATAAATGAAAGCCGAACGTAAAAATTTAAAACTAGGACAGAAAAAATAGTTTATACAAGTTAATGGGGTTGTTCTTGAACATATCTTCGGTAACATATTGAATAGATTTAAACTATTGAGACATTTCTCTTCTGTCTTCTATTAAGATTTACTTCTATCTTAAGTGAAATTATATTTATATATTATTATATATTTATAGTTTATCGTTATCTGTTTGTAAATTACTTTACTTACAAGTCTTAAATTTTATAGAAAAGTATACTCAAACTGAAGACGTAAACTTAAAACGAATCCTTAATAAATTAACTTGTATCATATGTATAACATTTACATGATTTATTTAATCGCATTTTGCATTAAACAATTTAAATAATTATTTTTTAAAAGATAATAATTAGAGCTGATCTTACACATTCGCTAAAAGATTTGTAAGATTAAAGGTATTTTAATTTTTAAGATATAAGGCGTTTATACACTATTAGAATGTCTTATACAGAGTAGAAGACGTTGTGATAACTTAAATTTTATCTTTTAGGTAACAAAACCTAATAAATTATCTAAATAAATCTATTTTTAGCATTTTTAATAGCTCTTATTTTAAAGAATTGATAAAAATAAGTGCATATCAATCATTTAGCGATCTTTACACCTAATTTTCTTCGATAGATTTTAGAAATTTTAAAAATTATATTACTCAAAATTAATACAGAATGAAATGCTATAGTTAATTATTTAACAAGTGATATAGCAGATGAGAGTGTATAAATATCTATCATATTAGGCCTATTTAATAAAAGATAAATTTACAGTTTTTCATATGGAGACCAATATTAAACTAAGCATTTTCCTCTTAATTATATTTTATTCCTCAATATTTAAAGCGTAAATTTGACATAGTATTAGGCTTAAATATTTATAATGAATAATAAATAAGCGTCGTGTTCCTACGGTTATAAATTTAGGCTTTTAAAGTGCTTTGGAAATGAACAAAACTTCACCAGTATTAATAATTTAAATAACATTTATTATTATTATCTTTTTAAGTTTTAAATATTTGTTGGGAATAATAAAGAGAGGAATTTGAATTGTTCCATTCTTCCTCGATTTGTGGTGCTATCGCTTCAAGCAATGTTGAAAAATTTATAAGAAGGTATCAACTAGTTTGGATACGTTTATGCAAGACATTCGATTTATCTCCAACACTTTCTTATAAATAAATAAGACAGAAGAAAATGAAAGCGATGTTCAATAATGGTAACCGAATAACTTTATTCATGTTGGATATCATATAAAATAAAGATAAAAATAAATTTTGCCGAAATGAATAAATAAATTTTATCCGCGCTTGTAAGATTTATGATAGTTTATATAAAAATCATTTCTTGTAATATTTTATTCTATAAAATATAGTAATACGTGATTTTTCTGATAGAATAAAATGTATTGAGTTTTTGATTATCTACATCAAAACTTATACAAATATAGTATTAATATGGACTGATGTATATTGTGATATATGATAGATGGCATCTGTCGCTGATCTTAATCAATCCTTTTAACCATTTCGAACTTGTTTTGCAAAATGATCAACATAGTATATCTAATATTGATATCATCCGCTTCCAACGCAGAGACCGCCATTTCGCATTAAAGAACTGGCATGCATCATCTCATAAATCAAAAACCAATTGCAAAGTCATATTTTCCTGCCTATTCATGTAATGCATAAACGAAATTCTTTTATTCCTCGTGTCGTCCCGTAATAAATCTATTTCTAACAGACAACTTTTATGAAGTAAATATGTTTCGACTTTTGTTTTATTGCTAGAAAACTTGGGAATTTCAACTTAGTTGTTACGAGTATTTTCATTTTGAGTGACACTTTTCCACCATTAGCGAGTCGATCAAGGAAAGCACTGAAGTGTCATCCATCCACAGCAGTCAAATCAGCAGATGAATTTTCGAAATGGAAGGTCAGACGAAAATGTAGAGAAAGACGAAGAGAAGGGTCTCTCTTCTCCCCATCTTGATTAATTGTTTTCCTACGCATCTTGTCTCGTCGACTGTGCTGCTAAGTGTTTCGTTCACGGCCTCCAGCTTGATAAATGGCGATCCAGGCCAACGGTAAACGTCCTGGAAGTCATTTGTATGGTTCTGACTGCCCCCGTTTCACCCCCACACTTCGCAGTTTCTCGCTCCCCGAGTGTCTCCTGGCAACCATCAACGTGTTTCACTCTTCATGATCTCTTGCGGTTTGCTTGTTGAGTTCCGATTGAGTTGTAAAGAGCTCGCTCTTGAGTAATATCATTTTTATGTTATCCTTTACACCAAAATATACATATAAATAGATAACTCGATGAGCTAACTTTTCGAAATACGGACGAATGGTGCGCTGAGTAAATGCTATAAATAAAACCTTATTTTAAATGGCTGCTTTTAACTGGAACATTTTATTTATTTCGCTAAAAATGAATGATTAGTTTCCGTTTAATAACATCTTAATAATAAATATTTAATATTCTTTCATATTATCAATTAGCCTAATTTAAGCTAATTATAAAAATCTCAAGCTACACAGCATCTGACTATATCTTTAAACTTATCGAAGTATTGATACTTAAATTAGCATTTAGGCCTTACTTTTTAAGTATCTGTGACGTAAGATTAGACCTATGAAATATAATATAGCTAATATCATTTAAGTTCAATGAAAGTTTATATAAATTATTTTAAAAAACTAGAATTTTTGAAAATACATTAACGAATTACCCCTGAAAAATTCTTAAATAGGTTTAAAATTTATTGATTAAAGCGTGACGCAAGCAATACAAATACTTATATTAAATATACACACGATTTATACAGCTAAAGATAGGCCTACCTAGAATTATATAAACCTAATCAATAGAGATATAAAATATTCTAATATGTAAGTAATATAATTTATAATATCTTAGGCCTGAATTTATTTATATTTTGTACAGATATTTAAGTATTCATATAAAGAATTCTTTTATTAAAATTAACTTAAACGTATTGAACTTCTCGTGATCGTTTAATTAGAATTTATCGTTAGCAATATAGAATTAAACTTAATGAAGTTTTGTTTAAAAATTGTGGCTAATTTTTGCAAAATATTCTTCCATTTTTATTCACTTTTTTTAAGGTAAATCAGATAAATTATAGCTTAATTATCCGTCTTATTTTTTGGAAAAATTAAAGGATATCAAGTAAATGGGTTATTTTCATAATGAGCGAATCTTATACTCTATTTAGAAATCCGCATTACCTTTGATTATCAGAAAACACACTAAATATCGAGCCTCATTTAGTCTATCAGGTTACGAACTGTAAAGCATCTATGAATTTGAACGATGGTCAATTAAAAAGCCATGCATCATCAAAGACGTCATTTGGCATGACCTGGCTTTTCTTAATTTTATTTTGTTTATAGATTAGATTGATTTTCCTTTAACTGCCTTGATAAAGAAATCTCATATTTATATATATATATAAAAAACTTAAGATCAATTTATGAGAATTAATGGATATTATATTGTCTTTAAAACATATGATTCTGAATTTGTTTTTTAAGAATGGATTTTTTTTAATGAAATAATTATGTAGTTATACTTTTTATTTATTTTTTTTGTATAAAAAACTAGAAAAATTAATTCGATTTATCATAAATAATTACATGTTTAATCTTAATTAAAACTTGTAATTTTTTGTTAAGATAAAACGTGTAATTTGCATTCACTGTGAATGCATTTTAATGTAAATTTTAGATTAAAAAACATATATATATATATAAATAAACTAAAATATTATATTTATTTATTACATAATTAAAATGATTTGAATTATAAATTTCTACCATCAATTTCAGTTATTCATCATATTTAGAATGAAATTTTGCACAGGTGTTGAGTTTTATGTAGACTACACAAGTGATCAATATCGAAAGAATTAAACCCCTAACAGCGATTTAATAGCGAAAATGGCTTAATTATATTTTAACTTAAAATTCTGATATGAAACTTAATCCCTTGACATCAATACATTAGGATATTTAAAGCGAAGCTTAGAGCATCAGAATTAACTAACTACTATATAAGAAATGGCTCCATAATCGAGATTGCACGCTCTAGCACCTATTCCCACTCATTATCTAATAGTCGAGCTTAATCAATTATAATAATTAAAACATAAACTACGCAAAGTTATCAATCATCGACGATAAGTTTATTTAAATGATTCGTTCGATTGTCATAATCCTCTATACAAATCACGTAACTTTTTTGTACTCTAGGAACCAAAGGGCGGTTACATGATAGTTTTTTACTGGGATACCAAACCTTTACAGGCCTATCTTCAACGTGACTCGAGTGTGTGTCACGTACAATGTACACTCGGTTTGATATCTGTCAGCTTAACAAGCTGGTCGGGTCCGTAGTGCATGTCCATAACTCGTATCTGATACAGGTGTGGAGAAAACTTGTTTCAAGATTGTGTTTTGTAATTTCCTGAAATTTTCTCTTATTTTTTTTTTTAATGGTATAATTTTTTTTAAATATATAACTTCAAAAACGTAATCGATATGTAGTGAAATCTATATCTGAAATAACAAGTGACAACAAGAAGCAAGTTTGGAAAAGCTAAAAACTCGTATTACCGGATTATTAAAATATATAAAAATCAAATTTAGATTCGATTATCTTAATGAATGCGATTTTAATTATTTATTGATTATTTTTTCTTATATTACAGTTTATTTCTATTAATGAATTCGTAAAAATATTTTTAAAAACTCTTAAAGTTAGACACGTGATACTTAATTTGTTTTTAAGAAGAAAAATTAAAGTAAAAGTTCTCACATTCTTTAAATCTTTGTTTTTTCTAGTTTTTTTTCGTTTATAGGCTTTAATACATAGATAAAAATCACTGGATAGAAAACGAAACACATTCACCTGACCTAATTTTTAAAGAATTGTCCTTGCGACTAAAACATCAAAAGAAAACATAAATGAATAAACTAGTTAATCAATTATAGATTAATTTATCATTATTAATTTATAAATATTGACAAAAATTTGTGTTTGATCATACAACAAACTTCAGATAATAATTTTCTACCCTTTCTTTCATAGTTATGTTAACTTTAATTGAATTGGAATATTGAGTATATTCGATGTTTAATAGCTTTTTAATATAAGTAAAAGCACGGTTTTGTTCATGTCTATAAATATTTGCTATTAACTTTTTGACAGATGGAGGTCAGTTTGATATCTTTACATCTATTTGTGTCACATTTACATCTTTTGTTGACAAGAATGTTAACAATACAAGTATAGAGAAAAGAAAATTTGAACAGAAACAATTCAGTACATTCTATAGGTCATGTTTCGTTTAATAGGTCCTTTTAATAAGAATTTGAATTTCATTTTTAAGAAAAAACATAACCTAGTTTTATAAAGGACAATAGTTATTATACATCTCATTAATTAATTCCTAAAATAATTTATTATTACGTTAATGCTCTTGATAGAAGAATAATATATGTAGAGCAACCAGGAAAAGTTTTGACTTTTTTAATGCTAAAATATAGAAACAATTATACTCGAAAGATACATAGACTAATCTAAATTCAATTATAATTTATTCTTAAAGTAATATCAAATGTCCCGAGAAATTATTGAAAATTACATATTTAAATTATTTACATAACCGTTTTGTTTCTAGAGGTTTTCAAATGGAAAAATGTCTTTAATTTGTAATATGTAATTCTTATTCTATAAGAATATGATAACTTAGATTAAAGGTAAATTTCATAAAGTGATGACAACAGTTTAAAGATGAAGTATCTTATCCAATTTTAGACAGCTGAAGTCAAAGGTTGATGAATGAGAGCAGTCAGGTTTCAGTATAGAAATACTAGACTATATAAGGTTAGATCTATCTAACTTTCTAAGCATTTTGTTTTATTATACTAATAATAATTTATTTAAATAATGATAATTACGACCTGTAAATATATTCATTGATTTCGAAAGTGTAACGTTGGTCTATGTAGAAAGTAGTCGAGAACATAGGTGCTACATAGACATAAGATTTTCTTAAAATGATCATAATATTCTCGTAAATTAATAAAATATACAACATATTATACTATTATTTCAACTTATTTTCTCCTCAATTTCGTAAAATATAGAATAATCTTAAATTTAAAGACTGGAATTTATCTTTATATAACTTGATTCAATCTTTAAAAAGTGGATCATGTTATTACTTTCTGTTCAATTGTATTTTATGGAATTTCTAATATGAATATTTAAAAATTTTACTACCAATTCAGTTTCTTATCAGTTATGACGGAGTACATTACAACCATCTTTGGTATCCTGCAGCTGTTCAAAAAGTTGTGTTGTACTCCTATCTCCTAGCCCGATCTCGATTCGACTATTCAGCCCTTATTTATAGAATGGAATACTCTTTGGCAGAATTGCCGAAACACGCCAACATGGCGCCTACTGTAGCAAACAAACACTTCTCTCATTAAAGAATCTCTATGCGGTATTCAACAAACTATTTTATCTTTAATAAAGAAAAACATAATATGTTTTGTTTCCAAATTCTTATCGAGTTTTTTCCACAAATTTTCCTAAGAAACTTAAAAAAACGGGGAGTTTGTTTATAAACATGGCAACTGTGATAAGATTAATTTATAAATTATTACACATTTTTCTCTGTAAGTTTACATTATATATAAAATAACATTATTACAAAGGCGAATATACTTAAATTACTTTCTTCAATTTAAAAATTTTGCACCAAATAACAACAATTTGCAAACTAAACTAGTCCTACTTGAAAGTGTTATGATCCACGTAGATCTTATGTACTATTAAAACCGGTTTATGTTGTTTTTATTTTAAAAAAAACGTTAATGAAATTAATAAAAATATAAGAAAACGTGTAACTTTCTACCTTTCAGGATTTATGATATTGAAATTTTTATAATTTCATTAATTCTTGGAGCACGAAACCTATTATTGTTCAGTTAAAGAAGACAAAACAAAGAGAAACTGTCGACATGTGTTGGAATGTTGGATACAACGATCTTTATTTGTTGTTTTATTTCTGTAAATGCAGACGATTGATTAGCAGAAACAGAGAGTGCGTGTCTCCTACTAACAGCCAAACCCGCCCACTGTCAGTAAAACATATACTTGTTTACTCCTACCTATGGCTTCTGTCAGAGCATGATTGGCCAGTCTTCATCAAGTGATTGGCCAAGTAGATGAGATGCAAAACTGTCACTGGCATGAGGCAGAATTGCGTGACTGAAATGGGTAATCTTTATTTCGAATGGACTATTTCGTGATCATACGTTTCACTACAAAATTTGTGACTAATGAGTACAATCGGTCATTGTTGTCCAGCCTTCAGCAATTTTGTTACATAGGTTAATTCCCAGGCGTTTGTCGTAATAATAAAGCATTAGAGAGAAATGGGAAATCTGGAAATCTTGTCTTCGAGAATGTAATCAGCATGATTGGAGTTATAAATAGCTTACAAACTTTAACTAACCTTGAAGATAAACATCTCGTACTGATTACTATAGGGTATTTGAGTGACTAGTTTTAAAATTACAAGTTAAATTTATTCGATAGTTGTCTTGGGGACCTCGATATTATTGAACATTTCATTTTACTCGAACACGAAACTTAATATAGTTTATTAGTCCTCGGGGACGTTTCTTAGAGGACCTACTGCATTTTACATTATTACGAAGAAACCGAAGCGGAGAAATTAAAGAGTTTTAAAAATTATTTATCAGGCTTGAAAAATTAATTAATCATCGTGCTTGTATCACTTTAATCAATAGGTCTATGACCCAGGGAAAGAGGTTATGATCTTTTGGTGTAAAATTTCCAGTTTGGGAGGAATTTTGGTTAGACTATACGCATTTCGTGCCTTACTGAGAACCTTCGATAAGGGCAGGTGGATCACGGTACAGGTGGTCCAAACTAAACGTGCGTGAGCTGGAGATAGCGGAGCGAATTTCGGCATTCTTTTGCACCGTAAAGTATGATAGTACTAGGTGGGTGGAGCATAGCCAGTTTGTCATGCCAACCCGATGTTTGTGATGATAGGTAGAATATATAGCAAATCAACTAAAGCCCTTCTCCTTCAATGTTGTTGCCTTTTTTCCTTAGGCTAAATCTAAGTTAAACGGTCAACGACCTTCCCATATAGCTGAAGATCGAGTTTATTTCGGGTAGTTTTAAATCGAATTGTAACATTTTATATACATTTGCACCATTTAATTACTTAATTATTGTTAAAATTAACAGCGTTGCATTTTGTAATATAATTTAGACTATCTACTAATTACATCTTTGTAATCATTTTGAAATTTCTAATTTCAAGATGCATCGAACATAAATATCACTATACGTACTAATTATATCAATAAAGTCAGTAGCAGTTTTAAAATTTTATATAACATTTTAACTTTCTAATGATCCAATTTTACCAATTTAAATAATTAGATCTGTGCCATAATATTAGAAATAAATCTAAATACAGTTTAGAAATCATTCTGTATGCGGTAAATACAGATTTTTGAAAGAAATCTTGCTGATCCAGTTACTAAAGACCCCCATCATTAAGGATCCAAGAATGTTAATAACATGTTAATAACAGACTAACCAGCACAGCTCTACTCTAACGTATAGAATTTTAAAGTTAAAAATAAAAAAAATTAACAATAAATTTAATAAAATTAATGACAGAGACATTAAAAATAACAGTAAATTGACGGTAGGTTATAAGCAATTTTAATCGATGATCTTTCTTAAGCAGTAATTTTTGTTTAACCTTAAAACTTTTACTTAAATTTTCAGCTTTAAAATATATAAACTTACGTTAGTATAATTGACCGTTTCCAATAAATAAATAATAAAAAATTTGCAATTTTATCAAACGATGAGATGAACTAAATTATGCAATGAATTATGCAAAGTTGATTCACTAGTTTATTCCGGTACAGCACCAGAATATTTAATTTATTAGGTTATGTCACAAGCTTTAAAATTAATATTATTAGCCTAGGTTAAAACCAGGTCGTCTCGAAAAGTTATTCTCAACTATTAACTTATAATGCAAATAACTAAATTAGAATTCATTACTTTCTAATTAACTTGCAATAATTCAAATGCAATTAAGTTGTTAAAAAAAATTATTTTAAAAATTAAAAAAATAACAACTTTTTTCCTTCTTAAATTTATATTTTTTCTAGTTTTAATTTAAACTATTTGAATAAAAATTCGAATTTTTTATAAACGATGTTTTAAATTATAATCCGAAATTTAAATTAATTCAATATTTAATTTTAATTAAAATTAATTTGGATAATAAACAGGGATATGTTCTTGGGTGTTGACAATTAATTTAATTACTTCACACTAGCTATAATAGGAATGATAAGTTAACTGAAGTTCCCGCCTTTGTGTTGCCGACAGGTAAGCAGAGACAGGTGAAATTACATAAAAGTTGACACACCCATACAATCCAAACCCGTGAAAAGGTATTCACATTGAAAATGGACGACTATTGTAATTGGCTTTTGATAGTCTTTTGAGAAAAGATGCAATAAAAAAAAAAATTTGCTTAATGGCGTGCATTTTTCTCCATAGGCCTACATAATAATTAAACCTCTAAGAAAATGTCTCGCTAGTAAAGTTTTAAAATGCATATTTTAACTATTTTTTTATATTTTATGATTATATTACACTTTTACAGTGATGCATTTATGATTAGGATTAGAATTTTTAATTGCTTTAGCCCGTTGTTAGGCATTTTTAGACGTAACATTGAAAGGGGAATCGGATTTTAGGTAAAATTGAAGATAAAAATAGACTTTAATTATATATTTTTCACTATTTATATTCTTTAAACGATTTAAACAATAAAATAATAGAAACAGTTATACATAAACCTATTGTTTTTAGGCCTATAATGTGCTGTTTCCTATAGAGAAACGTGTTGAAACATCTAGTTTCCGATACATTCTTAATAAATTTATGTGATTTAAACATTATTTTTCTAAAAAAAAAGAAATAATAAAATGGTTATAAATTAAAATAATTCATTTTAACTTTCATTGCTTTGAATGTTAAATAATGGTTTTAGCAAACTTTTCGATAAGTTTTAATCTTCGATAATTCTGTACAGTAATTAAAAGTATTGGTTTAATTATTGTAAATAAGTAATCTTTTATAATCATGCTTCTCTGTTATTAATATGCAACTCACGAGCTACAAAAATGCAAAAAATCTTAATCGCTTAGATGAAATGATTAATAGATTTTTGTATATTTTTATATAATATGTTTAAAATGTAGACTTACTAATGTCACAAGCTGTCTTGAAGTCTTCGTTTAGCCCTTTATCTTTCAATCGACCTCACAAGTTGATGTCGATTATGGAAACGGACGAACAGTTTCTTAATTGACAATCTATCTTCTCTAGACTGATAATCGCTCAGGTTGTATTCACGTCAATAATAACAGAGGAATCACTCGATCTTATTGCACTATTTTGAATATTCATGAAAGTTCTACCGAAGTGCGATGGACTGCTGCTCTTTTTTTTTTTAATTGGATAACAAGAAAACAGCTTTAACCTTAATTTCTATCGGAATTTACTCTAGTAATTGTAATTAAAAGTAAATCTAAGTGTATTTGTAGCTTGAAAAAGTTACGATAATTTAAGTTTATTTGAGTATAAAATTAATAATACATTTATAATTAAGTTACTTTTCATATTTCTGTTTAATTATTATTATTTAAATAAATAAATAAATACTTTCGTAAATTGATATTTTTAGTGGTAAATTTATAAAAAAATTAATTTTTATGGTAAAAAAACGGTATTTTAAGCATTAATTCTAACTTTTTGCCATGTTTATTTGTAGATTATAGTGTAGTTCAATGCTATTGCCTTAGGCAAAGGCACGAAAATTCTAAACTATGTCTTTTCTTTTTCAGTGAATAAGACCGATTACGGTTTTAGTGGTGGAGGTACGGGCACCAATGGGGCAGCTGCAGGTCCAGGTGGAACAGGTAGGACCAACTTTACAACAAAACAACTAACAGAACTCGAAAAAGAATTTCATTTCAACAAATATTTAACAAGAGCAAGAAGGATCGAAATAGCCACAGCTCTTCAACTAAATGAGACCCAAGTCAAGATATGGTTCCAAAATAGAAGGATGAAGCAAAAGAAAAGAATGAAAGAGGGTTTAGTACCGCCGGAAAATCCGACGGGTGACGTTACAACATCGAATTCGGGTCAACAAAATCCAACAGTTTCACCTAATTCGGGAGGAACAGCGACGACGCAAAAAGATTGCAGCCAATGAAAAGTGATTTTGCTGTACTAAATATAATAACAGAAATTAGTGTGACCGGTGTATTAGTCCTGAAACCGAATTGTGTACAGCTAAAAAAAAAAAAAAAAAACTGCATCTTGTAAATAGCCCTGTAGAATAAGTGAGAATAGCTTTAGAACTATTTTTGCCCCAATTTTTAAGTTTGAATATGCTATGTTGCTTTCACGAATCGGCAGATACATAACATTTTAAGTTTTATATTAAATTACAATATCGTGGATTAATAGTTTACCTTTTAAGGACTATAAAAAGTTATTTATTTTCTTCAGCTTTAGTTTAGAAATGTAAGTTTTCCCCCAACGATAAACTATATCACCGTATATCTTCATGATAAAAAATACTCATTGTTTTTTATTTGTTTTTTTTGTATAATTGTTTATAACCATTTACGGCGCCCCATAACATGTTTCATCTCATAATTATTTATAAATAACTCTAGGCCTTTAATTTTATGAGAAGTTATCTGCTACTTTGTACAATAGATACTTAATGATAATAGACTAGTTCGATTGTCGTGCTTATGTTCTTATAAGACTATAGGCCCATTTTCTTGTTAAATTATTCATTTTTAAAGCTACGAAGGAACAGCACAGTGACGATCTTTGTGGAAAAAAAATCCCAAAATGTAAATTCTTGTACAATCATGCTTGTATTTGTACAGGCCTATAATATTGTCGCTCACTTTCATTGTACATGTATTTTTCTATACACTTGACTCCCAACTATCTTCCCACGTTCTCTATCTTTTATTTTAAACTGGTACAAAAAAAAAGTTGTGCCTGCACCATTTCTTTATGCACCCACCACAGAGCCCATCAATATAAACCGGTGTTGTTTTTAGAAACAAATAAACATCGATGCTATTTCCAACATCGTTTTGTTTTTCGTTTGCTGACAATCACTTACAATTTCACAATATATTTATTTTCAAACAACACTATTAACATTATAAAATTATACGGGTGATCATCACTTACAAGCCTACATGTATTGTAACAACACAGTGAACACTACGGGTAAAGTATAACACGAACAATTAAACTTCAAATGATCGCTTCATCACATTTTCATACAACTGATGTCAATTTTTAACAAGTATAAACCCGCGAACAATGATTTATCAATCAATTATAAGAGAATATAAATACGGCATTACAAATCTATACATCTATAGGCCTATATATATCTAAGAATTGAGACATCAAAGGCTTTGCTTTCTCGTCTCGACTACGTATAAATAATGAACCCGTCACGATCGTGAAAGTAGCTGGAGGAGGGAGAGATATTAATGATGTTCAAACGGCTGGTACGTCCACCCGTTTAAAGATGAGATGGATATTGGACTATTGCAACTAGTTGGTGTAGGTGTGGTTATTCCTCCCAGCTGACTATTTATTGTGTCAAGGATGACTGAAAATTTTAATGTCAAGATCACACACCTATAGCCTGTATAGACTATATTTAAGATATTATAGATATATTCCGCACAGAATGCATAAACATATAATCGAATTTAACTGTAAAATACCGATTCTTACCGACTAATGATTAGTCCTATTCACTAAACAACAGAAGTAAAAAATGATTAAAACAATTTATATTTGCATCAGAATTTGTGTTTAATGATCCGTAATCGAGAAGTATAAATGTTAAATAAATTATTGATCCGCAAAGTTTAAGTTTATGTATTCATAGAAATGAATATAAATTATTTCACATTATTTGAAACCGAATTCTGATAATGATTTTGGTGAGAAATGAAAGCCTTTGCAGTCATTTTAATTCTCATATATATCAATCGTTCTTACAATTAAATTCAGTTAAGTAGTAAAGTTTAGTCTATTTTAACACCAAAAAGATATTTTATAAATCGTTTTTTATTTTAATTAACGAGTAAACATTACAGCCTACAAAAATATTTAAAAAATTTAGCATTTATGGGTAAGGTTTTAACAATATTTTCGCAATGAAACTCGAATATGCAGTCTAAAAATCAGGTAAGTTTCTGGTGAGTGTAATGCCATTTATAGCCTGGTAGGCCTAGCTTTGATTTAATTTTAGATTCCAGTTTTCATTTTGAATTAATTACATGACATATGACAAACAAGTCGAATACAGTATATGAAAGTAATTATTTTTTCTGTGAACGTCAGTATTGAAACTTGAATTTGATTGTTATTCTATGTGTAATGTATCTTGAGGAAACTTTCTTTTATAATTCGTCATAATCTAGGTAATTAACTTAATAACACATTATAGTCAAATGTGAATAAAAAAAAACCAACCCTACGTAAGAAGTGAAAGCAAAATTGCATTAGATAAGATTGTTTTTTAATTTTTTCTCGGCTGAAATCTTACAGAGAAAATATTTGAAGAGAGCTTAATAAAAATTCTGCCTTCTTCAAAAGAATAAAGATCATAGGTCATTTGAATGCTAGGCCTATATAAATAGACATTAATTGCCACCACGTATTCTTATAGTCGATGCGAGTAACATGTTTCTTTGGAATTGTTGCTTCAATATCCATTGTATGGTCTATCTAATAACAGGCGACAAAGAAAAACTAACTGACTTTTTCCAGTCGAGAAGGAGGTCCTTTTGTTCCTCCCGCGCCAGGAAGAACAGGAGACAACCCTGACGTAAACAGAGGAGGGGAGGTAAAGTGGTATGATTTTGGGACCAGGGAGTCTGGTCTGCAGTGATTAGGAGACTGTCAAAGAATGATTAATTCCTTCGCATTTTTACTCACCCGTTCCCTGACGGGGTGGGAATATACCCCTCCACCTCCCGATCTCGGGTAATTGCGAGTCTGACGAGATTGCTGTTGCTTGTCAGACGCTTGAGTCTTCCATAAGATCTCCACTTCTTTCTCCCACCCTCAGAGCCTCACGCTGTCTCTTCGGAAAATTGCAACTATCAGCCATGCTTCTATACGAGGCTACTATAATTCGAATTGGGGCTAAGCCTGTCGTCTCTGGCACAGACAGTGATTGCAATAATAAATTAATTATAGAAAAAAGCTTTCAGACTAAAAAAAACAAAATAAATGAATGAATTCGCTTAGTTATTATTATTCTTTTTTTTCAAACATTTTACTTCGGGTGTGAATCAACTGTTAAACATTGCTTGCTTGCTTCACATTAATATTCATTGAGATTAACATGTTACCAACTTATTATATTTAAATTTTTAAGTTAAATTATGCTCAAATTTACAAGCAAATGGTTAATTTTTTCATGTTAATTATTATTTTTTCCATATTTTAATTTTTTAACATACACTTCTCATATAAAGTAACTGAATATTTACATTTTGAATAATCAAAATAATGTATTTTCAACTTTAATTAGAATATAAATTCCATATATAAATTATGATTAAATTCGTTATCATTTATCACGATAATACAGTTACAAAGTTCTTTTAACTTGAATATAATATATGGCCTAAATACAGTGAATAAAATTAAATACTTGGCCAAACTATTAATGTAAAACATATAATATTTTCGAGGTTAATAATAATGGTTTCTCCGATGATAATTAGGCTTATTTATTTATTTATTTTCATTAGAAATAAATCAATGCACGGTATTTTTCCATTGAAGCATTTTATATAAAGAAGTCAGTCCAAGGTTCAATCAATCTAACTTTTCTTTTCATTGGGAATGGACACAAAACAACTCGATTGCAATAAAAAAAAGAATTGAAGTGAGTTGTAATGAAGAGTGTTTACTTAATACTTTTGTTTAATGTCTTTTGTTATAAAGGGAGGTAAAAGATTTAATAGATTCCAATCAGCTAATCTAATATCCAATGAAGTTTAATGACAGTGATAAATTTCTTAAGCTTCGTTGAATTTTCACGTTTCACAACATACAAAACTAAGATTTATTATTAATTTTCTTAACTACTTCTCCGTTTTTATTTTGCGAGTAAAGTTTCTTAAAATGTTCCTTTAATTTGATTAATTATTTCAATTTTTCTTTCAAGTAATTCCTTTAGGTATTTCGATTTTGATATGAGTCAATGTCTTATCTCTAATAGTTAAATGTAGATATTCGAAGTATTATTAAAATTAATAACCTTAAACATATATTATTTTATCTTATTGATATTTATAGATTATAAGTTTTATTATGGGAAAGTAAAGAAGTTTAACTGTAAAATACAAGTATGTACTTTGTTCTTATAATTCGCAATTTACAAAAATTCCTATTTTCAAGGCAAAGTAAGAGTAGTGTATAGATTTTTTTTTATGAGTATTTTAATTAGTAGCAAAAAAAAAATTATAAGACTGACCTTCATTACATCCTTAATTATAGGTAAGCTTATCTGTAAAGGGTCCAGCAGTAAATCTGCAAGAAAAGTCTGTTTAAGTTGCATTTTTCAACAATTTTAGAATTTTTTGACAAAATATAAACTTAGTTTGTTAAAATATTATGTTTTAATTGCTAATTAGATAAGTTTTTCTTATATAAACGATTTTTTTTAATAAATTGTATTAACAGGAAAATACGTTTGGCTCTTTCATATTCAAATACAAGAATTAATAAGTCCGTTTATAATTGGCTTAATTTTTGACGAAAACGTTCAAATTTTAATTAAGAAAATTCATATTTTTGTTTTATTATGTTTTTTAATGATTAAAAATGATCACATTAGGAATTTGTTTTGTGAATTCTACTTATTGACACGGATTTTTATAGCCTACATGATGATCATTTCTTGATTTTATATTAAGGGCGATGTTATTATATAGTCTTGTATATTCAAACTCTTTAAGTTCGTTTCTATAGAATTTTAGTAGTAATTAAATTTGATTTTAGTCAAGTTTTTCCAGTAAAAAAATTGATCAATGATTTAAATATGTTTTTATTTTATAAACATTTATTTCCATCTTTGAATTCCCATAACGAATTCCCCACATTTAACATTATCATTTTGTTTACCATATTTGGTTTCATAAATTATTAATGCTAACATAATTATATATTAGTAAAGAAATTACAAAGTAATTTTTCAATATTTTATGCACAAATATAAGTAAAATTTTAAGTGGAAAAATATAAATATAATAAATTACGTACAGTATTCTAATAGTTTAATTTAAATAAAATAACTATATTTAGTTTTTTTACAATTATTGTTTTGTAAATAATTTTTAAACAATGCTTAATTCGATTTACAATATTTTAACAGGAAAGATTACAAATCCGGTTAGTAGTTTTTTCCTTTAAACAAACAAGTTTGACAGAAAAGCTGTTTTGCAGTGTCAACTCTTCACGATAAAATATAACAGAATTGGCCAACTTATCTTTTTCTTCTTGTTCTTCTTCTCCTTCCTCCCATCTCTTTATTTTTAAGAAAGCAATTTTAATTGCTAATTTTTTTATATATGTTTAACAATGTAAATACCTAGATAATATTAAAAATTTAATTAGACTAGAGAATTTTGTGCTTTTAATTGGTTTATAACTTAAGATAACTTATAAGTAATGCATATTTTCTTACGAGGAGATACGATTTAACGTACAGAAACACATTTTCTTACATCTTATGAGGAAATATAATCGTTTTTCACCTTCTGAACATCGAGAAAAGTTAATATATACTCAATAATAACTTGCAATCTTCATTAACCTATACATATATTTATAATGCTTCTATTATTGTGTAAAAATCTAATCTAAAAGTTTAATAAAATTAAAAATTAAGGCTATTTTAAAATATAAACACATTACAAAATCATTTTATTTAACCTACCATAATTATACTTATAAAAATATTTTATAATTAAATATAGATGTAATTTATAGGTTAATAAGTTTGTAAATTAATTTATGATTTAGTAAAAATGAGGTTATTCTCGGAACAGAATTTAGTTGAAAATAAATATCGTCAAGGATAAAAAGTGTTTAAATTTAAAAAAAAAACATTGAAATGCTCGGTAGTTTATTTAAAGTTTTTGTCTGGAAGATGTTAGTGAAGGAAAGAATCAACAGCGAGACTAAAAGAAGTTGGTAGAGGAAGAAATCAACAGTATAAGGGAATTGCAGAAACGATTCTTTACTGACATAAGATGTTATAGTTAACTAATTGGGCGGGAAAGACATTGTGTGATGAGTGCGAAAGACCATCGACAAAACGAAGGGATGGAGGAGCAAATTGTCGGCTCGTGGCTGATGTCAGAAGAGCTAGAGGAAATTTATTACGTCGTTCAGAAAGAGCGAGAGTGAGTGAGAAAGGGCCAGAGTTCCCGCAAACCGCCGCTGCCTGGCAAATACAATCGCCTAACGCTGTTTACGTCCATTTGGCTCCACAACGGAAGAATAGCCATACATCATATGGCCGGAGCTTCCGTACGTCCGGGCCGGAGACTAGAAGCAGCAGGTCATTAATCATAGCAGTTCCGTCCCCTTCCACTCACTCAGCTTCGCTTTCGTTGAGTTGTATCAAGTTTTTTCTATGTCCCACCACACTTTCATCATAAAAGTCGACACAAGGACAGACCTGTCGAGATTCGACAGGTCTGTTGTATTGTCCACTATGTACAACTACAATTTGTGTATATCTTATATTGAATTTATCTAATCTTGTTTCTTAAGTTTGCTACTCACATCCTTTTTTAAGGAAGCCGAAACACTTCTCCCCTGCCAAATATGTCCATTCACCTTACGTTACACACAACATCTTTGATAGTAAACTAACAAAATTTACGTCTAGTATCTGTTATTACTGGGGAAAAAAGTCATTTTGATCGATTATCTTCGGTTTTTTGAATATAAAAATGTGCTTAGAAGATTAAAAGCGCATACAACAATTAGAAAATCTTAACAACTCAACTTTTTAGCAAGTACTTTAATTATTATAAAAACTAGAAATATTAACAAATTTACATGATATTAAATCTACATACTTTTAAAATACAGATATAATATAAACAATTCTTTTATAAACGTAAACAAAATATTTAATTTAAATTTAAAAATTAGAAAATCGATATAACGGGACATTCATCATAAATAGATACGAAAAAAGAAACTATAATTTAGTTTAAAAATAAATTAAACAAATTCTTTTAATAAGAATAATGTGTTCAAAGTTATAAAGAAATCGAAAAACAAAATTATTAATTAAAAAAAACATTCTAGAGAATTTATTCTAACAGCATTCCAACCTTCCCCAAGACATTTTACTTGTAAATTAGAGTTCTATTATTTTCAAATGAGATAGTTTTTAAAGTTAAATCTATTTAGATTTATTTAATTCAGAAAGCAAATAAAAAAATATACATTCATTATTAGTCAATCATGCAAAATTCATTTCATAAAATACAATAATAAATTTGAGGAAATTGCTAATTTACAACAGCATTAATCTACTGTCTCGGCATACAAATGATTAATTTTATATTAACAATCTCTTTAAAGCACATAAAAATATATTTTTTTTACTGCTTTATTTAATTATTTAAGAGGAAAACTTCCAGGAAACATTCTAGAATATATCAAACATCT
This sequence comes from Centruroides vittatus, assembly GCF_030686945.1. Lineage (NCBI taxonomy): Eukaryota > Metazoa > Arthropoda > Arachnida > Scorpiones > Buthidae > Centruroides > Centruroides vittatus. The sequence goes on along the minus strand of NW_027122649.1, from coordinate 2,299,904 downwards.
AGAATGATCATTTAATTAGTTAATTTCACAACAATACACAACAATTATAATGAAATATACACAACTATAGAGAAATTAACAAACTTCTAGTAAACGTTCTAGAATATTTTAAACGTCTAGAATGTTCATTTCATTTGTTATTTTAATAAGAAATGATGGTAGAAAAATTAATAGAATACACAAAACCGATTGTTGGACTATAAACTGTTAACAACAGTTATTTGAATCATGTGTAGCTTAGTTATTTGAATGAGTTGGGGAAGAAATGATTACACAATAGCCTAATTTTTATCCGTTACTGTTTCTCTAGCGTAAAAGAATAATGTGGAGAAAAGAGGACGATAAATCACTCCATTCGCGACAGCTGCGGTTAGGGAAAAACATCAACTAGTTGGGCACGAAACACGACGAAAGGCGAAAAAATAATACGCATGCGTCACGTTTATCGTCACAACCTATTCTATTATCAGAAGACAGCACTTGGCGGCGCTAAAGTAATTATGGTCTAGAAACAAGATTCGTTTAACGAGCAGAAGATTAACAACAGTGAACGAGAATCTCGCGTCGATCGAAATGCTTAATTAATTTGGGATGAACATTTTCTGTTTCTTTCCCTCTCTTTCACTTAAGTCTTTCCCTCTATCCCTCTTTTTTCTCTCTCCCTTCCACTTTTTTTCCCTCCCTCTCTCTCGATTCTTCTCTTTTTCTTCTCGTAAATTGGAAACTTTACGATAATCTTTGAAACATTTCTTCCTTTTCTAATTGAAAAAGTAGGCGTTTGTTATAAATCTAAATGAGTTTGAAGTAATTATAATTAATGAATGCGTTTTATAAGACTAATTTACTCACTCTTCATTCAGATATTAGTTAATATTAACTGTGTTTATAAGCTTTTTTTTTTTTTAAATATTGTTTTCAATTTATAATCCGAAGTAAATAGTAGGATGCTGGCTATGATGTCACGATGAGTCACGGAGAATAATTTTGTGACTCACTTGGAATATTGGTTCTACAGATTTACCAGTATCGTTTATCGATGTTATACAAATTAGATTCGAATTTCTTACGATTTTTTCAATTAAATTAAGTTAAAATATCCTTTATATATATAGCTTGTAATTAAGGATTTATGTTATTGATCCGAAGCGAAAAAAATACTAAAGTTTGCTGAATTTTTTTTTGTTTTTTTTGTTTTCAAACAATATTTTGTATAAAAATGAAAACGTCCATAAAGATGGCATCTTGCATAACACAGAAAATAGAATCGTCAGCCATATCAATGACGTTGACGAATGAAGGAGATCGTGTGAAGCGGACAAAATGTGCATCTTTCACATGGACCTGCGTAGGGGAAAAAAAATTTAAAGACAATTTTTATTTCTTTTCTTCAATAAAAACGTTCGATGTATAAAAATTGGTTCAGTTTAAAATGCAATAAATTTATTTTAGACTCAACAATCTGGTCGATTGAACTCATTTTTCTAAAGTTTCAATGCATTTATTAGATCAAATAAGAGTGATGTAATACGTATATACATTGTCTTATTCTCGTGTTAACTTAAATGTATTTATAAATACTTAATTTCTCGCCTTTCATAATGATAGTTTTAGTGATAACGGTTTTATAATTTATCACTTTAAACATAATAATAATAATAATAATCAAATTAGATCCTTGGCATTAATAATATAAGTTAGTATTGTTTTATATTATGTTAGATAATAAATTTTTAATTTGAAGATTTTTAATAATAAATACAGGGTAAAAATTATTTAAGATAATATATTTTTCGTATATATATATATATATATATATATATATATATATAAATTATTTTACAATTAAACATTTTGGGCAAGGGCGGGTCTACATAGGAACTAATAGGGTGAACCCCAAAGTGTCAAGGGCCCACAAAAATTCAATTATTATCATACATTTTTTATAATTTTTCATTAACAATGAGCACTTACCGTATAGTAAAAAACAGTTAATAGGTTAAATTTGGTAAAAATGGTAAAAAATGGGGCCCTATTGGATTTTAATAAGCCCTAGGTCCCGAAAAACGTAGATTCGCCCCTGATTTTGGGCGAGTAATTAAATATTTTATGTTTTAAATATATTAATAATGTTAAATTATTTCAATTATCTGTTATAAAAGTCTGTGGGATTGTATTTAAGTTTTTAAAATAATTTATCTTAAGTAATATAATGGATAAAGCATTATAAGTTTTTTTTTATATAAGATATTAAATATTATACTTAAGATTTTATAATTATTAAAATTAGATATTTCTTTAAAGGATTTGCAGTATTCAATTTTAAATAGTTCTTTAAAAATAAATACTGTATAAATCACAGTTTATTGTGATACTTGTAAGGGCTTAGGTCTAGTTTTTATAATTATTTCTTATAGAGAAGGAAGAAAACAACGAAAGAAAATATATTAACTAAATTAATTTTATTAAACTTATTCTAAATTTAATTTTTTTACTTATTACTTAAAACTTATGTTAAATTATAACTAAAATGTATACAATTATATACTACTTAAATAATAAGTTAATGGTTTAGTTCGATTTCAAATTATATGAATGATTAGAGAAAAATAGCATTTTAGTACCCAATTTTTTCTTTTTACTTTTGTGTCCTGTTTAACTGTCTATTTACAACGAATTTGAAAAATGGGCGGAGTGTTGTTCCCATACTAGGGTTCGCTCTCCTTACAAGGCAATGACGTCAATGCTCCAGGACTTTTGGACAATCCCTAAGGCGTGTTTTCGGGGTGTCATTCCCTTCGGAGGTCAAAAGTTACTACAGTATTTAATTCTTAGAACATTTGTAGAACAAAACAATAAAATTGCAGTTGTAGAAATGAGATCGGCCAATTACTCTTACATCAGTCATTTATTATAGTTAAAAAGTAAATTGAAACCTGAATTAAGCTCTTTAATTAGAAAAGTGAAACTATACTTTTACAATTGTAACCTGATAAAATACAGAACCTTCTTTTAGATTTAAAATATTATTTATATTAATAATGAAAAAAACTGTATTAGAGTACTTAAATTTTAACATAAAAAACGTAAAAGTGAAAGATTAGAACAGGTTTAAAGCTTTCAAATTAAAGGCAATGTAAATAAATGACTTCGTGTCCATATAAGTAATAAGTCTATATATAAATATTGACAAATTACTTGAGAAATTAATGGTTGAGGAAAACCTTAAAAGATTATGAGAGCTCTAATAATAATTTTTACATCTCGTGTTTACTAATAATTTCTCATTTGTAGACAAGTGATCGAAGAAACATACCCCCAGAGCTCATTTACACATCCCGTAACAATAAGTAGTATTATTAGTTTGCCAATGTATTTTCGAAATTGGTAACAACATTCGCTTTATCATAATTGCCAGCAAATTTTCCCACCCCGGGGAAGGATATTGAGCTATTCTTTTTCTTCGGGTCCATTTTTCATGTGTGTCACTTTCCCCTTCCCAAGGCACCAAACAAAAGACACTATTATTAGGGATGAACACAAGAGGAGGTAAACAAACCCACAAATCAACAAGCTAGATGACTATGGGTCACACCTGCGGCCACCCCTACCTGGACCAGCAGGGATTTAAACCATCCGGAACTAACCAGGTAGTTCCACTGGCTAAACATCGTTCCACTTGGTTCTATGTTACGGCACAATGATGGAAACTTTTAGTCAGTCAAAGGTGAACGCATCGCAAGCAATTAAATCTTTATTAATAATAATTAACTTGAGCTTAAGAAAGGTTAACCGGTTTTAACACAAACTCTATTAATAATAATGATAGCGTTATCCCACGAGGTAAAACAACATAATTCTTTTATTACGTTAATCTTGTTGATTATCATATTAAAGATTAATTTAAGCAAACTTAAATATTTTAAAATTGTATTTATAGTTAACTAACTTTGTGATAATTTATTTTTATACTGTACTTAGAATAAATCTTAACAACAACGAGCTTTCTTAACGTTTAGGATGTAAAATAACGGGATTGCAATCTTAATTTATGCCTAAATATATGTCTAAAGATCTAAATTAAGGTAAATTTAACGATAATATTAAATTTTGTAGGCACAGACTTTCATTTTTGTAGCCTATACTTTAAGATATTAATTGTAACACGGAAAGAAAATATTTAACAACAGATAAAAATTTCAACGTTAAGAATTCAATTTATATTAATTCTACGTAATTAACCAATTTTCAAAAACATCTCTTAAATTTCCTAGCTAATGATCTCTTAAATGTTAATATTATTTATAGGCCCATTAACAAATCAATGCACGAACAGTTCTGCTCGGATTTTCTTTCAGCTTCATTTTTCAACCGTTAAGATCTTAGATCTTTGAGGTCGCATCGTCGGTAGAATGCTTTGTAAATTCGAAGAAGAAAGAAAATAAAAAATAAAAGAGATGAATCGGAAAGGGAGGGGAGAAACTCTCTGAGATTAAACTGTACTCGAAATTTTAACGTCAAGTGGAATTTAACATGCGCATGCATAGAACGGTTCTTAGCGTTTACGAACTTTCATATTTCTTGTAAGAAATTTGACAGTTGGAAAATAAAAATGGAAGCCGATATCTATCTATCTTCGTTTTCTCGAGTAAAGAAGAATGTTAAAAAATCTCTTCTGTCTGTTTGCCACACCAAGCGTATCGTTCTAATAATTTCCCCACCGAGTTCGCCGCGGGGATCTCCGGCGGAAGTGGACCGGGGAACTCCGCTGTTTAGGCCTAGCACACTACCATTAGGCCTAACTCATCAGTCACCCACATGTCATCGGACGGGGAGGCCCCCAGATGGGGTCCCTAAATAAATTACCGACACCGAGTTGGCTAGATTACAGTTTCTCGGTGTGCACCATTTGATCTTGGCTATCTACGAGCCTGCTCTGCAAATAATACACGTCCTATATACATATATGCTATCTTCTTTCGTCTCTACGTATATAAAGTTTAACACTAAATGCGAAAAACGATTGCAAATGTATTCCCGCCCGTATAAAATCGCCTATTTCCATTACGGATCCAGTACTCGTTCGAGCAATTAATCCGATATGAATGGATGAAATGCTTTATATATAATGGATTAACCTCTATTTAAATTAAGTGGTTTAGTAGAATTTAGTTTAAAAGCATTAAAATCTTTACAAAAACAAGAACATTTATTTTGAGAGATATTTTGGCACATTTTTAAATTACTTCCAGCTTTAATTAATTTTAAGTTAAAAAATAAGCAGTTTTTTTTATAAATTAAAGAAATTAAATGTGTATTGATATATTTTTCTTTATTTGTTCAAAGTTTTTACTTATTGTAGACATGTCATTGAATTATTACATCTTTGATATTAAATTTAATAAAGGGGATTTTTGTAAGATATCATTTTAGTTAATTCAATCAAGAAACAAGTTGGAGAACGACTTTAAGATAAATTTCTTATATTAAAGTTAAGTTTGATCGTTAGTTTTAGTAAATCTAAAAAACTTGATCTATTTTTTTAATGTCTTTTCTTTGCAATTCACCTTGTTAGCTATACGTTGCCATAGAGATGAACCCACAAGTTATTGTATCACGATCACGTGACGGGAGCTTTTCCTCTTCGACAGGGTTTTGCTCTTTCGAAACAAAGTAATTCGAAGAAAAGATTTCATCTTAAATGTGTTATTTCGTCCGATCGAAATCGTAAAAATCTCTTCTAATAGATTTCTATTGTTATATTTATATTCTAGAAATTTAATTCCATTTCGACTTTATTCGCGGCAAAAATTTATGACAGTTGAGTCCATAAAAAATTAAATTTTATGGATTAAATAATTATTAAATTTTAGTGATTTGTAGATGGGTTTAAGTTTGTTAATTTGATGATATAAATTTATGGCGTTTTTCAAGAAGGAATTTTAACAAGGATTGAGTTATTAACACTGTTTTATGCTAATAAATTTGCCGAATAATAAATTTTATGAAGTAATTAACGGCACAGAACATAGCTTATTCATAAGTTTTATAAGTTTTAATCGATTAGAAGTTAACTAAGTGCAATTAGAATTATTATTTTATGTTTTAGATGCGATAATACTCATTAAAAACTATATTTAATCTCAATATAAATAATAATTATTACATAAATAAATCCTATTTTAATTTTATTTAAAGTTATAATTATAAAAACTCTAATCGAAGTTTCATTTCAGTTCTGTGATGTAGAATTTCTTAAATAATTTTTACATTAATATAACTTTAAAATTGTATGAGTTTAAAGTGAAAGAATAAAATTAAGTTATAATATAATAATTGTCTGTAATTTTATATAAATATACTCTGCAACCCTTTGCCAGAAGGCATGCAGTATATCGCTACTATTATTGAATAAATAAATGACAAAATTATAATTTTATATAGATTTATAATGACAAATACGTAGGCTTATAGGCTTAAAAAACAAAATTTCTAATATAAGTTAATTTAAAGAATATTTAATTAAATTTTTATTTATCATCTTTATTTTTAACATTGAATACTAATAAATTAAAAAGTCATTATCGCATTTAGACGAAGAATTTTAGCTTAAAAAAGTTCTACAGTCAAACCTCCAATAACGGTCACCTCCTAACAGCGGCCATTTTTTTATGCTCTTGTCAGCGGCCGTTGTTCGGAGGTTGGCTGTACTTTTTAGATTTTAGGAAATTCATTTAAGTTGTACAGCATTAGGATCTTCCGAATAATAATAGGAAGTAATTGTCAATTTGATTAAATTATAATCAAAAATTTGAATGCAAATATCTTTTCTAAATCACTTTGACGTGTCTGTTAATTAATTAATTAATTAATTGTAAAATTATAATTAGGTTAGAGTTACATATGACGAAGCCGAGAAGAAGTTAGATCAATAAAACAAAATATTTACTGTAGTTAACAGTAATTTCACGGTTAAGTTAAAGAGAACCATATGTCTTTAAAGTATATTCTCATTAAAAGTCAATGATGTGCTTTGCGGGGTTTCTCAGATCACTAGAAAATGTGTTATCCCTATGGGAGGCATGTTGACACTCGTGTTTACACGAAATCTTTTTAAAAAAAAAACAAACGACTCCATGTTAATAAATTGACGTTGAAGAGTTTATAATGTTTACCATTCTAGGATTCAAAGTAACAAATAGATAAATCTTAAAACGTCCGGATTAATGTATAAAATTAGCATTTAAATCGAGAAGTTTTGAATTTAATTTAAACTCTTTGCATGAGATACTTAAGAACTTTATGTAATTTATTTTTATTTTCTATTAAATATTTTAACATTATGTAAATAAAAGACCATAATTTAGAATTAAATATAAAAATATTTACGTTTTTATTGCAATTCTCTGATAAACATATAGGCTATACATATTGTTAAAAATTATAATAAAGTAGTTAAAAATCTATTCAGAATAATAATTAATTTTTAAAATATTTTTTAAATAATCATTATTTTTTATTTTATTGTATAGAAAATTAATTAATTAATTAAATTTTAATAATATAAAAATGTATATAACCTGAGTAATTAACTTATAAGTCTATGTAGGGTGATGGTATTAAGTAATTTAAAGTAAACATTTTTGAAAAGAATATTTATAAATTATAGTTGTTTTAAATAATTTAAAATAATGATTTAATTTATGCATTTATATATAATTCTAATAAAGTTTAATTGTTAATAATTGGATGCAAGCTCTGAAATCTAAAAATATTGTTTAACTAATTTGTATATTGATAGAATTATAAGTGTATTGTAAAGATTTACATTTATTCAGAAATGGTTTGTTTCTAATGGAAAGTCGATTGTTTTTATTTTAAAATTGATGGATAATCTGAATCTTTCGGCAACTTAAGTAACTTTATTCTCTTTTATAAATTCTTCTATTTTGATCTATTGCTTTATATTAAATAATGGGAACATACAATATATTGTATATTTTTTCTCTATAGAAAATTTGTTTGGTAGAGTAAATGTAGTCTGACGAACCTAAAGGGACCAGAACAGGAAATACGACAGCTGTCTTAGCATTGACGTCGTTTTGACGTCATCTGATGACAGGAATGGTCGACGCTTACGAACTCTTGTGGGCGGCTCCTGGTAACACCAGCAAAGACCGATGGAGTCTCTTGCGTCCCATCACTCATAAACTTGGTACATGTTGACAATGGGTACCGCGCTGGGAATGGTAATATGCAAGTTGCATCTCTAAGTCACGTGCTTTCGTCCATCCAATCAAATCTTTACGCTCTTACCGAAATATTCTTATACAAGTTAGTATATTTTGGGAATGTCTCTCAAAACTCATTCTTCACTGTCGAGCAAGAAATTATACATTTCTATCTTTGTTTCTAAGACGTTGTCTCCTTGTGTGGTCTATTTCTGTTTCTTCGTCATTTTGGAGAACAGAAATGCATACTTCTAGTTCAGAAATGGATTGTTGAGAATCTTTGCTAGGACCTATTCATTACTCACTCCGAACGTAGAAGCATTCGTCATTTGATGCCAAGAATGTCATTTCTTTGTTTAATGGTATTCCTTCACGAATATATAGAATGTTATTATTACAATATTTTAGATGTTGTAACTCCGTTTATTTCTTGTTTACATCAAAAAAATATCTACGAATAAACAAGTTCATTTACTTGTACAAAAATCACCAAAAATCCACTAAATTAAACACAGTTTTAAATAAATTAAATTAATTAACTTATTATTACTTTAAATCGCAATTTAAAAAAAAATAATAAAATTTCTACTTTAAAACACAAGTTTTTTTTAAAAATATTTTATAGAATAAGTTGTTAAGATGCAGTGTTTGATAAAAATATATTATATAAATCTTATATATATTTTTAAAGAGATTTATATCACATACGATGGCATAAAGATAACAAAACCTTATCACTTTTATAAATATCCTGCTCATAAATTCAGAAAAAGTTCTTATGAAGCTACATTCTTGTAAAATGAAAACGAATATAGTCAGTTGGGACATCAAGCTATCAAAAGTGATCATGACGTGCTAAGATTCAGAAATACACACGCTAAATCGTCTTCTATCATGATGATGTCAAATGTAAAGTGTCTTTCTACTGCATGATGATAAGTTTAAATTACTTGTCGTTATAACTGAGGATATCGAAGATAGTCATGAACTAGATTATTTACATATTGCGTTAAAAGTTTAAAAGTTATAAATCTATAAATATTTTTGTATAAAATATTATTATTATTTTTTTTTGTTATGAATTAAAGCATAATCTCTAACTCTATTATTGATTTGTCTAATATGTAAGAATATTTATGCTATAAGAATTGAATTTTTTTAGCTAAAAATAAATGAAAAAAATGTAAAATTAAATTAATATATTTAAGTCGAATTTATTATTAAAGTAATTAAGAGAATAAATTATTATATAGAAAAATATAATATAAGTTTATTCAGGAACAGAAAGATTTAGTTTAATCGTAAAGACTAAAATATGTTTCGTGTTATTGTTTGCAGATTAGTCAATTAAACACACCTTTTCATCTTTATAGTAAGCTTATTATTTTTAAAATTATTCATTTACATAATAATACATAAGTATAAGACTGTTTACTTTATAAAATTATGCATATCTCGTGTGCGAATCTCTATTCTTGGACTAAAAAGAATAGGAAATAAGCTTTTAATTATACTGATTAAAATCTATAATTAAAATTTAAAAAAAAAAGAAATCTCAACTACAGTTTGAGAGAATAATTTCTCGATATTCATCAAGGTAATTTAAAAATAATCATAAATAACGTACTTATAAAAACATTACATACACCTACGTAGAAGATATAAATCATTTCTTTTTTCTTTATTTTTAATTCTACTTTTCCATATATATATATATGTATACATATTTATAGAATATTATATTGCAACACGAAATAGTTTAAATTCCGTTCAATTTTAAACAGCATCCCAAAGGATAACAATGCGTATCATGCATTTTAAACCAGGAGAATTGAAGTAGGTAATCTAATAATAATGCTGTTATTCACAGTTTTGGAACAAATTCCTTGGAGACGTGAAAGAGCGATGAGTCCCGTGAGAAGTCACGGTTCGTTCAATCTTGTAAATCCCTCACTACACGATTTCCACCTGTCTGAATTACTCACACTTCGTGTACGGTAATCCCTTCTAAATCACCGTAACAGTTTCTGGATTACAAATAATCCAATATTGTAAGCCATTCTGTAGATGAAGTGACAGCTTCTCCAAAGAATGACGTTTACGATCTAGAATCAATATTTATGAGCGGTTAACCTCTTGAAGAGTGGGTTACGAACTGAAAAATATATTTTTCTAAATTAAATAAACCAAGATAATCCAACTTATGAAGCATTAAACCTCTTTATATTTTTATCAATCTTGTAACAAATTAATATGATATTTATAATTTATTCATTAAAAATATACGAATTTTTATTATTTAACAAAATTTAATTGAATAATTTATTTTTTAAAAAAAATTCATTTTAATTATTTTAAATGTTCGATTAATTTTATTAATAAATAACTGATATTTTTAAATGAATAAATTCGTTTATGTGTCATATTTGATATTAATTAACATGTTATAATGTTATAAATTGAGTTAAATTAATTAATATTATATTTATCTCGAATATTATTACGTTATTATTAAATTTAATGAAAATTATTAATTGTTAAAACATTTCAATTCGCCTTTAATGAATCATCAAAATCATTAAATTATAGGCCTTATTTATTCTATATTTTTTAAGGTTTTATTAAAGGTTTTTATATATATATTAAAATCTTTATTTTTTAATTAAATGCAAAATACATTTATATATATAAATTTTAAAATATATAAATAGTATTTTTAATAAAAGAAACAGGGTATAGATATCAGAGAAAAATGAAATAACCGTTTTAAGTATGCTTTATCTCTCTTCAGGTCGGTCAAAACAATTAAGTCTAACAACATGCATCATTAAACTCAGTCGCAAAAAGAATCAGACATCTCAGGGGCGATGTAGATTTGTAACTTCTCTAACTACATAATAAAGAGTCTTTATCTATTAGTGAGGTGGAACACCATCGTCGCAATCTTCGTTATTATTCGCTCCACGGTAAGAATTAACTTCCACATCGCCACGCTTAATTGAGAGTGGAATTTATGACTAGAATACCTCGGGGCTTGGTTTCTTAGTCAAGAATACAGGTCAACAAGAGATAAACCGATGTTGTGTGGTTAAATATTTGTACCGTAGGCGTTCGACTCGACATACTACATTTAAACTGTAAAATCTCTAAATTTATGTTATTTCTTACGTGTAATTTGCATTTACACTATGATTTACAACCGTTGATAATTAAACAAATTGTTCTTTGCACGCAAAATAATGCTTTACACTTTTATTTTATTTTTTTCATTTTTTAAATATGTTTATTATCATTTGTGTATTCTATAAGAAGGAACTTCCATTAAAAAAAAATTCTTATTAAATATGCCTATAAATTATAATATTTTATAATAATATAATTTATAGAAGCAAATATTTTTAAAATTAATTCATTAATAAATATTAATACAAGGAGATAAAGGGAGTTGATTAGTTATTACGTTTAAAAAGAAACATGCAAACCAATTGAAAGGCCTGGCGATTAATTTTAACTTGAAAAATCCATAATTTAATTAGTTAATAATTATTTAAATTAATTTTAAATCTTTTAATAATTACTAAAGATTACAATGTTATAATTTTATATTAAAAAACTATCATTTTTATTTTAATATATTTTTATATCGATCAAATTCCTATAATAAAAATAAATAACAGAATTTGCTGTATGTTAGTTAATACCATTAAAATGCATTATTTTAGTTGCAGGAATATTAATTTGATTAAATTAATATTTGTACATAAAATATTATTTGTGTATACCGATTAATATAGATATTTTTTATTATTATTATTATTATTATTTTCTTAAGTGAATAAAACTAGATTTCTAAATCAATAAAGTAGAGAATTGGAATGATGGAATAGCAAAATTTTCTGTTTTCCTGCTTTATTCAAAATTGATCTCATTCATCATATATTTTAAGAGCAGTTATCGTAAAATCCAACAGAAACAAGTGCAACAAAAACAATAGAATGATAGGATAACATTGACTGGGGAGTTGTAATTGCTTACTCGCTCTTCGACCTCTATTAACGCCTTCTTAGAGGTCGACGTTTGTGTCCTCTAATTGACGACATTATCTTTAATTGCCCGACAATTGTGGCTTCCACTTCTTATATAAAAAAAAAGTAAATGATGAGCTGATATTGTGGGAAATATTTCGATAGAACTGTGAATACAATCTTCTTTAATGTCGTATGGACCTATCCCGTATCTAATTGAGTAGTTGCTTCGTAATCTATTAAAAAAATATATACGTTATTATAGATAATTACGTAAGAAACTAGACTTTTTAAATCTATTTCATAGATAATGTGTAATCAGACACTATTATAGGTATTTAAATTACATACGACGTATATTAAAATATTTTATTTTTCATTTTCTTTCTTAAAATATAAGCTTAATTGCAGTTGAGTGGCGATTTGAATGCTGAAAACTTTATGTACGCCATGATTTATTGTTAGTATTTATGCTTTGGAATATATATTTTAAAAATATAAATGTTTTATGAGTATAGATTTTTGGCATTTCGTTTATATAAATATTTAAAATTTAGTTTCTTGTATAGACTAAATTATTCTTTAAAAATCTTTCACTTTAATTTATAAATTGCTATTTGAAAATTAAACTGCTCTTTTGTATTTTAACGTTTAAATGATTTAAAAAATTGCACTTTTAGTGCTAAAATTATTCAGATTAATATGAAAAATGATCGAAGTTAAATTAATTAACAATTCTTACACACTAAATCGTTAGAAATGAGCATTAAAATACTTTTAAAAATATAAAATTTTTAAATAAAATGTATGAAAAATTTAAAAACTGTCACAAAAAATCAAATTTTATCTTTTAATCAAACTTAAATACATAAATAACTTATTAATCTAAACACATCACGAAAAAAAGTAATTTTAAGATGAAAATTTAAAGATGAAAAAAAAATATTCTACAATTTAATCTGCCAAAAGTTTACATTGTTAAATTAAATTCGTCTTCGTGTATAAAATTTTAAGAAAAACAAATCAATCAATGATGCTGCGACTGGTTTCAAGAAAAGAGAGAGAGAGAGAGAGAGAGCGCTTAAACAAATTAAATGCATACATTGAACAAAAGTGTGTAGAGTATATTTGTAAATTATTTTAGTTTATAGCCTTATAAAATGTATAAAAATTACACAATAATTCATTTATCGTTGGTTATATGCAGTTGGAAGAGAGTTTGGTTGCTTTTCCATCTGTCAGTCGCGTTCATCTCTCTCAGAGTCCTGAGGAGGCGATTACGTGTCCGATCTAATCGGAACTGTGATGGATGTTTTTCTCTCGTTGAGGGGGAAAGAAACTTCGGGTCATTTGTTATTCCTTCCGAAACATTTCATCCCGTCGCATCGGTCTGCCGTACAAGCATTACTCTCAAACATTCAGAATTACGTCATTGCCTAGGATATACTACGAGAAAAGATTAGAATTTGATTTGTTCCACTTATGCCTAGGGCTTATTAAGAAGCATTCAGCAAAATAATTAATTTAACTCAAGACCAAATAGTGTTGTAATTGTTTAAAGGATTGCACCAAATCAACGCATTTATCTTCTGTTCATTCCAGATAAATGCATTTATCTTTCCTCCTCCTTTAACAATTAAAACATTTTCATAAGAGAACCGAACTTTTTCTTTATATAAAGCTTCGAAATTAATCTTAAAATTTATCTCAATGGAATAATAATGAATTAATCGTGGGAAGAAAATCAATTGTCAAAAGACATTTCCTATTGTACTTATGATAAATAAATAGACGAGAAAATACAAAATAATTTATACAGGAACATCTGGTTTTATAAGTTAAACATCTTAGTATATTTATCGTTATAAATTTTTGCTTAAGAGATTGAATAAACTAACAAAAATTGCTTGTATAAACAGTATACATTAAAAAAAATTATACTGGATCCCGTCCGAAATATGGAAGAATCAAAGAGAACATCTATCTATCATTATTAGCATTCCAGCCATCATTCCTCACTGAGATATATTTCTGACAGTAATAGTTGCAAGCATTATTCGATGTTTATGTCGAGAGTCCTAAACTAATAGTCTATTCAGCGACAGAGAAGATTAAATCCCAACAGTTGACACTGAAGTTATACGGAAATTTTTATTAATTTCTTTATATAAGAAACTAATATACACATATATTAATTTATATGTGATACATCACGTAATAATTTTTATTTCTACGCCTTTTAGTTTAGTTGTTTTTAAAATTTGTTTAATGTAACGCATCTAAAATTAGCAACTAATATAGAGTAATTGGATATCAAAATTTTTTCTCCTCTCCCCAAAAAAAATTAAACAATGCTTAACTAAACTTGTAATCTATATGTCGTGAAATGTTTCTCTTAAAATTTATACTGGAAACGATTATTTATTACAGATATAAGTCTCAGATATAATAAATTATCTGCAGATAAAGCGACGTTTCCTATTGTTTGACTGTAGTTCCATCAATTCACGTTTTTTGTGTCTTCATGCTTCGTTAATCGACTTGAATGAGTTTTTAATAAAATTTGTTAAACTTACAATACTCTAAATCATTTTCGTTCAAAATTTTTGTTTAGTTTCAAAAATTTTCAAGAAAAAAAATTCTTCAAATCTGTTGATTTATTAAACTTCTCTTTGTCAGTTAAATGAATTATAAAAATAGTTTAATTTTTCGTGCTTTTTAAAATAAAAATATAATAATAATAAATTAATAAATTTAATTAATTAACTTATATGATTGCATTTGTTAATGTAAAAGAGTTTTCTGATAAAAATTACGTTATAATTTATTTCCTTTTGGATAAAGTAATTGAATAGATGTAACATGTCATTATAGATAAAATATAATCCTATATAAAGGAAGGATATAATTATTGTTTCTATTCGTATTTAGGTTGTAGTCTTTACTCCCAAATTAATGGATTTAGTTATATATTTTTTTAAAGTAAATAATAATAATAATTTAATTTAAATGTAAATTATTTATATAAATAATTTTTTAAAAAGACTTTTAACACTTACCTTTATGTAAAGTCTGAGAGAAGTGAAATACAATCAGAAGTAAAGCGTGTGAAAGCTCACTACCATTTGCAATTGATTCGAAGCTTTAATATATATTACTTTCATATAAAAATAAGAGTAAAATTTGAACTCTCTCTAACCGGGATCCGAGCCCAACGGTCCTGCTAACCTTCCTCTATCTGTGCTTGTTTCTATTCATCAGAATAGAATGGAAATTAAAGAAAAAAATTACACTATTTAAAATATCGAATGAATTATATAAATATGATAAAATTAAATCTGTTTTATATATTCACGTGAAATTAATATCAGTTTTTGAAGGATAAAATATAAAAAGTTTCTTTATGAATAGAAGGAATTGCGAAAAAGTTCAATTGTTTTTTTTTTATTAATAATAATTAAAATATAGGCTATAAATTCTTACAGGATCTTTTAAAATTATTATTAAATGATAACTTTTCAATGTAAAATAAAACCTAAAAAAAGGTATAAATGATTTACTCTTTATGAGAATTTTATATATATATTCGAACCTCTAAATAACGGCCATTTTTTATGTTCTTGTCAGTGGTAGTTGTTTAGAGGTTTGACTGTGTTTATATTACATTATTATTAATACAATTTTTGTATAAATTATTTTATATTATTAATATTGATTAACAATATTCAAAATTTAACAAACATTGAATTTTGTTTGCCATTTTGTAATCTAGTCATAAAAGTTGTTTCAATTAAATTTAACGTTCAATATAAGATAATATAATAGTAAATTATACTTAGGTGCTTTACATTAGTATCAATAATATTATTTACTTAAATATTAATATATTTGTATATTATCTTGTGTTAATAAATAATAATTAATGTAATGTAAATATTATCCTATGTTAAAGATTAATATAGCCTATGACTATATCGTATTAAAATATAAAGATATATTTTACAAAAATAAGTAAATTAAACTTATATTCGATTCGTTCGGGACCTGAAAGAATTTAGATAAAGTCCAGATCGTCACAAATGTCAGGCCTCATCCCTGAAAGTCACAGTATGACGACGAAGCTAATAAAACGAATAAAAACAGGTCTTTCACTCATTTATATGATTTTCGTAATAAGACTTTTAATAATATAAAAGTTTTTCAGCTCTCGAATTTCAGATTAAATGGACTTGATAGCACCCAATAAGCTCGAGTTTATTTATTATACTTAATAATTGAATTCATATGGCATACATATTCTGCTAATTTTATAATAATTTCTGCAAAAACAGAAATTATATTAGAAATATAACTAATATAAAATTTCATATACGCTCATTTATATAAATTAAAAACTAAACTTATGAATAGTGTTATTCGAAAGAAAAAGTAATAAGAAATTTGCTTACGGTTCACTATATAACGTAGGATATATTCATTACATTATTACGCTTATTTTAAATTATTTATTAAATTAATTTATTAGACTAATATTTTAATAAAATTTTATATTATTATAAATATTTTTATACGTTTACCATTAAAGACAGTCGTATACTATACAGTGTAAGTTATTTTATGTTCAATTCGGTTAATACACGCTATATTGTTATTACTCATATATCTATTATACAGCTTTCGGTACGTTGTATAACAAATAATACAATGAATCAGAAAAAAATATTAAAATGACGAAGAATATTTCAAATAATTTTTTAAAAATTTCGTAGTGATAACTATACAAGAGATAGGCCTAGTTAATTCATCTCACTAGTCTTTTATTAGTGAGATTAATTACTTTAAAAAAAGAGGGAAATTTATAAAATTATTATTATTACACATACAGAGTGGCCAATAAGACAAGATAATCGAGAAATGTAGCAAATGCAAATCTGTAGAAACGTATTAAAATGCCGTAAATTATTTATTGAGCGTGATGGGATTAGTGTAATCAGGGAGGAAACAGGACCTTCGAGAAAAGTTAAAAAAAAAAAAAAAAAGAAAAGAAAAGAAATCAAATAAATACAGTAAAAGATTTAAACGTGAAGAATGCATTTATACACACGTAGGCTATACCGGTAAGAATTTAATCTTCATTCACACAGCTAGTGACTTTATCAATAATGGTGTAGGTGAATGTAGGTTTGCACGTTTTTATTCGTGTCATTCTAATATCAGTTCTAGTTAAGCTACTGATGGAGGATCTGATTTATAACAGTTTTTCTGAAACTCTGAAACTTGTTACTAGGGGCTACATAAAACTGTTATTTTAAAATAGTTAACTGATACTAGTAATTACTAGTTGTTCTTTGACTTGTTAGGCTAATATTTTAAAGTGGGCCTACTCTATAGCCCATTTAATTTTCACTTGCATATACTGTATATATAATGTACTCGGCATTAAATAAAATTTTATTTTTCCTGTTGTTTTAATGCATGTTAGAGAACTACGAAGACAGCAATATTTATTTATGCTTATCTATCTTTGCAGTTTTGACGAAGAAATATTAAATGTTATTTTTTCTATTGACCCAAACACGAGAGTGTTAAAGCAATTTCATTTGTCATTATGTGCAATGTTCATTAATAAGAAGAGATGAAAGAGTATTTAACGTGATTAATGCAATGGGAATTTACATTCATAAATGATTCTTTCCGCTTGTAATATAATAGAAACCTTCATGAATATCAATTCTACTTCCATGTTATATAAACATATTATTTAGAATTATTATTATTATTCATGATTATTAATAAATAATATATTTAGTCAATGTAAAAATTATACTGTAATATGAAATTTATGAATAATTTACATAGTAAACACTTGTTAATACAAATCAATTTATAATTATAAATGACATATTGAACAGATAAGTATTCTATAAGTATTTATTGAGGTATATACCAAATTTTGAGATGTTTAAACTTATATTCGTATCAATAAAAACATTTCAAACCATTTAAAAAATTCCAAAATTTCAAATTTTAGAACCCATTTCTAAAGACTACTATATGTATAAGTATAATACGAGGAATATTTTAAAGTTTAGAAGAGAATTTTCAACGCAGAAGAGATTTAAAGTTATTATTCTTTGTAAATTAAATTAATTTTCAATATATCTTTTATACCATTTGCTTAATAAAAAGAGTTTAAGTGATAGTTACTAATAACGATTGAATAGTTGAATACCAATAACAATTGATTGTTACCAAGTACAACTAAAGAGGGCCAAACTAGTAATTTGGCTGAAATGCATATTGTAAAAGAAGTATGTTATTAAATAAAACATCTTTCTAAAATCAATAATTATCCACAATGTCTCAATAGAAAGTAATTATATAATAAATTAAGATCATCCCATATTCTCAACCACACTATTTGTATTTATATTAACTAGAAAGAGTTTAGTTTATGTTACTTACTAGTCTGCTATTAGTCTTTATACTTTTTTTCCCTGTGGATTGTTTAAGTGAATACGCTAACAATTACACCGTTATAATAGCGAAACGATTTCCTTGTTGTATCTAATTGCAATTAGATGTAGTCCAATGAAGGGTATCTCTAAGAAATTGTAGACAATGATAGTTTTTTCAACACTTTTCACAGGTTTTTACGGATATAATTAATCATTATCGCTTCCATTTTTTTAAAATCTCTTTGCGCTTTTATTTCCAGTTTATTCTCAATATTTTTAATATCTTTTTTCTTTAGAGACTATTATAGTCGTATTAAATTTACATACAGTACAGTACGTATATGAATAAAACGTTGATTTTTAATGCTATATTGCAATTTTTTATATATTTATCAAAATACAATCTTTATATAAATAATTCTGAACAATTATATTTAAAATGTAAAGTTTTATAACCATAATTATATCTTATGTTATTATACTATATGCTTTTCCTTAAATGTTTTCATGTTTTTGTAATTTATTATGCCAGTGGACCAGTAAATTTTTACACAAATTTTAAATTAATTAAACTACATTTTAAATTATAATTATAAATTGTAAACGAAAATAATTTTATAGGCGTTAAAACATTGTTTTTATAGTGCAATGATATTGTTATATTGAGCCTACAGGTTGCTGCCAGTGTCCTAAATAGATTTTAGTTTCAAGTATATTTTTATCAAATGATATTTAAGATTATACGTATATATTATCTTATATCAAAGCCGAAAGGGTCCACCAACGACCGAGTAAATAAAACCACCGAACACTACTAATACAGTAGTTGATCGCGGGTTCGCGGCAATGAGCCACGTGGAATTTTTTGGGTTTTCCTAACGTGTCCAACACCTAAATAGGGGCCAGAACCCCATAGAAAGTTCGAGGATCCCTCCAAGAAAGGCCTCTCGGGAAGAACCGCTGTTGGCAGGTTACCTATGTTACGTTGCCCACTTCCATAAATTGAATTTAGAAAAAAATTACCGTTCTCATGTAATAAAAACAAACAAATGGAGTTATTACATGTAAATTAGAGTAGTTAATTACATCCAAGCAATCTCAATATAGAGATTAAAAAATGTAGAAGATTCGAAACCAATTTTAAATCATTAATACTGAAAATACACGAAAAAAATAACATTTCTAACTTTAAAATAGATTATAGGATTCATTTGCCTTTTGAATCAGTTCTGAGCAACTTTGATTTTAAAATTCTAAAAGACAAACATAGATGCTGAAACTATTAAAGTTTGAAGCCGTCAATTAAACGATTTTCGAGATATTCATTGAATTTATTTGGAAAACTTAACAAAAATGCAAATCATACAGACCTACATATATATATTTTGCAGATCTGTTAGCGGTTTAAATAAAAATGTAAAGAATATAATAGTTTTAATGGATTAATTATTGAAAATTCCGTTAGCTTAATGTTTGTCCTTAAAAAAATTATAATAAATTTTTAGAAGAATCTGAGAAAAGCTGGAAATGAAGATTAAAATAATATTTTAGATGACCATTGTCTTTTCGATAATGTATTTGTACAACGCGCAAGTACAGTACATTTTAAAGAACGGCAACATCAACGTAATCAAGTACAGCAATATCAAGAAGTTGTACTTGATATTGTTGTACTGTACAGTACATCGATTGAGAAGATTTCTCTCTTTTCTGCGTTCATTTTTGAATAGATGTATATTTTAAGTGGACCCCAAAATAACTCATTTTATATTATATACACTCAAATGGAAGGCCGGTTAGTCGATGACTTTAAGACGTGTATCTACCGCTCTGGAGAACCCGGGTTTAGGGTTGCCAACTTTCTTGTACGAAAAAAGGGCATTGTTTAACGGAGGATATTTATAACAGAATAGTTGTTATAAATATCTGTTGACTAACCGTAAATTATAAAACATTAAATATACTACAAATAGAGTTTTAATTCAATGTTAGAATTATTATCAACTGTTTCACAGCGCCCTTTAATTCAGTCCCTAAATTTTATTTGCTTGCCCGATTCTTTAATGGCAGTGTCTTTCTCTTTCTGTTACTTTGGTGAATGATAAAGAATATTACTTTATAAAATATTGCAACGTCGTTATCCGGTAATATTTCAGATATGATAAAGTAAAATTAAGCTAGCAAGTACTCAAAAGGAAGACATTATTGGTAAAAGGAGAACAATACAATCATCAATAGAGTAGAGTTGCCAACCGTCGTTCCAAATGAAGGACGATTGGCAACTCTACCCGGAATCGAATCCAGACCAATAATCTCAGAAATTTTTCATGGTACCGGTACATCGGTCCCGTCCCTCACGCAACACGAGTGATCTGCCAAGAGGGATGTCTCCCTAGAAAACTTTTTTCGGAAGCACTCCTCCAACTTTCTATGGGAAAACGGTCTCTATTTAGTAAGTATCAGATACGTTAAGAAAATCCGGAAAACTCCACGTGGCTAGTCCACGCGGATTCGGCTGGCCCTGTTATAAGCCTGGTCGAACCCATAATGGGTATGGGAAAAAATCTCTTAAAGTCCCAATGCAGAGAGAGTTAAAATATATTTATATATACAGTACTGTACTCGCTAGTATAGACTATATATATATTTTAATACTATATGAGTAGTACAATTAATTCTCTATATTAACAAGTTGTTCAATCAAATATACTATGAAATTAACACAGAATTATAGTTCTTATTTAATTTTTGTGTAAATTTACATATTTTTTATTTTTGTAAATATAAAAATTATTCATTTTTCGATATAAGGATTAAATTAGTATTGAAAACACTATCACCTATAGCCTATAAACACATGTATTCATTGAATAATTTGTTGTCTTTACCAAACTAAATAGAGAAATTTTAAAATAATTTAATAAATTTTAATATAATAATGACATTTTCTATTTTAAAAAATAATTTAGTTTCTTATCAATACATTTTGCCCACTTTTTAAAAAGAAAAAATAGATTATTGTTTTCATTTTGTCATGCTGTCAATCTGGAAAATATCTCAAGATCAAAGAGAGATAAAAATTTTAAATTTTCAGTGGATATTCATAAGTTAAGAGTAAACTTTTTCTTTTATTTATTTAAATTTCCATTTTATCCATTATTTTTAAACGAAATAAGAACGATTGAATTTTATTATTTTATTTTTTTCTTTGACATTTTAAATAAATTCGGGACCACACAGAACATGTCAGCATTTACGAGATAAAATAATTTATTTTTAAATCCTAGATGAATTTTTACTTTTTAATATTTTTATATTTATAATTTTAAATAGATCTGAATTAAATTTAAAAATTGTTTATTTTTAATTTATTTGTCTCGAATAATTATTATTATTCCTTTAAATTTAAATATATAAAAAAAAAGTTTTAAGCCACATAAAAAATACGATTTATCTTTTTTTTTTAATTACAAAGAATACAATTTAATATCGAACTGGAGTTTAAGAAAGTGTATTTTAATTAATTAATATTTTTTTATTTTTAGTTTTATCTAGTATATATTATTGTACAATAATGAAATTTTGTTTTTCTTAGTGTTAAATCTCAAAATTATATTATATTTCTACTAAAGCAGCTGTCTAATTTGTGAAATTTCGTTTATTTCGATCCAAAGTTTTAATATTTAATTTAAAGACTTTAGCAGTTATAATGATAAACATTTATTTGTTATCAGTGATGGTTTTAGGCTGTGCGATGCTCTACACGTACTGAACTTGCGAGTCCTTTTTTAACATACGTTTATATAATATAAACCCGTGTAACACGATATTCGATATTGCTGGTCTATTACTAGTTCTGGATCTCGAACATTGTATCGAAACAATATGAACAACCATATTTGACCTGTGTCTCCGAGGCCTTTGAAAGCTCGAGGCCCTTGAAAAAGTCCAGGTCTCTATGACATTAGCATTTATTAATCATTATAATAATGAGGATTAATAAAACCTAACGTCAAGAGAAAGGAAAATAATTCTAATAATTGCAATAATTTGTAAATGATTTTAGATTTTGCCGGTGATATTCTTTTTGAAATAGCCTACAATGTGTCAAAATACAAACTTGGTATAGGCCTATTTACAAATTTTGTGTATTTCTATACAACTTTAAGTCAAATAAATTAATGTATAATAAATATATGATTGAATAAATTTTGTTTTCGTTTATATTTATTATAATAGAACAATTTAATACTCATAGTTTAGCCTAATACATTTTTTTTTAATTCTTTAAATAAAAAAAATCTGGATAAAGATTTTCATAAAGTGGAGTTCAAGTTCGAGGAGTTCTTTTAATTATAAGTATATAATCTGCTAAAGTGCTAAACTAAATGCTAATTTAATATATTTATATTCTTTAAAGAAAATTTCTAATATAAATTTACACATAAAGTTATGTAATTCTTTAATAAATTCGTCAATATATTATACCAGTCCTTAACTATTCGTTTTCATATTTTTCTTCGCAGATTGTTTAGTGTTGAAAGAACAGTATTTGATTACATATTTCGATGTGGGACAAATAGATAACGAACTTTTCCCTTTTTATTCGAAGAAATTAATTAAATTTTATTACAGATCTAATAACGATAAAGATATTAAGTTTTTCCATCAGATGATGCTGAAACAATGTGATAAAGTAAAAAAGATTTAAAAATCTTTGGCAAAATTTAATAATATTTTACAATTTTTCGACATTTCATATAAATTATTCGAAAATTTGGAGGATGAATAAAAATAAGACTATACAAAACTAATTTTCTCGATCTATAATTAACGATCAATCTGTCTTTCACTCGTGGTATCAAAATATCTAAAAAATTCCTCCAAGATCCAACTATATGGCAATGAACGTAAAAATAAATATAAAAAAGGCTTTTAATACAATTGAATTGGTGAGATTCAAAAGGAGATAAGTCATAAAAACACCTTAAGATATATTTTGATTATATTATATAAATGTTTCACATATAGCGAGATCCCTATTTCTCATAAATAGGGATTATATAACCCCTATTAAGGTTCAACTGTATTGAATTGTCATTTTCTGCATTGTAATCAAATCGGGATAAGTCCTGTGGTTATCACGTTTATGAACATCATTGAAACTAGTTTTGGTCTGGTTAGGCAAATTATCGGAAGATCTGACAGGGTTTATATTCGGGCAGAATACAAAGATATGAAACAAATCAGGAAGAAAAATCTTTTTATGCTAAGATTGTTACTTCACAAAATATACCGTCGTATCTGCTTATGAGTTCAAGCAATGGTGGCCAACTAACTTCAAAAAAACTTCGACTTCCATCGAATCGAAGAGACTAAACACACCCTCTGAGAAGTTGACAGTTTGTCAGTACAGAATGCTCGAAGTATCAGCCAACTCTTCCGTACGGCCTATGACTGTATAGACAGCTTAACACATCATACCTTCAATCTCTTCAAAACACAAGGTGCTAACCTGCGGCTTCTATCAGTTGCCGCCCACAATGATCAGATACCAATCAACGGAAAAATTGGAGGATATTAGTAAGGTACTAAAACACGTGGATTTAATGTTTATGGAATCTTATGAGACCATATTAACTTGGAGAAGCACAAATGAAGATGAGGAAGATGTTTCAGATTAAATATAAATGTATGATTTGGATCTGAATATATACCTGACTAAATAAAAATGATAAACAAGATTTTTTGGCAATTTAATTCATAATGGGATAAGTCCACCACATAAAATAGAGGGCAGTTAGCTTGCTGTAAGATCCACGGTGTAAAACCAGACTTAAGTATAATAGGTAAGTTACTTCTATTTCAAATAACAAATGAAAAGTATTGCCGCCGCCCATTCTTATGTTAAAATAATGCAAAATAATTAAAGTTACAAGAATATTCCACCTTATTGGGCTACAATTTTCAAATTGCATATCTATAGATTGCCACTGTCGTTCGTCTGTCCGTCCTCACGTCTTTCCTAAATCTCGAGAATGGAGTTGAGGTAAATGAAAATTGAAACTAGATAGAGAAAGCTGAGGGATCGGAGGCCGCAATTTAACTACATATTAATGATTAAAAATTGCAGCTTAGCATTGTAACGATGTCACAATAAGTAATTACTCGTTACTAATAAACGATTTGATTATTAATTAATTATTTACTAATAATTAAGCTTACTATTATAATATCTATATCATTTAATACTTTATATTGAGAATTGGATAAAAATTTAACCTTTTCTTTTAAAATATTAAAAATGTATTAGCTTTTAAATTAATATTTTGAATAATAAACTTAAACTGAAATCATACATTAAATCAATTGTTAGAGTGCTTCAATTAGACTTAAAATCAAACATTATGACATATAACGATTAAATACTTGAAAAAAATTAAATACGTTTTTTTTTTGGTTGATTTTTAATTAATTAGAAAGTTTAATTGCGTTTGTCACTATGTAAGCATTATTTTAATTATTACAGTAAAACACAAATAATCAAGGAAGTGGAATGATGATCGATGAATTAGGCGCAAATTCCTTTGAAAAATCATTCGAAATATAATTCTTGAGAATCGATCTTAAATTCTCCAAGCAGAAAGCTATAGTTTGCTTACACAAAAAAGAAAAACTTATGAAATAATGGCAAAAGCTTATAATTTGTTTATAAGGCTAATTATTTCCAATATTACAGTACAATAATTAAATAATTGAAAGCCATTCCATAAGATTATTTCGTAAAACAATTTAAAAAATTCATTGAAAATTGATAAATGGCACAAATTTCGACTTATATTTAACAATTATATAATTATTTTATAAGCATTATAATAAATGATTGGAAACACATTTTTGTTAACTATTAAATTATCATACTTAATGTTAAAAGGAAATAAAAATATAAAATAAAATGCAATACTTTTATCTGTCAAAAATTTCATTAGCAGTTTACCTTACGTACTAACTTATTTTAATATATATATATATATATATATAAACTTTAACATATTATTTAAATTGAAAATTAATTAAAATTAAATTAAACTTAAATTTTAATAGATTATTGTTTGAATTTTTAATGTTATATAAATATAAATCTATAGTTTATTTACAATCTCGATTATTCCTAATTAAATAAGCTAATATGAGAAAAGAATGAGAAAATTTGGTCTTGTTGGTATTTTTTTTTTTCAAATTTTCGTTTAATTGTCTTATTTTTAAATTAAATTTTTTATCTTTATATTTTTGTCTGAGTAATTAAATTTTTAAAATTTATCTTACTCTATTTAGTATTTAAAAATAAACATTGAAACATATACTTTAGTGAATTGTTTCAACTAGTAGCTAGGATTAGCTGAACCATATATACAAAGTTAAAAAAATTTAAATTATTGAATGTATTTTATAAATAATTATATCAAAAGAAAGTTTAAAAAAAACTAAATAAATAAATTGAAAGTTTTTACTGAAAATTTTTATTCGAATTTAATATTCGTCCAACTTTTAATTCATTCGCAATTAACTTTTATTCAAATTCATTTTTCACTGAGTGTTTGTTATTCATTTATTAATGGTTTTACTCACTAATACTTCTTATTTAAATTTTTATTTTTAAAGCTTTAAGTATGAATTTATTCTATACTGCATATGCTTTTTTGTATTAGTTATCACGTAGCTTGCAAAGGGGTGAATACTTGCTTCTCTGTATTGGCTTGTAAACTCTTTAAAAATTCTAAAAAATAAATTGTCGTACACTTCTTTTGAAGCATTCGGATGGATATTCTAATAAAAATGTTTTATTTAAACCGATTAACAAAAATTGAATTTGTTCGGCTTATTCCTATACAGTAACAAACTTCTTAGAAGTTATGTAAATCAAGAAATGATGTATTCTACATTAATGATGAATTTGTTGATATCTTTAAAACTTATTCACCTGGAAAAAGTTCTGTACTTGTAAAATGAAGTTATTAAACTTCAACACAGAAGAATATTTCTTCAAACCAGTCAACGACCTTATTAATATAATCAGTTAAATTTTATTGAGCTCCGTTCCAACTAACTTGCTCTTATCTACTTATTTATCATCATTACTGTATAGGAATATCAATATCATATTAACGTTATTTTGTATTTTAGAAGAATTTTTTCTTGTTTATTTTATAATTAATAAAGCTATACACTTTTTATTTCGGTTCTATAAAATTTTATGTTAAATTAATATTCTTTTATAATAGTGTTATGTAGCCTACTTAAATATAGCCTATAGAATATAAATTAAGTTAAATTAAATGTAAACATATATAATTATTCGGATATATAGGCATTTGAATTTCTGTTATGACTTTAATATAATGTAGAACGAAAAATAATTTATAAGCTCGATTCAATAAAAGCGAATTTGATTATTTTTGACAAAGAAATAACTAAATTTATTATAATATGAAATTCTTATAGCTTAAGTAATATTAACACATTTTAAATGAAAGAGCGTGTAAATTAACTGCACTTTTATAAGAAAGTTTTTAACTTATACATTACTTTTATAATAATTTTCTTTTATGAACAGCAACACATCAACCCAATTATCACAGAAAAAGATTGACTATGCTTTAAGACTTAAGTTAGTTTACGCTTGCTTCTGTTAAAATAAAATATTTCTGTATGTTAATTTTAATTTTAAAATATTCTATTTATGCTTATAACAATTTTTTGCTTCATTAATATTGGATACATCTCACGTAATTAGGCATTTCTTTCAGTCTTATAATGTACTGTACAACTTGATAGAACAATTGTATAAATTCTTAGAGAACTCTTAATTGTTTTTACTAAGCTTGCACTTCTCGTCTTTCTTTATACGTTTATTTATTAACTTTTCATTATACAAACTGACTTTTTAGGATAATGCTAAATGATTTCATAATAAATATAACAATGTATTAATCTATCATTTTAAATAATGTTCAGTCATTGTTTACAATAATGTATAATTTTGTTTTTAAGTTAAAAGTAGGCCTACAAGATTATAATAAATTTTTATGGAGCGAGATGCCTAATGAATGAATAAAATGTTATCATATTTTAATGAAAAGTTTGTAAAGATCTCATAAAAGTAATTAATTTTTATTAAAGCTTAATAAATTCTAATCTAAATCCGATCAAAAATTAATTAACAAATTGAAACAATTAACCAAACAAAATATAAATTTGTCACGTACAGAGATAGGCTTATAAAGATTTTCTTCCTTTTTTTATGTCCTCCATTCACAGGAACATAAGACCCCCTATTTTCAGGACAACGATTATCTAACATCTTTTAATAGCAATCTTGATCAATTTATTTTCTTGATGTATTTTGCAACAATACAATTTTTTTCTCCCTTCTTCTTCCTCTCCCTAGCAGGCAATCGATTTAAGTCGTGTCTTCAAAGATAAGAATTCTTTAACGGAACGGTTGAGAGAGTTAAACTCATAATAACTGACAATACTAAATGACATTTTGTAACCCCATCCTAATCCCACCAACCGGAACGATACAATGAAACGAGAAGTTGGTTAATTTCTTTGGACTCCAACCAAATAGGCGACAGGTGACAAAAGCGACAGCTTGTTGGCAAGGGAACAGCTACTTTACCGTGTCCAATAGATTGCACTATTGTTTGAAAATTTATCACCAAAATCAAAGTAGCGCATAGTCCAGCAGTAATTACTTTCTACATTTATTTTCCTACGGACATAAATGAGTTTTATTTCATGTTAAAGTCACATTCGTGTTAAGCCATATGTCATACGTTTAATTAATTCGTTTCACTGGAACTTATTTTATAATTGCGATATTAATCAAACTACCTAGTTACTATGATTTTCTTTAATAATATCCAAAAAATTCCTTTATCCAGTTATGATTTTGCTCATTTAGAAACTCGGATCACTGAATCTTTAGAAATTAAATTTTTTTCAAAATAGATGTTGATTTTCCACTTGCTGAATCCTTCAAGATGTGACTGTGAACCGGAAACAGGACGATTATACTTTGTAAAAATTTACCATTGAAACATTTTTATAATGAATTATATAAATAGAAACTAAATTAAATCCTTTTAAAATTATAACTTTAATATTAGTATATATAAGAAAACCCTGATCAACCTCCGAAATCGAAGATAAGGTGATTATATGCTGTAAAAATCTACTATTAAAACATCTTATAATGGATTATGTGACAATAAATTGGATTTAAAATGTGTGAAATTAGAATTTGAATGTTATATTCTAAGAATTTTACAAAAAAATACGTTAAAAATTTGGAAATTTAGATTTATATCTCATTGAATTCTAACAGTTTAGGTAAAGAAACAAGTTAAAAATTGATTTATGCTGTTGAAAAACAGTACAATGGCATTACTGAAGCATGTTAAACGACATTAAAAACTACAAAATGTGTATAAATCATTTAAAGGAGAACATTTAATAAAGGTAACAAAGTTTACTAATTACAACTTAAACTTTATGAAAATTGACATTAGACCTATTAACTAATTTAAACACTTTTGTATTAAAATTTAATCTAAAGGTAGGGAGCCTGTTCATTAATCTTATAATTAATGAATGAAAACTTTACATCTTAATAATTACAAACCTATCATATTTTCTAGTTCACAGTAACTTATAAGACTTCATTAAATATGACAAATTTTCTCGATAATATATATATTAATCTTTCTATATTTATTTAAAGATGGCAACATTCTACAATTAATATAACGAAAATTTTAATTACATAAAGATTCAATTAGCGTATTTTCATTAAATCCTTGTTTAAGTCCTGTATAATGTTCATAGTTCAGATATTTTAGGATATATCTAATGTTAATCTTCAAGTCTTGATGCTTAATATCTATTCTACTAGATGACACTTACATTTAGTTACCAAGATATTTAAATTAATATATAGAAAAATATTTAATGATAGGGCTAAAGTATTTTACGTAAGTAAATAATAATTAGATTATGATTCATCTTATTTTTAATTGGTTTCATTCAATATAAACTTAACAGTAGTTCAGAATCGTGACTTATAATTGTTATAAACAATCTATAAATTAGCTATTTCAATGCTTTAATTATATATTTAACTGACACTCTAGAATTTTTTCAAAAATAGTCATCAAATTTTATTATAAAACCTGGTAATTTATACATTTCCTTTCTTTCGTAAACTAAATGGAAAGTCTAGAACTTCATTTACTAAGATTAGAGAACAATTGTTTTTTCTTTAATTTTAGATGATGATAAATTTATTTTTAAAATTTTTATCTTTATATATATATATATATAGCCTATACAGAAGTTCACAGTCGACTTCGTATTCTGTATATAAATTACAGAAATGGGATGTAAAATATCAAGTAAATGCTTATATGATTAATTGTTTTTTCTGTTTTTAGAAGCGAGAGTTGACGAGGTGTGACCTGTTAAAAATGACTTTAGATCCAACCTCTCCAAAGCTAAATTTTCGGTACTTGTACAAATTTATTCTTAAAATAAATAATCTTTAAAAACACACACACATACACACACATATAGACCTATATATATATATATATATATATTATATATTGAGGATTAAATTACGTAAAAAATAAAAATAAACTTGTTAATTTAAACTGAATTTATCTATCAATGTTTATTAATTTCCCATTTTTAAATAAGGAAGTACTTAATATGTTCTATTCAAATTAAAGTAAAATTTGATATTTGAAAGGAAAGATTAAAGATGCAGCTATTAAAATACATAGCAATCTATCTTACAACTTGTATTTTAAAGAGTAATCTATAAGTTTTCCACGTTTAGGACAGAATGATGACAAGAGAAAGGAGAAGAAAACATTAAAAAGTTTTATAAATTACACAAGTATAAAATATTTATAAATTTATATAGAACTAATAATAACTTTTGTTTAATTTCTAAAATTTAAATAAAAAAAAAGATGAAGACAGAACATCTTTTATTCCACATTATACAAGTATTATAATTGAAAATAAACATTTTAAAATAAAGCTTATGTATGTAAATATCCGGAAATAATATTTTAAATTAATAATATTCAAATAATAAACGGTTCTAATGAATTTAGGATTAATTGAGAGTCTTGTTGAGCGATGCAAAGACGAAATTAAAACGAAAAAAGCGGAAAGTAGAATGGAAATAATAGGTATTATAATAAAAAAAAAGAAGCATAATTTAAATAATTTTAAATTTATACACTTATAATTTTACCCATTATTCGTATAAATGAAATGCTATTCGCAAGATAAGAGGTAAAGCCAATAATTTGTGCGGATCCGATTGAAATGGGGTGTGGTCAGTCTACTTCTTATACGTCTGATCACGACTCCGACAATATCCTCTCTCTCTGTAGAATGGCCTAAGGGAGCCATCTTCGCAACACAGAGTTGCAACTCTTTTCTTCGCTAACTTAACGAGACATTCATCAATGTCAAGCTTCCAGCTTCTGCCGGCTACAACTAATTACTCAATTGTGCGGCTCCCCAGACGGACAGAGTTGTGGTCACGTACTCATTATGCTAATATCAAAAGTGGCTAGAGGTGAAAGCATTTTCTTTTCTGCTGCCTGTCTTCTTGCTTCGATTGTTGGAATTGCAGTTCTCTTGACTGGAAGTGACATTCATCCCATTGCTAGTTTTTGCCAAGGAAATGGACGATTATTATCGATTAAGGAGCTAATGATGTCATTTCTAGTGCATTCGATAATTCCGAAATCTTGTTTTAAGCATCATAAGTGTGTTAATGTCTCTTATTAATGGGCCACACGCTTTATAAGTTTAAGACGTAGGCTATATTTTGACGTATGATTCCTGTTGATCTGCAAAATTATAACAATTTTAATATATTTTAATTACCATTTATTAAAATTTAGAAACAAAAGTAAATTAATTTCGTTGTCGATTTTGTTTAAGAAAAGAAAAGTTCGATAGTTAAGTTATACGTAATTTAAGTTTATCGGTTGAATTCTGTGCATCAATTTTATTTTGCATCATGTTTCATTATAAACTGAATCTACAACATTAATTAAAACTTAACTTTAGAAGTTCATGATTGGGTCAAGTATGGTGAGTTGTCAATCGCAATCAGAGGACACTTCATGGTCCTCCACTACGTGACGGCTGAAAGACATTGGAGATGGAAACGGTAGCAGTTGCCATGGAGACAATCCAACGATTAATAATTTCTCATCCCATGACATCATACCACGTCACGTCACGAGAATGAATGACGCTCGTTAACGCGTGAGTGTGCGTGACGGAAGAAATTTCAAAGTACTGCACGCAATAAGCGCTAGAGTATGTTTTTATTACGTTTAATTCGATGTGGTTCGTGCTCTCTCTTCTGAAGGTCTTTTCAATAATTACCGATATTTGGAAAGCATTTTCGATCAAAAACCATCCATTATATCATTCATGCAAATACCTGATTTTGTATTTTCTAAACAGTTTTCCTTTCAATCATTTTTTTTTTCTTTCTCTCCAACCTAGCGATTGTTTCAAACATTATAGTTTTAATAGGGGGATCTCTGGTTTACCGAAATTGTTTTTAATAATATTAGACTGAAAATTGCATTTATCAAAAGCGTGTAAGTACGGATCGAAGCTGAAGTTTTTCTATCTTGTTTTTTAATTTATTTTTATTATATGAAGAAATTTATCTCCGAAACCCGCAACAAGTTCTGTAATTACATTAATAGTTTTTTAAATAAATTGTTTTAAGTTTTGTATATTTATAAAATTTTATGCGTTTTTATAATGCTGTGAAAGTGTTTACTGGTTAATAAACTTTATACAGTTAAACCTATAGTTTAAACTGTTCTGTATTCAGAGCATGGAAACAGAACATATTTAATACTAGAGATGATTTTCAGTTCAGAAATAGGACCTATAACAAAAACTGATCAAAAATTTTAAATGTTATCTTAGAATGCCACACCCAAATCACCACTTTATACTAAGTCAGGGAATGATTTTAAGAATTAAATAAGATTGATGATACCATAGTCTTGGGTTAATTTAATGAAATAAACAGGTCAGAGTACAATCTAATCGTTGTATTCTCGTGTAAGAATCTCTATCTTAATCTTTTAAATTTTAGTTTAAAACTATGGGATTATTCTATTAAGACTACATATGTGGAACTTCTAAGTGGTTATTACTTTGTTGATGAGAAGATAAGTCTGATTTTAACAGATAGATTTAAAATTATTATAAATATAAGCTTGGATTAGATAATTAACCCTCATCCAGTTCTCTTATTTTAGCTTATAGCATAACATTACAGTAATTGGAAGAAAAGAAAACACAGACAAAATTTTAAATCGATAGATTTTGATAGTCAATAATTCATTTTATCTCCTTTCTAAGTTTAATTGCTTCTCTAGAGATGCGAGATAATCACTAAGTAGTTACAGACACCACCTGCAGAATCTAATATTACTAAACTATATTCTTTTACGCAAGTCTAATCATTGTTTTCGTTTTACGATATAATGATGCACGGAAACGAAACGTAAATAGAAAAATATGCGTAAGAAGCTGCAAATGTGAAGCAAGTTAATGACATAAATAAGTGGAAAATCATTCAACGTTTAGTAGAATCTTATCGAGTTATTTGCTAATGGAATAGAGACATTATGGTGCATTAATAATAAATTCACTTTATGAATAGAGAGAGTAATAAATGTTATCACTTATGTAGAATGAATGTAAAACAAAATTTACTTTGAAATCCTCTAAATGTGTAAAAAAAAGTCAAACTTTTTTACACATTTAGAAAGTGTAAAACATTACATTACATTTTTTCTGAGTAAATCAATTTTCAACTTTTTAATAAAACAAAAATAAGTAAAAAATTAAAGCTTAAAATCTTTAAATGTTTAGATTTAGTCCATTCGAGCGTTAAAAAATTCTGGTAAAGTTGAATTTTCAGCTGGGAATCACAAAGGCTCACAATACTAGAGGAGAAGAAGGTTTAGTTTCCATATTCTACTTCAAATGTTTTTCGATATGTTCAAGGGCACCTGAAAAAGATCTTAGGTCACGATAACCTTCTGTTCATATTTAAACATTTATATCATTTTAGAAAATGAATTTGGATCATTATTTTATATTTAAACTCTTACATATTTGGTCATATTTCAAATAATTCATAAACAGATCTAAATCTATGAGGCTATTGAAACAATTCTGATAAAATATCAAATAATAAACTAAGCAAGAAAGATATCTTAGCTAATAATCTACTAAACTAGTTATAGTTCAGTAGAAATGTTATGTCTCTATCGGAGTTTATATTATGAAATAATTGAATCATTTGTAACTTCGCGATCAGTTTTTAGGTAATTTTACATCAGTTCTTTTAACCTTGCATAAGATTGCAGCATTTTTTACAATAATATAAATGCAATTTATAGAAATGTGTAAACAAAACGAACACTTACTTATTGTGACATCGTCACAATGTCGGGCTGCAAGTTTCAATTATATTTTTAATTTATTTAATTTAAAATATATGCTCTCCACCTCAAATTACTAGTGGCTTGACCCTGTACAGTACATCATACTTTTCCTTTAACAATAGAGTCGTGCCGATCATCTAACTCCTTTCGGAGAAAGATTTTTCAATTGAAATAACACGACTGTCGGTTTGAATCGAAAGTTTATATATAGTTAATCGGGACCTCGAGCCACTATGGTTTTCATATATGGTCTCATCTTCCATCTATCTAACCTCGTTCTGGAGATTAAGGAAAGATAGACAGACGGACGGACGAAAATTTTTTTCAAATTGCAACCCAATCAAGAAGATATAAAAATACTAATTTTTCTTCAAGCTATTTTACAAATTTATTTGCTTTTATTCTTCGATATTAAAATTATTCACTCGCATATTTATTTAATTTTAGAATTATTATTAATCATTACTTTTACGGTATACGATTCATTAACGAAAAAAATTATCGATAAAATTAATCAAATTTTTAAGCAACGACAATTTTAGATTGTTTTCAATGACGAAACTAACTTATATTTCATTTTTCTTAAATATGTTTAGAAGTTTTTATAAAGAAAGGATAACTTTCTATATTCAGGATAGAAATTGTGACATTCCGTCGACACCTTACATAATGTTCTGTGCTCCTATATACGGTCGATTGGTGGCACAGAAGGAAGGAGACGACCAAAGATATTGATATCCCCCGGCCTTCCATTCTCACACCCCACCCACCAGTCGTCAGATATCGGGAGTGATTTATAACCTTTGCTTTTTTTTTTTTTTTCCTGTTCATTCTTTACTGAGATGGTTTATTTTGCTTCTGTTTCATTTAGAACTACTCCTGTATAATTACGTATGTTAGTATACACGTCATATATAATAGACTTGGCTGAATGACAAGTTTCGTTTCGACCGACATAATTCTTTATTCAATGATCTGAAACGAAAAAAGCAAATTTGACATATCAGTTATTTTCTTGGCGTAAGTTTGGGGTTATCATTTTAACTCTAAATTTAAACATATAATTATATTTTTTGATATGTTAATGCTAATCTATAATATAGGCTTTCATTTGTACCCGATATATACATATATACATATCTTAAAAGTTGTTTGCTGTGTTTAAAAAGAGCAAAAGTAGTCTCATAAATCATTAATTTTAATTTTTTTAATTCCATATTTTATATTTTAAATTTAATAAATGATAGAAAAATTCATCTTTGAACGGGCAACTAATTGTCTTTCGTTTAAGATATTTGCTAGAAATAATATATTTAAAGAGAAAAACTATAAAATAATTGATTATAATTAAAAGTAAATTAAATATTCAGATGGAAAATTAATTTTCTAAAAGCTATTTTTGTTGGTCGTCTTCATTCTTTTCGTAACTTGGTCAATGTTAACTATATAGGCTACAATTGAGTACTAATTATTTACATCATCTCTTCTTTAATATTGATAGTATCTTTTTTCGTTTTAGAGTAAATCGATCAATCATCATCCACGAATTCAATACATAGTCGGAACGCCATTAATCTTCGACAATCGCCCTGGCCCTATAGACTTCAAGATTACACAAAATCGTTTATATTTTCTGTATTTTGTCAAATGTTATACAAGATTCTTGATAAATAATTCCAGATTATATTTCATTAACTTAAATAATTCAATAGTATTTGTTAATAAATATCGAAATTTAAATTAAAAATTAATTATAATAATTTATAATAAATATTGCATATATTAAAATATCGTTCATTCTTGTGCGTTAGGCTGTCGGTCTGTTGCTACTAAGAGTTCGTCTTCTTTCCTTATTATTATTTTCACGGGGTAAAATGCTTAATTTTTATATTAAATAATTAAATAAACTGTATATTTTCAATATTATTTCAATAATTTTTGCAATAAAATTAAATTTAATTCTGATTTTAAGAATAAATTTGGAAAAAACGGAATTAATTCTAAGACAAATTAATTTAATTAAAGCACGTATAAATTTAATGTTTAGATATATATTTAAATATTCACAATGTCGTGAGAGGAACAATTATAAATTTAATTGAAATAAATGAAAAACAAGAATTTATGATTTTTTAAATACTTTTTAATTAAATAAAATATGTTCAAACAGTAAGAAATTGAATTTGAAATGATATCCTACGTAAAGAAGCTTGATTATAATCAAATGAAAGCTGTACTTAGAACAACTGTAAACCTATTATTTAAATAAATATAGTCTAAGACATAAATTATTTGGATAGTTTAACTAAACAGGAAAATCATAGGAATTATAGGAAGAGTACGTGGTTTGTATTCACGCGATTACGATTTAAATGATTTTCAAGATAGTATTCAATTACCGCTTATAATTGTTTAAATAAATCTCTACAATATCTAGATCATATATTTTCATTCATTACAATATTTTCATATAAAATATTTGATTATATTGTCATATAATTTATTTTAGTCAAAACGTTCCGAGAAGAGGGAGATGAAGATTCTCAAAAGTATATTATCTCTTGGGTTTAAAGTAAATACTACTAGTTAAATGTCTAATGTATTAGTTTTAATTCCCTTGCAAAAATTATTATTATTATTATTATTAAAAGTAATGGATGGGTATTGCTTGTTTAAGAATCCATTTTATTATTAGCAAAATTTGGATATATACATACAAAATTTAATATATGAAAAATAAAAATAAGCTTTCGTATAAAACAATGCCAATATAAAGTATGCATTATACAATTATTATATGTAATAATTTAATAGAATTAAGTATAATTTACTGTATAATAATAGTAGAATTTGAAAATTAGCATATGCTAAAATCGTTGCATATGTATTTTAAAATTTTATGCATATGCAACAATTTTGCTACAATTAACAGTCTGGTATCCAATATTAACAATAGAAATTATTCTGTTTTATTCTTGCTTTATATCCTAATCTCGATAAGCGAATAATTGAACAAATATTCATTAAATTAATTAATTAATTGGCATTATTCAATGACTACGTATCAATAATAAAATTTATAAAATTGTTTTTAAACATTTAAATAAAATTATTAAGAAATATTCATGATAAATCTTTTAAAATTTGTAAAATAGGCCTATAAAGCTCCTTCTAACTACAGACCTTCGTAAACAGTTTATATTAGGTTTTTAATAAATATTAACAAAGTAATAAAAGTGAATAAATTTAAACTACAGTTACAAATATTACCAAATTAATTAAATAATGTATCAGATTAAAAATATTTGTTTAATTAAACTATCGTCACGAATGTACAGTACAGGCCTATAATTATATAACCTAAACATAGCTTAGGTTATTTAGATTTAAGTATTTGATAGGATTATAATGAATTCTAAACGAGTTTTTTAATGAGGCATTGCTTATAATATCGTTTGAAAAATATATAAATTTAATTTTTTAAATTCTATTCTGTATAGAAAAACTAAAATAACATCTCAGTTATCTCTAAACAATATTGTAGGAGTTTGAATGTTGCTTATAGTAAAAAGTTTATTGAATATAAGATTTATATTATATTTTTATTATTTTCGAATCTTGTGTTTTATTAAATGCCCATTTTAGTCTTCGAGGAGATCTTTCTAATA
Source organism: Centruroides vittatus (assembly GCF_030686945.1). Classification (NCBI taxonomy): domain Eukaryota; kingdom Metazoa; phylum Arthropoda; class Arachnida; order Scorpiones; family Buthidae; genus Centruroides; species Centruroides vittatus. The sequence goes on along the minus strand of NW_027122649.1, from coordinate 2,261,947 downwards.
GTTTAAAAATCACTTTAAGTAGTCGTTTAGTGAAATATTCGCCATTGTTAAATAATAACTAGTGGGTGGTCAACCTTGAGGGAAGATACTATTGTGTTTTAAACTATCTGTTCGCACAGTTAAAAGACATAGAAGAGAATCTTTCCCGGTGGCCCCAACTACACCTGTCATCTATGTCTGTCATCTTTGACCCAAAAGTTGCTCGTTGACTAAATTGTATATGATTAAAATAAACGTGAACGTAGATTATCACATAATTAATGTCGATTAACTGTTTTACTGATTATTTTAAAATTTTATTAAAAAATAAAAGCTAAGCGCAGTTTTGAAAATTTGTTATTATTTTCAAATTAAAATGACAGACGTTTTAAATAGATAATCATTCACTTTCATTATTAAAGATTTTAAAAAAAAGTTGTAAATGTAAGAGTTTTTTCCTTGTTTAACTTTTACTTAATCTAAATTTATTAACGTTCAGTCAAAGAAAATTTGAAAAAAATTAAGTTAATTGATTGATATTGATTTTGACATTGTACTTTACAATTGTCTTATTATTTGTTTTTCAAAGAACACCAACTTAAAAAAATAATTGTCTATAAAAAATGTCTAGAATAATTTATCAAAGATTCGTCTAATTATTTGAATAATTTAAAAAGTTTGTATTAAATTAAAAGATTAATTTAAGCAATTAACTTCTGTTTAAGCAATTAAACATGTTATCTGTTCTGTAACTATAAAATTATCCTTTAAAAGTTTTTAGTTAAATTGTAATTGGAAATTCTATATAACTTAATCGAAAGATGGACTGACCAAATGTCAGACGAAACTATTCAAATGTAAGTAGCTACTGACTTTTCTATGATATGAGGTATACATATAGGTTTATCATGTAGTACAACTGATTGTAGTGTCCCCTTCATTAAGGGGGCGTAGGTTCCATTTCCCTGCACTCCGCTCATCCCGTGCTAAACTCAGCCAGATCTCTCTATACAGAACTGCACGCAATCGGCGCATTAAAGACATTTAACGGACAGTAAACAGGAAAGTTTTGTGTGCACTTTCCTCCCCACCCCTCATCCCTGATGCTTTTCCAGGGGTTGAGAACTAATCTCTTCTCAACCTAAACGTTATCAATGTGAGAACAGGAGACTCTACTATTTTAACGTGTTGACAGACGTCGATCTTGAAAGTTTCACCGACGACAAAACGAATTTTCAAGAAGCTATAATTAAACTTGCGATCTAGAATTAACCTCAATTTGTCTCCGAGAAAATAAAAAAACACAAGAAAAAATAGATCTGTATTATTGGTAGATTAAGAGGGGAATAATTTACGGTTTAGACCTATAGTTAAATCTTATAGACTTGAGCCTGTAGGCAAGATGTAAGAATCGTAACAATTCAAGTCTTTTCTATGTTAGCAGCTATAAAGAATCACTTTATTTTTTATTTTTTTAAAAAAGTATTGACTTACGCATTTAATTTTCATATTTAAAACATAATATGTATTAAAAGTTTTTAAATATAATAAATATAAATTATAAAATTGAATAATATTATGAATATTTGCGTAATTAAATTGTACGATTAAATTTAAAACAAACTAATGAATAAATGATTTATTATACATTATTAAAACGATGATAGCCATTAAACTTTTGACTTAGTAACCTTCATAAAAAAAAAATCCTAATAGCATTTTAACTCTTGCAACTATTCGTTAAGTAATGGTTAATGGTTCATTCACAGCCATCCAAGTTATTTTCCTTCGATGTAGAGATTGCATGATTACAATACATTTACGAAACTCACGAAGCCTTAGGACAAAGAAGCGGCAATTTTCACCTCTTACTGGCAAGCATTCATAGACATTAGTCAGATAAGTTGACAGCAAACTGGCTGTATGGTCGACAATGATGAAAGAATGATTGTACCAATAAAAATTTACCAGAGTGATCTTTTTTAAAGAAATGATGTAATTAAATACAATTTCAAAAGTTGCCAGAAAATCTCGAGACATTCCGTTATATTCTTTCCAGACTACGACACGAGCTGTCAAGTTATAATGTACCCACCCTAAAAGACATCTGGTCGATTTCCAAACACCATAAAAGTAAGGTGACTAACCTACAATAAAGTCTAAGTTAAAACTTCGTTTATTAATTAATATATAATTTAAAAATAATAAAATTTAATAAGGTAGATAGATAATAACTACTGTAGTTTTATTAAGCTTGATATATACATATATATATATAAGTCTTTTATTTATTTATTTATTTAATAACAACTTTTTACTGAAGTAGATTCGTATCTGTGAGACACTCTCATGAATAATTCTCAGTTTAGATAAACAGAAAAAGTATAATAACTATGCAAAACTAGAAAGATAAATCTACTCCATATTATTAAATATTAAATTTCTCATCTCTAGCAAAATAACAAGAGAAATGATATTAGCTGAGTTGATATAGTTAATGTATACTTGTATAGTTAATAGTGACGTTGTTTTTAGTCACATTCCTGAGTTTTAATTTCACTTTTAGTCACTATATATGTGTGTAGTTTTAGTTTTGTACTAAATGTGAGTGACTTAAACGAAGTTCTTAGTATTTACATTTCTTAAATACTAAGAATTATTCCATACTCAACAATTGTAGAAAAAGTTTAAAAAATTGTAGAAAAATCTACAATTTGTTAAACTTTGTAATAACAAATCGAAGTGTAGATTTATCTGTGTTAAAACTTCATATGAATTTCTTCAGTACATTAAATTTTATTTTTGATTTTAAGTTAACTCGCATAGATATTAAGTTATATTTTGCAGGCAAAATCTTCCAAAAAATTAATTTTTTAAATAATAACTAATTATTCCTATATATTTTTTTAAATTTTGCAAAAAGACTTTAGATGAATATTTATTTTTCATTTACAATCAATTTATTAGGTATATTTATGTAAAAAACACAACAGTATACGCGAGAAAATTCATCAAATTTATTAAAATAAAATTAACTGGATAAAAAATAAAGTAAAATTGCATTATTTATCAAGTCTTTAAGATGTTTTTATATTGAAATTTCGTATTTGATATCGTAAAGAATATTTTCGAAGCATCTTAAATCTTGTCAAATGCCTTATTTTTTTTTTTGTTTAAAGACTAACACAATTGACTGTTTAATGATAGGAAATGGCAGTAAATGAATTTGTTGAAGTAATTAATGGGAAATTTCCAATCTTATCTCTTTCGCTACATAAAAAAATATACCGAAAAAACAATATCTTTTTTTAGATATTAAATTTGGATATCATATTATGTCTTTTCTATATGATAAAATAAAGTAATTAATTTATCAGATGAGGTAGAATTGCAATATTATTTAAAAAAAAAATGATAAAGTGTGACTCAAAAACACGAATGTCGTGCAGTTAAAAACTTTACATTTTTTATTTATTAATGAATAATTTAAATTATCGTCTTGTTTTTTCGAGTGATTTCTTTGAGATTAAATCTTTAAAACAATATTTTTAAATGATTTTATATTAAGAAAGCTTATTTAAGATCATTGTCGGGTCATAAAACTTGACTATTTTACAATATACAGTATTGTTAGAGAAAACGAAAACATCAGTTCGAATGGTTAATTAAAATCAATTTTTGAACTTGATTAATTTATAATTTTAAATAAATATATTATATTATTTTACTAATACATAATTCTTATAATTTGTATACAATTTTTATTAAATTAAATCATAATACACTTAATCTTTATGCTTGACAATTTTGCAGGTAAGATTAAAACATTAACACGAAAGGAAAGAAATATGATTATTAAGGATAACCACTTTAATCTAAAATATCAATATTCATCTTAGATTACAGCGAAAATGATAATTTTAATTACAATTGCTCGCAAATTTCTTTGAAATGATCATCACGATTCGCGGATGCTTGTGGATGTTGCCCTACGAGTGCCCTCTTCAACTTATCCCTTCCCCTTTGTTTGTTTATAGTGACATGTCTAGGACTTTATCTCACTTTGGTTGTCACTCAGTATTTCCCCTGTCCAGTCATTCACGTCATCGCTGCAGGAGGTCACAGCAGTCGCTACCAGGGTCATCATCCATTGACAGATAGCCCAACGACTGGAAACTGATAACACTATAGCGGATGACACCAGTAATTCAATCTATTGTTGAAGATAGTTTAAGATAACCTAATTGGTAAATGAGATTTTGACTTTTTTACTCTGACACAGAAACATAAGCTTATATATCCGTCTAGTTGTTTGTTGTTAGAATTACACAATCTCGGATTTTTATATTAATCCTCTCAGTTCGTTTACACTGTACTATACATGATGAATGACAATTCTATACTAGAAAAATTCGAACTTAATGTAAGCTTGAAGTGGAATTCAACTAGAAAATGAGGAAATATTCGACTCAATAAGATGTTTTAACCTTATCTGCAAGATTTCTTGGAATCTTGCAGGTAAGTTTAAACATATAATATAAAAACACACAAGTTTTGCTTAAAGTTAATAAGCTGTTTTATTTAAGTAAATAAAACGTTACAATTAAAAGTTATATTTTTCATTATAAATTTGCAAAATAGTTAACTAAACAATTACTTCTATTCAGTAAGTAAAATCTTTAATAATTTGCGACAAAATAGATTTTTTTTGCATCAAAGTAAAATATATTTTACCCGATTTGTTTACTCTGAATGAAAACAAGATAATTATTTATTTAAAAATATTGTTAGAATTTATAGGTTATGTTATTAACTACATAGAAGCAAAGAATATGAAATAATTTATTGGAATAAACTAGAAAAATGACGTTATTGTGAGCATATCTTTCGACCATGAACTGGAGATGAATTTGACTAAACTGGAACGGGCCTAAGATAAAATGGATTTAAGGTGAAAATACGGAATTTGTTTTCGAATATTTATCAATTTGTAAAGGGAAAAAGGACAAATCTGTCGAATAACACGATTTTCAATCCAATATCGTATGTATTTATTTTTGGAAAATTTTAGATATGATTTTCTATTTCTACGCAAATCTATTTTCGAACGGTCTTATATGTTAACCTATTTTGAAGAACTGAAACGATTTCTGTCGTTTTTCTTACTGAACAAAGAAGTTTTTTCGATTGACGAAATTCGACTGTTCAACTTTTGTCCGGTGGCTATTGGCACAATAAAACGTCATCCATAGAAAGAGACCCGATACAACTGTTGCAAAATGGATTGCTTTTTAATCTAGATTGCCTGTCAATAGCAGAAGGACGGAACGAATAAAAGCCAATTTGATCGAAGGAACTTTTAGATTTCTTTCAGTCAGAATAGAATGTTGGAATGGGTGCTACGGGTTCTCAAACGTAAAGCGTTGTTATATAAGCCATACCGTACGGTTATACAACGTTAGCTGTCCACAGACTTTTGTGTAGAAATCCATAGATATAACCTTATATATAAAGATGTTCAATTGTGTAGAGCTGTAGACAAATGGTTTAGATGTTAGTAACTTTCAATCTTCTGCATGGCAGCTTTCTATTTCCACTATTTCATTTCTAATTTTGTTAGAATCAGCTTCTATGGTTTCAATATAAAACTTTTGTCGATCTGAAAATTCTCGTAATAACTTTCCTTACAATAGAAAATACTTTTATGTCAAAGGCTATTTTTAACGATTTTATAATATGTAAATTCTTATTTTAAACACGAAGATTTTTTCCTTATTTTAAAGGCCAGTAGCGAATTCATAAACTCAATTTATGCTCTATTTTGTCTGTTTATATTTAAATTATGCTTATAATTCAGTTAATATAAACAATTTAAAATATATGCTTATAATTTTATCGACATTATAAGCAGGAATTAAGATTTATAGAGTGCCTAACAAATAAGGATCTCTGTTCTTCTATTTTTTATTAACACTATAACCCCAACAATAAAACAAATTACAATTTATAAAGAGAGGAAATTTAATTTTTTAATTAAAATTATTCTTTTTTCGAGGCGCCACAGCCCTTTATTTACCTTGGCTACATCAGCTTCTCAGTAAGCTTCTCTTCCTTATATTATCGATAAAATCAACGATAGAAAAATGGATATAACATATTTATTACATCTAAGAACAATAAATTATTTAGAAAAGATATTTAAACAGATTGTCACCATTAAAACAGTCCTAACAAATTTATGATTCGATTTCCCATTATCTCTTTAGCAGCGTGAAGTAGAAAAATATTTATGTTACTCTATTATTTGTGACGAAAGATTTAAGATTAGATAATAGAGTTTTAACGTAACTTCAAAATAAATTTTCGTCGTTAATCACTTGTTTTTTGATAAAAGGTCGTTTACGTTATCAAAATAATAAATATAATTTTAAAACAAGATAATATATTTAGTCTTACCTGTGTAACTTCCAAACTTGTTTAGAATGTTAATGCAATATTTTATCATATTATACTGTATAGAATATTAAATAGGCTTTTCACATAAATAAATTTTATTTTAGTTTATGCTTATATACCTTAAACATATGTAAATCTGCATGTATAAATAGTCTGAATATAGAAGGAGACAAATAAAATTCTTTAATGTATATGTTAATACTTATTTAACAATTGCTATATAAGATAATGCCCTCCAGTAAAGGTTATATTAACATAAAATACTAAGATATATATGTATATGTTAATATAGCCTTTACTAGAGGGCATAATACTATATAGCGATTATTAAATAAGTATTAACACATATATTAAAGAATTTTGTCTCCTTTTATAAACTTCCAGACTATTTATAAGAGTAATTTATATGAAATAATGTAAGTTTATATTTGCTATAGCTCCATTTTTCGAGTAAGCTGTAACAGGTCTATTTAAATTGAGCTTTTTCTTAATATTCAGAGACTTAACAGTATTTCAAATTTAAATATCTTTGTATATATAGGCCTATATTTTTTGGAATTAAAAAAGACTTTAAATTAACCATTTTTCCTATCTATAATCGTTTGTTTATTATTAAAAAGTGGTAACAGTAGCTTGGCAGAGTAAAGCATTCTAACACGATTTACTGATTCCACGACGACGATTAAAGTGATTCCACTCCTCCCATAAGTGACAAGTGATCTTGTAACAGCAGGAACTATCTTTTAATCTTGTTTTTCACTTCATTGATGGGCGTAAATACATTTATAGTTTATTTGATGTATTTAACAGTAATAAACACATCACAATTTTAACTAGATAGATTCGTATCACGGAATTTTTATATAAAATCAACCTTCTTTAAGCTTACGAAAAGTAATTAACCTGTAGTCTAATTACATCAATTTGATTTTTTTAAATTAACATTTATTCGTTTATATTTCGTGCAGATTTTTAAATTACTGAATGGTTAGAATTTTAAAAGATTTTATTACTATTTAACATGTTTTTTTCTTTAAAAAATTGATTATTTTTGCATTTAAATCCTGAATTTTTTCAAGAAAAATGGAAAAATATATAGAACAGAGTGTGTTATTGTATAATGTAGGAAATATTATATTTATTTATCAAAATTTCTAGAACATATTTTATAATTTTTAATATACTTTAATATAGTAATATATATATAAGGTCTAATATAATTCAGTAATTAAAGGTTTAAAGGTTTCAGCATTCGTACTGTAGAACTGACACTAGAAACAATGCTATATCATTGAAGAGAGGTGATGCTAAACTCAAAATAAATGAAATTTTATGTAATAAAAGTATTATTTAACTTTATAACACAATAAAATGCTCATTATAAGGGTCGTTTGTTAAACTTAGAATCTTTTAGATGCTGTCACATTGACTGTATTACTAAGAATTCTACACTTTACTATAGATAAGAGAGTTTTTATGAATAGAATATATTTAAAAAACAAATTTTTAATTATACTTCTGACTTTTTACGTGTACATCCAAGCTCCTTATCATCTCTTCGCTTTCAAACTATTATTAAAATCATTAAACAAATTTTTAATCAAACTCTATTGAGTGAGGTAATGTATAATAATAGTAATCATTTAGCATTCATAATCTATTTATAAAAAAAAATTGCATAAAATGAGTCACGTACGAATGGAAAATTTTTATTCTTACTAAATAATAGATTCTATCGATGACGCTACATTATTCAGTAAGCTCTAAAGTCAAACTATGCAAACGTTTGAGACAAAAATATCTGTATTACTTGCACCGTATGGGAGTGATATTTTCGTTCTCATCCAACCCAACAGTTCCGTCTAACTTGTTACTCAGTGTTGGAGAAGTGTTGTTGGTCGCCACATGATGGATGACAGTCGTTTCCTGCACCCGCGGATAGAGGGCGGAGAGTCCAGCGCTGGAAAAGGAAAAAGGACGAAGCATCACTACTGCTTGTTTGCGCCAAGTGAACTGTAATTTAACAGATACGGTACGTCACTTGCTGCAATCTTGAGTTAAGCGAACTATGATAGTTTTCTTGTTCCCTGCAATGAACAACGAATCGTTGCTAGAGATGGGCAGCCGCACCTTTCCAGTTCTGAAGAAAAACTCGGACACTGGATACCGTACCTAAAAATAAAAAAAAATAAAAAACTGAAACTTCTTTTCTTTTCTTCCCATTCGTGGTTTCTTTTTTTTTTCACTACTTTTAGTTTTTAAGAAATTTTCACTCAACCGATTTTATCCGGACACGAAATAATACAGTTTATATTTATTGAAGATGGAATATTTTCCGTTTGTGATTTCTTATTTACGAATTCATTTACCAGTAAATCTGTAAGAGCCCACATACGTAAACTACTCCCCTATCCCTTATTACATAGGGGTAGGGAAGCAGTTTATGTATGTGGGCTTATAGATTTAATTTATAAAACCAAATTCTGACCACTTATTACTTAGGGGTAGGAGTTCTATTCCTCTCTTTCTCTCTACTGTATATAGGTTATATATAAAATAACGTTCCAATGTAGGATGGGCTTTTACGTGGTTTCGCCGGTCTCGCTATAGACTATAACGTTTAAAAAAAGTTTTAAATATTTTTATGCAGGTTTTTTTTTTTAAAAAAGCAGTCATTGTTTCTTTTAGAGTGAATTTTTAGTCAATATTTCAGAAGATTTCTACTTTGGGATCGATCAAAATTTGAAGTATATTGCAAATTGATTAAGTCTTCAATTATGAGAAAATAGGAAACTTAATCAATTTTACGATTTGACTAAACATTCATCGAATTATCTTGAATCAAAACAAAGAGTCGCTAGTGCTCCGTCACCGTCAATCGTTTGCTGGACAAAATGTCACTTTAAGAATTTTTCCACATTTCCACAATAGCAAGGAAAGCTAAAAATGGACGTCACTATCTTATTGTTGGAGATGTTTTCGAGCATAAATCATTTTGAGAAACTGACTTGTCCTCGCTCATGATAAATAAGTCTGAGACTAAGTTGAACGTTTACTTGACAAGTAGCGCTCGGAACCAACGAAATAAGCAAACTGTCTGCAGTATGATCGAATGAAATGACGTCATTTTTGATGATTTACTTAAGTAAAATTTATTATAAAATTTTAAAATAGTTCACCGAAGTAAAGCACAAAAGCCAAATATATTTTTAAGAACGAACAAACGTTTTTTTAAAAATTGTTGTAACTTTAAAGAATAATTTATCAATCCATTCTTTCATTAACATACTTATGTATCTCGAACACATTAGGCACATCTAACACGCATTAAGTCATGAATAAGTCAAATGTGAAATTTACTTTAAATTTTTTACACTTTCAAACTTTTCTTATTTGATAATGATCTTAATAAAAAGGAAAATTATTTATAGGCTTATCATTCTATGAAAATGCGGCATAATTTTTTTTTTCCCTTGCTAAAATCGAATAATTGGTAATCAATATTTAATTCTTCTCGAGAATGGATTCGTATAATAAATTACTGTTATAAAATTATTGAAATTTATTAAAACTTTACACAGTTTAAAAATATTATTAATGCTTAATTATCATTAACGTAATGTTTTTTTTAAAGTAAATTATGTAATTAAATCCATAAATAATAAACGGATTTTTGAGTGTCGCTAACCTTTATACGCTTTTAAAAAATTGTAAAAGTATTCTTACTTATATAATGTTAAGAAAATAAATTATATAAATATTATCTAGAATATTTATATAATTTATTCTCTTGAAAACAAAATTTTGTGCTTTTTTTCTAGAGAAAAATTGACTATAGACTGCAGAGAAATTGTTTGTAGTTTTTGTATAGACTGATGAAAGTTAATAACAAATTATGCAGTGTATTTTAACAGAATATTATTAATATATAAGAATTATTAAGAGTTTAACCAAGATGAAAGGCTAGTGTGCCCACTCATCTTTCAGACTCTCATCCTACACCACTCCGAAAGCCATAAAAACATATAAACGAAATAAATAAAGCAAATAAAAATAGATTTTTCATTTTATTTTATACCATTTTTACGTATTTTTTTTTACACGAAAGATTAAATTTCGGGCATTCCGTGTTTTAAGAGCTCTGTGAGTATAGTTCGTGATAATAAATTCTTCATATATTTTACATTAATTTCAATTGTTTAAGATCGAGGAAAATACGAAAACATGAAAGATTATAAGGAACAACGTACAAAACATTCAACATTTGTTACGAAACGCAACGTATTATTAAATAATTTAACATTTTAAATATTGTTATTAAAGTTACACTTTGTTCCGAGGACGTAGTAGTTACAGGGCCTATAGTATTATTTCTCAAATTATATTAAACTGTTGAAGATATCAACGATAAAAAAATAATATCGATTTACACAATAATTAAAAAAAAATACTTACAGAATCTTAAAAAGATCATATATAATAGAGTCAAGAAAGTTATCAAGTATAAGATGTTTAAAAAAAATGCATTATCGAGTTAAATTTAATTAAATAACGCAATTTTTTGGGGCTTAAAATTAATTTTAAGATTAAAAAAAAGCTTAAATTTACATAGTAGTTATCTATAAAGTGTTTAATCACCTTAACTGTCTAATCTGGAAGAGTTAGTCAGTAAATCTTTAAGTAAACAGAATAGGTTTTCATCTATTGCATATCAGTGTTATATCTTATCTGAATAAGAGTGCTGTAGAAGAAATCCTATCGGATCTTATAATTTATTTGTTGTAAAAATAAAAAATAAAAAAATAAATGAATTTTAGTTATTAAGCAAAATATCGTATTTACCGGCGTATAAGTCGCACCCTTATTTTCAGGAGTATTTTTCGGAAAAAGTGCCGGCAAATAACACTAAACTACATCAAATAGTGAATAAAGCCGAATAAACTGCACTTAAAGGACCGATAATTTTATATTAAATCTACTTAGGAATATAAAATTGTGTTGTATAAATTTTAAACACGAAAATAATAGCGCATATCTCGAGTACTTAACGTTGTATTGCGAATGTTCCACTGCGGGATAAAAAGAAATGCAAAGAGAAAATTGTGTGAAAATTTCTTGGCTGCACCCTTGGGAATGTGCCAAGGAATTTCCCTCATTAAACGTGAACGATTCTGCTTATCAAGTGACTTATGCGGTTGGCGCTACTTTATGAATTGCTGATGTAAATCGACACTTAAAAACTTTAAAGCTTCTAATATTAATTGGTTTGATTGGTATTCATTCATATGCCACGCAATTATCGATAAGAAGAATTATAGTTTTGTTTACGAAAACTCGAAGTTTTCTTTTTATTTTATTTAAAAAATAAGAATAACTTTTTAACACTTCACTCTACAGAAACTACATAACCCCGACGTCTTTCATGTTAATTAAGACAAATTATAGCTATTATAAAGTGTTAAGTATATTAAAAAAATTTAACTCTTTTCGTGATACAAAAATTATTTTCGTTTTTAACAAAAAAAAGTCAATTTAAAAAGTAAGATTCTTAACTTTCTGAAGTTATTACCATTGTAGGTATTAAAATTTATTATGCTGGCGCCATCTGTCGTGTAAAATTTAAACTATTAAATTAGTATCGATAGCAAAATTTTTTTACTTCAGTTTGAGTAAATTGCATTTATTAATATGAAAATTGTAATAAAATATGAAAAAATTTCAATTTAAATGTCTTATTTATTATATTTTTTTGAAATGATTAAAAATTTATATTTTTTTAATAATTAAATACCGAAAACATTAAAATTTTAAAATGAATAATTAATTTAAAATTTAATAAACAAGATGTGCCATGAAATATATTTAAATAATAACAAATACAATATGAAATTTAAATTTAAATGAACGAAATTTACTTAATTTCGATAAAGTTGATTTAACTTTGTTACTTTGAATGGAGAAAATATTGAAATAATAATGATTGATTTAATAAATCTCTTTAATTTTAAAGATTTGTTGTTAAGTTTACCAATACGAATGCCGCTTGGTGACAAATTTAAGCTGTATATTGATGACAAAGCCTTGATCGCTTCATCTTCCACAAAGCCTCCTCAACATCTGTTACTTCTGTTCTACAAACTTCGTTGTGGGTGGAAATGTTCCTTATTGAGCCATAAATCATTTCCTTCAGGTGACTTCCATCCCTGCAGGGTTCGACTTCCTCTACTTGTACAAAAGTCCACCTGAAAGAGAGACACCCTACCAGTTCATCGGTGTTAAGACTAACGACAAAGTCCATTCGTCAACCATTTTGTCAGCCACCTGAGGTCAAATAGAAATCGATGTTGACTGCTAATTGAATGCTTACGAATACGACCCATAAACTTTTATACGTCTCACTAGACCGTTGTAAATTTCCAGCGACTTTCTCCAGACTTAAAGTCTGTGTTCAATGCATGTGTGACCGCCATTGACCATCTGTTGATTCTTTTCTTCTTAAAACTGAAATTAATATACACTCAATGAATCTATACATAAATAAATATTAAAATATATTTAAAATAGTTTAATATTTATTCGAATGAACTTTATTCAGAAATACAGATTTGTACACGATCTTACACGTAATAAAATATATTTGAGGAATTTTTAGTGTCATTCGTTCCTAAATCATTATCATAAGTGTACCATAAGTTACAATTTATTAGTTATGATATTTTATGAATTTTTTAAATTAAATACATACATTATGCAATGCCATAACAACTTATTTTATGGCATACTTTTTGTAAACGAATAATTGCATTTGTTATCGTATTGATTTGTTTTAATATCACATGTTTCCTTCATATTTTAATCATTGATCATTAGAAATATAAAACATTTCGTGAGAGGAGAAACATTATTCTCATAGATTAAGAGGAACTATTAAATCTATACTCTTGTATTTAATAGCAGGAAAAAGTCCTACTTTATTTTTGCTAATCTGGATTTGATCTGATTTATAAATTATAATTATATAATGTTATCAATTCATAGGAAGATTGGAATTAATCAAGTTGAAACAACATAATAATGCTTATAATGTGATCACTAGGAAAATGCGTGACTGCCTGAACATTGAGTTCAAAGTTTCCTTTCTCGAATTATTTCGTGATACATCACTCTGATCAATTTATTGATAATTTGGGATAAAAATTTCTTTCATAAAATTGTTATTTTTGACGAACTTAGAGCGTTGATTCAATTGAATGGAAGAAGCCATATATAGTATTTTACAACGTCGAATATTCTAATTAAAAATTATGCAATATTTTATATTAATTATATTAAATTTGAGGCATTTTTCAGGATTAGATTGGAGAAAGGAAGGACTTGAATTAATCCCCTTGGTGGGAATTTATTTGAGTCATTCCTTTATGTTTAGTTTTCCTTTCAACTGGGACCACCAATGGACGAGTAGATAACACCAGTCGTGGGTTTAAGCCTCACCAACGGGCTGGCTAAGTGGAATTTTCCGAGTTTTCTTCACGTTTCTAGTCTAAATATGGACTAGTTTCACATTGAAAGTCCTCTGGAAGGTGGTATTCAATCGTGGCAGATTGCCCATGTGTGCGTTGTCTTATATCAAAAAAACCTTTTCCTTTGAATAGATTTAAACGTTTTGCAAAAAAACTAGTGACAATATTGGCTTATTGTAAATCATAAACTATGTCAGTTTATTTAATTAAATATTATTTATTAATTTTACATTATCAGCAAATTGATTAAAATTCTCTGTACCAATACCAAGAAATATTGTTAGTAAAAAGTAAATTTTATTATATTCTATCAGTACTTATCAATCTTTTTGATCTAGTGGAACAATCGTAATTGTTCGTAGCACACCAACAAGCCGAGTGCCCATCAAACATGCTGTTATATGAATAAACAACAAAAAAATAATAATCCTAAAGATCTAATTTTTTTTATGTAAAAATTATTATTATTTGTATCATAATATTAAAAAGTGAAGAAACGATTAAAATTTTTAAATTTATTTTTTGAAATTATTTGAAATATCTCTATGATGCCGGCTGGATGGCCGAGGCGGTTAAGGGCCAGTTTACTACTCCGAAAGAACGGAATCGTATCTTGAATGTCGGAAACCCCAGAAATTTTTCGGGTCTGTCCTTCACCATTCGGCTACCCCATTATTGGCTTGGCTGAACCCACGATGGGTCTAAAAAAAGCTCTTTTGTCTCCACACGGCGGAAAGAGTATAAAAAAAACCCTATGGGGAAGGGGGTGTCGTTGTAAACCGGTTGAGAACTCTAAAATATTTAAATATTTAAAATTTCATTTTAACTTTTCACAAAAAAATGCTACATATTTTTTCAATCAGAATAATTAATTTCTTTTTAATATTTCGATTAAAAGAGAATTAACTATATTGATCGTATTATTCAAAATTTATTCTACTTTAATCAATTTTTTTTTTTAATTTTAAATATCTTGGAAGTTTATTTTAGAACTTTTGAAAAGTGAAAACAAAAATTTTTAATTAAACTGAAATTCCACGTAAAGGTTATTTGTAATTTAACCTTCCAGGAATTTAAAAATTAAAAATTTTAATATTATATCTATGATTGACGAGAATTGTTGAAATTTGATTCTAAAAATTATTTTACTTTATTCTTTTTATTGATTCATAGCAAATTTCAAATGTGTTGAGACACCTTTACTCATCACCCAGTGGCATAACCTTAACAATACCAGATTATTTTTCGTTATTTTAATTAAGAAATGCAAATCTATTCTGAATAATTAGTATATTATTTAACGAAAAATCTGGGTTAATAAAATAATTAATTAAAAATGAAAATAATATTCAGTTAATAATTAAGTTGAGTAAAAGTGAGGCATTATCCGTGTTTACGTGTAGATGAAATATAGTCTTAAAAATGTTTTTAAATACCTTTTAGAGAATTTATTTATATTTATTTAGGATTCCTCATACACTTAATTCGTGAAGATATATATATATATATATATATGGAGATTTATCATACTGTTATTACGAACATAACAATGACACTTTGATGTTTGATAAGCAACTTTTATTATTGTTATGCATTTCGGTCACGAAGACCCTCTTCAGTCGTACACGAATATAATGGTAAAATTGCAGCAGATCTATTATACAGATCTGGCGTAATGTTACCATAATGGAACGAGTTAGTCAGTGTTTATGGATATCTAGTGTTGTTTCTCTAATATTAATTACACGGTTATATTCGACGTTGCGTAGCAATGTATAATGGGTAACATTTTTATGGATTTGTATAGTAGTACCTGTACGGCTGAAGAGGGTCGTCATGACCGAAATGCATACCAGTAATAGAAGTTGCTTGTCAAACATCAAAACGTCATTGCGATGTTCCTAATAACAGCGTGGTAAGTCTGCACATACAATATATCTTCACGTATTAAATGTTTGAGGAATACTAATGTGAATACATTTTGAGACAAAAAGCTTTAATTGAAAGTTTATTTTAAATTCAAAGATAATATTTTAAATCTGTAAAATGTGTTTAAATCTTTGTAAATACAGTATTTGGATTTAAAAATGCCACATAATCTCCGAGCTCCCTTCTGTTATGTCGATGCATTTGATGCCCCCTGGATTGAATGATTAGTGATCACAGGGTACTAGTACATTTAAACTATGATTACATTACAAGATTTGATCTGTATGCGTGTGGGATAGCAATCATGCCCCGTAGTACTCACGATGAATTATGGAGGTTTGAATTACATTCAAATCTAGACATTTCCATCACAATAAACTAACGCAATGCACTATATAGTAGGCTTATATGAATAAGCGATATATCATTAACAAATAGTTTGTGCAAAAATAAAATAAAATCTATGTACAGTATTCCTAAATTGTAGTTCAATCGAAAAAAATATTCTATAAAATAAATAAATAAATATATAATTAACTTTCTGAATAGTATTTGTTGTACTTTTTTTGTGTGCAAACTTACAGACATCCGGATTCAGTTGATGGAGGAGTCCCGAGCATTTTCAATTATAATTTTGTGCATGTATTGAATGGACTAGAAGTCATTTCATAGTGCGTGCACTTGAATCATTAATTATATCTGCTAAAATGTGTTTTAAACTATATTATTAATATATGTATTGATTACGAGAAAAAACTAAACCTAGATCACGTAAACATGTTTTCATGTTGATGACAAGTAATGAATGGCATATTGGCCCGTTCCGGTACATGTTTCCAGAGCCCGAACGCGTTCCGGCTCTGGAAACATGTACCGGAACGTGCCAGCTCTAGAATTTTCTAAATGAAAAGCAAAGAAATCGATTAACCAGTGCATAACCAAGTTTCTGACTACGATGGACATGACTTCTTTATGAAGTATATCAGAAAAGAGCCGTATGCGACCTGAAGATTTCGAAGAAGAGAATAGTTTCTACTTATTTTCACGAAAATAAGTAGAAACAATACAAGAAGAAGAGAAGAACAATAATAGGAAAGGAAAAATCATGGAAAGAAATATCGACTTTTATGGAACGCTTTATTTTAAATGATAGAAAATTGCAACACTTTTGCCTTATTATGTCTACAAGGCGCCGAATTGGGTTTCAGTTTTAACTTGTCAACATTTTTATATACATTTGTAACCACGGCAATCTTGACTGCCGTGGTTACGTTGTATCTTGGCCACAGGTGATTACCGATAAATGGATGTCACTAAAGATGCTATTGCTGTATCGCCTATGCCGGGTAGACGATGTGGTAATGGTATATTATTTCGAAAATTATTTTGTAAATAAATTAACAATTTCTTTTTTATATTTTCATTATCTCGCATATTTTAAAAGAAAATTTTCGTACGTTTTTAATGCGAAAATCGGACCTATATAATTAATATTCGCGATAGTTTTCCAACAGAATAAAATACGTGTCAGTTGTTTAGTAAGAAAATATGCAAAAAAAATTTTGTAATTTTTGTTAATTAAATTTTTATTTTTAATTTTAAATCAAATAGTTTTAATTAGAACATCGAAATATAAAATTACAAACACAAAAAAGAATTATTGAACTATCATTTATCTGTGTGTGATTATAGTTTAATCACACACAGATAAATGATAGTGTATCGGATAGTGTATCAGGTGGATATCAAAAAATTAATTTTTCAATTTTGTAAACGCCTTGTGAAGGCGTTTTCTCCTCCCTTTTTGCGCGGTTGGAATTATGACTTTTGTGTTTAACGACATAAAATTGTTGTCCGCGACAGGATTGTAGTCAAATTCGAAAATATATTCGAAATGGAGAAGCTTAAGATACTGCGAATGGCTTTAAGAGTTTCGTTTACGAAAACTGTCAATATATTAAAGGATTAAATTCGTAAATTTGAACTGGATAGTGGAATTCTTAATGAGAAGCTGAGAGGTATGAAAGCTAACAATAGAAGTGAAACGAACCCGTCAAATATGGCGTCTAAGGCACGAAGTTATAAACTCCCAAAACTATAAATAAATAAATTTGATGGGGAATTCAGGAATTGGCTGGCTTTTTGGTCGCAGTTTAAAAGAATCCACGTAGATGATGACGAGTTGGATAATCCTGACAAATTCCAATATCTAGACCAATGTATGCTACCTAGGTCACGTGCCCTAGAACGCGTCGAACGTTACTCTATTACGTAAAGGCGGGGGAGCTATTGAACAGCATTCTGAGAAGGACCTGTTGGTGGAAGTCTTAGTCCAAGAGAGAGTTACTTCAGATAATAATCTCAAATGTAAGTGCAACTGGAAGGGACAGATTACCTATAGATAAAGTATTCGATAAGGTAGAAGCTCATCTTAGAGCTTTGGAATCCTTGGGAGTAGATAACACAATAACAACAGGCAAACAGGATTCCACCATAGGTACAGGACCCTACGGTGGAATCCTGTTTGCCTGTTGTTGTTGTTGCTTTAGTTACATAAGTACAGTAATACCCCGAACTTACGCGATAGGTGGGATCGAGCGATAACCACGTAAGTCGAATTCGCGTAAGTCGGGGTATAATTTCGCATATAAATACATACAAATTATTTTTAATTGGGGCCGGAAACTAAAGAAAACAATAATTTATAAAAAAATGTTTAATAAAATCTTAGATAATACATATGTATAACAAATTATATTATTAAAAAATCGTAAACTGAAGTTATTTTGATGTAGAAGGCTGTCAAATCTAACAAATTCGTCTGACGGCTCAAAGATTTTTTTCCCCCGCAAAATTTCCTCGTAGCGTGCTAATAATTTTTTTATTTCTCGTTTTGTAGAAGAAATGCGCTCTTCGTTGGAGTCTATATTTTCTAAAATTTGTAACCCCTTTTCAATTGAACTGAGGCCTTCTGTCAAGTTTTCGCAGCTTCGAGAATTCTTTCTTTACCTTTTATAATTGTTCTGACCGTCAATTCCGGTAGCTCAAATTTCTTTGCCAATTCAGAAATTTTCATTTTTGTATTGGAGTCTTTAATAATGTTAACTTTACATTTCAAAGATAAAGTTTTTCTTTTCTTGTTTGATGCAGAAGAATCAGTTCTACTTCGTTTGGATGACATAGTAGAGTCTCTGAAGTCTCCGTAGATATAACAAACACAGAAATAAATAACACAAAATAGATTGTAGCTATGCGTCGATTCTGTGCGACATGTCCGAACATGTAAGCTGAACAATAGTGTGGGGGGAGTGAGTAATCAAGAGTTGCGTGACGCTCAAACAAAAGACGAATCGCCGAGATTTGAAAATCGCGTAACTCCGGGTTCGCGTAAGTCGGGGTATTACTGTATATCGCCCCGCTCGTCCGTCAAGGTAAGATGATTAATAGAGCTTCTCCTAGTAGTCGTAGTATTTTAAATATTCCCGAAAAATTTTTTGTAGTGTGTATATCTTAATTTTACTTGCTCCAAACTGTATGCAGTCGCTAATTTTTGTTATGCCGGTATCCGCAGTCTTCTTGTCATGCAATATTTTCTGCCTGAAGTTGGTAAATAATTTGCACTCGTCTAGGAAAGAGCCAGATCGTAAAAAAATCAGGTTCGGCGGGCCAGGTTGCAAAATTCGAATAGGTACATTTTTCAAATAGATACTTCTACTCATAAAGCAAAAGGAAAAAAAAGTTATTTTTTATTAGGAAGTGATATTTTTACATACATAATATTTATACACATTAGTGCTGATACGTAGCTCGAGTAAAATAGGACAAAAATAAAAGCTTTATATATAATTTTGAATATAGTTTTATTTCATTTCTTAAAAAACTTATACATAATCGACTATTACAGCTAAGCGCTTGTTAATTTTATAGAGCTTTTTGAGAAACAATACTCCCCCCGCTAGTGCATATACAAATAATTTTTCAGGACTTCCTACTCTAGAGCAAACCACGTATAGTTAGTTGGCCATAGTCTTTCCAATTTTCACAGCAACAACTTTTAATGATTGCCTTTGCGTTTTGTTTATAGTCATCGCAAAGGCTTATCTGACTGGAAATTGCAGCCGCTTAAACTGAAATGGCATATCCATGGAAATTAATGGTATTCTTGGAATTAACATATTTCTCGCTGCACTTCCTGTTAATATTTTTGCCTCGATGACATTCGACATACATTTAGACGGCCGGATGGCCGAGTGGTCAAGGTTGCAGCCTACCAAGGTTGCGGACGGATCAAAAATCCTCAGGAATTTTTCGGGGAGTGGTCTGTTCGGAAATGTCGGGCCTCGTCCCTCACCACCCGGCCGCCCCAATGTAGGCCTGGCCGAACCCATAATGGGCTTGCTAAAAGAGGCCCTCTTAGTGTCCACGGGGTGGAAAAAGTTTTAAAAAAAATTATGACAATTTTTTTTTTTTTTTAAACTTTACGAACATTCTCGCCTCATTGCATAATTAGTAGAACCAAATTTTGCGAAAGCATTACTGGTGCTCCAACCTTTAGATCTAGGTTATGAGGTGGTAGTCCAGCTGGTTCCAAGGAGTTTAAAAACTCCACCGAGTACATTGCTGCCTGATCTGCCTCCAAAACGGAATCAATGTATTTGTACGTTGTGCAAATTCCTGAAAGTTGTGCTTTGATATGCAAATTCAGTTCGGCAATGCATTTGTTTTTATATGCCAATGTTACTTTCTCGTATATCCATTTGTGATTTAATTAGTTGCGCAATATATTTTCGAAGACGTTTAAACCAAATATCTGGGTGATGACAATAGCTGGTAGAAATCCCTAGTAAGTGTTATCAAACTAGTATCCGGATCTTCAGTGAATTTGCCATCACCAAGATGCGAAAGTTGCTAAGCAAAATTCTCTGTTTCCCAATAGATGGACCATCATGTTCGTTGAAAGGCATAACTTTTTAACATGATTACACAGTGATGATGCCATTAGGCAGGCATTAAGCTCATCGGCAGGTGTTGATTTAGGAATAACAGCTAATGTTTGACGAAAGTCTCCTGCCAAAACTATTACCACTCTTCCCATTAACCGAGCGTTTCCTCGTAAATCTTGTTAACGTTGCTTTCAGAGCGTCGAGAGCTTGGGGAAACGATTTTGTTGATCTACCTTCATGCTTAATTAACTTCTATGCTTTTCGTGAAAATTTCTGAAATTTTGTAGGGAGGTTTGTATATTAGGAGGATTGATGCTATTAAATTTTGGTGGTTAATGTTTATTTGTTTGTTTGTTTAGTTATGGAAACGCAACACTTAGGAGATCTGCCTGGGGGGTGCCTTCCGGGAGGTCTTTTTAAGGAAAGCTGGCCCCTATTTAGGCGTTACAGACGTGGAGAAAACCCGTAAAACTCCACGTGGCCAGCCCATCCGAGCGTTGGGGCCGGATGGCCAAGCGGTAAAGGTGGCAGCCTACCGCTCTGGGGGATCCCGGGATCGAATCCGAGCGGGTCGAAAATCCCCAGGAATTTTTCGGGGGTGGTCCGTTCGGATATGTCGGGCCCCGTCTCTCACCACCCGGTCGTCCCATTGTGGGCCTGGCCGAACCCATAATGGGCCTACTAAAAGAGGCCCTCTTAGTGCCCACAGGGCGGAAAGAGTTTAAAAAAAAAAAGCCCATCCGAGCGAGGCCGAACCCACGATCGAACTCCCAGTGTTCAGGGAACGAAGACTGCTTGGCCACTGATGCGTCTTTGGTGGTTAAAAGTCGATGGGTGGAGAGTAGGGTTTCTCATTTCCCGGTCCTTTGCTTGTTCCGGGATTTCGAGAAAAAATGATCTGTTTTCCGGGATTTCGGGAAATTCCGGAATATAATTAATTATTTTTAAGATATAAAATACTGTATATCTTGAAATCGAATAATATAATTATTTTTCAGTTTTTATGTAATTCAATATAACCTGCAACCTTCAAAATAATAATATTAATAAAGCTGTGTAAAATATGTATTAAAAAATTACCTTTGCATTACGTAGAAATTTTTACAAATAGAAAAACATTTTATTAAAGTTTGTTGAAAACTGCCTTACGAAAAAAAGCCTTTGAATTGAATTGAAAATTTAAAGAAAAAAATGAACTTAAATGAAACTTCTAACTTAGAAGGTAATTTTGGATTTTTAAATAAAACAATACAAAATATTATTGTAAATTTTTATAATAAGATATTAAAAAGTAAAGATGATCAATACTCCGATCACTCAATCTGATTCTTATTTTAGTAATGAAAAGTTCTGCTACTGAAAATGTCCTTTCCAATTCAATTGATGTAAGTGGAATAGTTTTTAATGCATTTAAGAGAAGACAGATGTTATGTGTTTTTTCACCCGTAGCCTCGAAGTTTCTAGTTCGTTTTCGAACTGCGTTGCAATACTTCTTTTTCTGTCTAGTATTTTCAATTCGTCTACCTCGGCTGCTTTAATAACGGCGTCAAGTTTATAGCCCGATAATTCGGCAGTTCGTTTGTCTTTAATAATCAGGTTTATGAAAAAAATGTTCGTAGACTTTATGCTCGTTCGTATTCTTGCCCAATTTGCACAATCTGGCATAATGCAGTTATTGAAGCTACTGGGCATGGTTAAAAATTAAGACAGCATAAGCACAATTATTTAAGATATTACAGGTTCTGGCAAGTAAAGAATTTTCAGAGTTTTGTCACAACACAAATAGGCTACATATTGATTATTGACAATCTGGCCCCGTCCCTCACCACCCGGTCGCCCCATTGTGGGCCTGGCCGAACCCATAATGGGCCTACTAAAAGAGGCCCTCTTAGTGCCCACAGGGCGGAAAGAGTTAAAAAAAAAAAAAAAAATCTGCGACATGCCATAACAAGCGAAAATTTAAAAAACTAATAAGCAGGCTTAAAATTAATAAATGTAAATGTATTCTGACAGTTTATGAATTAATTATACTTCCTATTTGCAAAATTTCTTCAACCATAACACAAAATAAGAAAAAAGTGAACTTTTAAGAAATTTGCGAGATTTCCCGGGTTAAAAAACAGCCGGGATCCCTGTATCCCGTTAGAGAAACTAGTGGAAAGATCATGTGTCATATCTCGAATGGGGTTGGACTTAAAGAAGGTTATACTCGTTATTAGCAATAAAATACATATCTATCGTCAAAACTAAGCCTTTTGCCATTTTATAATAATTAATTATATAAAAAGTTTTTAACGCATTTTTAATTGTTGTTGCCGGGAAAGTTACATAACTCGTGTCTGGATTTTTTAAAACTGTTATTTCGCAAAAATCAATAATGGATAAAATTAACAGCCAATAGGCTACAAAGTACGCCAGATGTTGTGCTTATACCCTACCAACTTGAGGAATCCGGATCGTTCCTAGTCGTAAATATAGTAGTTTTAATGGGTGATCTGTCCTGAATACTTAAGGTCCGCCTTTCTTCATCCGGCCATCTCTATTGTGGGCCTGGCCTAACCCGTGATAGGCTTGATTAAAAAAGTGTTTTCAATGCCCACAGGGCGGAAAGAGTAGGAAAGAAAAGGTAGACTGGGAGCTTTATGTACCGATATTTGTTACGATTTTTACTATCTCCCACGTTTTGTAACGCAGAGTAATATTACTTACTAAGGCCTATACAAAATTATGTAACGCTATAAGAACGCTGTATATATGTCTGTGCGTGTATTTATTAATTCAAACAGTATACCATGTATGTGTAATTGTAGTATAGCGGTTTGCAAACACCTGATATACAGTATCGGAAAATTTGACATTTCTTACTGCTAGCAACATCAAAACGCTTATCTTTTAGTTTGTTTAATGTTTTGTACCCAAAATTTGATTATCTTATCTAGTAAATAGGGGAGAAATTGTCCTCATCTCGGAAGGTAAAGAATTTAAAATTTTGACAAATTCTGGTACGATTCATGGAAGTCTCCTCATGAATCGGAGAGAGTAGACGACTTCAGTCATATAATAACTATAGAAGATCTCTCAATTCATTCTGTTGGATGCATTGTTAAAACACGACTCGGGACATAAGAAACAATGATTGAAATATAACTTCAGTGAAAGTAATACATATATTTTAATAATATTAATGAAAAACTTGTGAATTTCAATGTTTACACACTACATACGTTTTGTTACATGAAAAACAATAATTTATTATTTTATTTTTTTAATTTAATTTTTGATTTTTTACTATATTTTGCATACCTGATCTTATTGCCTTCCTTTCTTCTAAAAATTTTTTTCTTTTGTTCTGTAATTTAACAAAATTATTGATTTTTTTATCTAAAATACTGTCAAGACCGGTGTTTTTGTTCTTTTTTTTCTGATGGACATTAAATAGGATATTTCTGTTAGCGATATCCCAGGGTTGTTACATTCATTGCACCTTAATCAGAAGAACAATTATCATAATCAAATGGCAATGTTCACTTGACATTCTCGTTATTATCTTAGAATATATTTACCATTATATTCATTATTACATTTTTTCAATGTTCAATTTTAATTTTGTTTTATATTTTAGTTTTATCAAGTGGAATAGTATATTACAGCAACGAAGTTCATGCGAAGATTTCTTGTAAGAATCTTTCGTCGGTCTTCTGTGAAATGCTTTAATCATAGAAGAATGACAGGAAACGCCCTAACCATTTTTTTTGTGTGTTGAGTTAAAGTAATCGATTTAAACATATTGTAAGCGTACATTTTACAACGAAGCGCCATTTTTTTTCCTTGTAAAACATAATAGGCTAGGAGAAGCTAAACTATACGAAATTTTTGTAGTTGAAGTATTTATAACAAATGGATTCGATCCTATGTGAATATTATAATATATAAACATTTATTTAACATCGATAATTGTTGGTGGATAGTAATTATGCTTTATATTGCTATTCTTCAGGGGATATATCCTAAAATCTAAGGAATTCGGATAAGGTTCTGTATACCTAACTAGCTCGTTGAGAAGATAAATTTCTAAACAGAAAATATTCTATAAATGTTTAATAATACATATGGAATATGGAAGACACAATCAAATTAGAGCTTTCCCGGGAAATTCCTCTCATCAGATGAATATTCTGTTAAGATTTGAATCGCTCTCTTTGACATGAAACGTAAATATGATTTAAAAATTCTACAATATTTTTGAATTTATCAAATAGATGTTAAAATTAATTACTTTTTCAAGGAAAAAAATAATAATTATTTACAAAAATTGTTATTTATTTTATTGTGAAATGCCAAATTAAGCAATATTTGGCGGCAATATATACACGCCAGTTGCGAGTTCATCGTCGATTGCCATGGCTTCTGTGTTCAGTAGGTTTCACTCGATTTCTAGTCTATTAATTAAAAAGGGAGATGGACATTTTAAAAAGTACTTAACTCCAAATTGTATATCGGGTAAGATATGTATATTTTTTTTAAATTTTATCCTGCATAATAATAATATACCTGCAGTTAGATCTGGCATTTACGCATCTTGTATATTTCAGCCATGCTGAAATATACAAGATGCGTGTCTCGTGTAATGCATCTTGTATATTTCAGCATGGCTGAAATATACAAGATGCATTACACGAGACACGCTTCTTATAGTCATAGCCTACCAGTTGAGTTATATATATATATATATAAAAAAAAAATAGTTTTAAAATCTATAAAATTACAAGCGTTATATTTATCAATAGAACAATACCTTGTTTTTTGCAGTGTAATTAAATTTTGCATGAATTAAGGAGTAAGATGTGTATATAACTATTATATATTATATATAAATGCAAATTTACATTAAACTGAATTATACTAGACGTAAATATGTTTGGTTTAATGCGGGTTAATGTAAAACCACAATACAAAGTTCAAAAACATTTATCTATAGTCTGCTAAATTTATAGATAAAATAGTTATTTAGAGTTCATGGTAACTTTATTGATTAAAAATTAAATAAAAATTGTGAAATTCTTTACAATTTTTCTTCTAATTTTCAACTTGAATAAGAGTAAAGGAAAATAATAGTTATGGTGAATTTTTAACTTTTATGAAATTATACTGAAACATGATTTCATTTGAGATAATGGTATAGATGTATATTTACTATAAGAATCTACAGTAAAAAGATATTAATACAAAAAATTTTTTGTCTTCACAATCTGTCATTTTACAATCACCATTGACAAACCAAAAAAATAAGAAATACAGTGTGTGATCAGTTAACGAACAAATCGGATAACAAACACTTTTGCAAAAGATTTTTATGATCGGACAACGAACACATGTTTGGATAACGAACACTTCACTGAACAAACATAAAAAGAAGTGACAGAAATAGCGAATACTGATTGATTTTCTCTTGTCTCTGGGTAACAATTCAAAACTTTTCGGATTGTTACCCGAAACTTTTCGGTCATGAGAGATGTCGACATCGATGCTCAATCCGATATATACTGATCGGATAGTATTCCTTGAACTTTGAAATACTCCCTTGTAATTCCAGCCTTTTATTTTTCTCACAGAAACAATTCTTTTAGAGTATTTGCGAGACTGTTGGGCGGGCACTCGTTAAGTTTTGCATCGGTTTTTATTTTTGAAAGGTGAGAGTATAATAGCAAAGGTAGAGAGTGGGCAGAAGATGTCTGATGTTGCTGGGCAGTATGGCTTGAACAAATCTATAATAGGGCACATTTCAATTTTATTTAAGAAAGATACAGTATAATCAAGAAGACTCAAGCAGCTAAAGGAGTAACAAAAATCACATCTAAGAAATAAAGAACATTGAAGAGCTCATAATGGAACTTTAAACGGATCTGAAGACAGAAGAACGCCAAGAAACTCGGCGAGATATGTTTTCTTCTGAAAAAGAGGATTAATGCCAATATCTGCTATTAATTAAAGATCTTTTGAAGAAGTGGGGGATGTCAGATCAACATTCTTAAAATGGCATACAAACCAGATTGAGGTTAATAGGCTTGGGGATCTCTACAATTACAATGCTATTAATTACTTCTGAAAATCCTGAAGAAAAGAGAAAAGCAATCGACATTAGACAGATTCTTTAACCCCCACAAACAAAAAAACATGACTAATAAAAATGCAAGACTGTGTATATATGTATTTTTATTATTACATAAATAAACGTAGTAAGAAAGTATATATTTTTTTCTTTTTTGGGGTCTCCAGAACAAATTAATCAAATTCCCATACAATCCTGCAGTAAATTGATAATCGGTTAATGAACAATTCGGATAGCGAACAAAGTCTTGGAGCGGATTATGTTCGTTAACCGATCACCCACTGTATATTTATTTTTAATGGTAAAAATTCATGTTACAATCAATTTCAAAACTTTCATTTTATAATATCTTCTTTAAATGTTGATTTAAAAATTTAATAATTTCATAAATAAATAGCAATTATTAATCTAACAAAACAGTATGTTATTTGAAATATTTAATTTAAACATTAAATGTATAGATTCAAATAGAATATTTGAATTATGTCATTTAGTAAAAAGTCATTAGAATATGAAATATCTTTAAAGTGTTATCAAAAATATGAGATTTATTAATATATAACTGATTGTTAACTGTTCAATAATAATAATTTTCTTTTTCTAGTTTTATCGTATAGAAATGTATCGAAAGTGCCAGTTGGATTTATTGGACTTGGACAAATGGGGAGTCACATGGCTCGGAATCTCATCGAAAAGGGCCATTCTTTAGTAGTGTATGATGTTTATCCCGAGGCAATGACAAAATTAGCGGATCATGGTGCTATTATTGCCCAACACCCAGCAGAAGTATCGGAAAAATGTGATCGAATAATATCTATGCTACCATCTAGTCCACACGTACAAGAAGTTTATATGGGAGAAAATGGAATTTTGCAGTAGGAAATTAAATTATCAATTGCTTTCTAATATAAATTATAAAGCATTTTATTTACATTTGTTATAATTTATTATAAAATTTATTTTATATATTATAACAACAATTATAACAAATGTAAATAAAATGTTTTTATAACAGATTAATTATACAAATTTAAATATTTGAATAATAAGGGCTCAGTATTTATCATATAGAATGATTATCGTACAAATGATTATATAAATATTATATAATCATTTGTAATTATAATGTTTTAAAATTTGAAAACTTACTGATTCAATACAAAATGATTCATATATGAAACTACTTTTGTGTAATTTACTTTTATTAGCCTATTGATTACAATAATTGTTAATATAATCTATATTAATCAAATTTGTTCTGTGTTAATGCAAATTGAATATTGAACAAAAGAATGAAAAATATTCCTGACTCCAAAAAAAATTTCACTTCTGAGTCAACTTTGACTCACAATATTTCCCATTGCTGTAAGTTTAGGCACTACCTGATTTGTGAATAATCACTATAACTAATGCGCATGACTGAACTTTCACTATTGTTGGTAACATGGACAACAGCTGAACGATTGCTGGATTGCTAGATAATGCAAAAATTTGGAAATTGGACTACTTTTCAAGTGGTCCAAATGATAACTATTTTGGGCTCCTCAATTTTTTTGACAGTTTAATTATCTGAATTTAATGAAACTAATGATAGGTAAAAGCTTATTATTTACTAACAATAAGTAAGCATGCTACTATATTTCAGTTCTTTAATTTTTCCAATTGTATTTACTTTATTAAATGATTAAAGGTATTTAGCACATAATAAAAACCTACAACAAATGATCTATAGGAATGTATCAATTTTGTAAATTGACACAGCAAAATAACTAATGAAAAACAGGAATGAAAAGTAATTTAACATATTTTATAATTAATTCTTGTAAATTATCAAATTTTGTAAAAATATAAACAAACTGAAAGCTTAAATCAAATCACCTTAATTGGCCATCAGTTTTTCAGTTTCCAAATGCAAAGCTATTGGAGTATTTGAACATGTGAAAGCTGAAAAAAGGAATAATTTATTTTATCCTGTAACATTCTCAGCTATTATACTTTAAATTAAGATTTGTATTATTTTAAATAAGGAATCTGTATCAAATGCTAATAAATATGTATTTAATTACATGGGATCAGTGACTACCAGGAAATAAATTTTTAAATTTGACTCATGATTCTTTGTACTTCATTCACATTTTTATGATATACGAGTCAAAATGGCTCAGAATATTTTAGATTTAATATGAATCCCGTATCAGTTTAATTTTTTTATTGATGATATAATTTTATTCGATAACAAAATAGAAAATGACTTTATCATGAAATGAATAATTTTTATTAAATTGCAATAAACTGTTACTGTCTATTATTAGCATTATAAGAATCAGCAACTAATTATTTACTTATTTTTTATTCTATTTTAATTTTATTTAAATCTACAGTTTTTATTTAAATTTGGATATTTTAAGATCAGATAAGTTGGATAATTCAGTTTATATTAAGGGTTAATGTTACCTATGGTAGCGAACATGGCAGCTCATCTCTGAAACAGTGGGGATGCACGTTCTAACCTAACCTAACCTATTCTAATAATTTGGTTGGCAATAATTATGGTAATTTATTAGAATAGGTTAGGTTAGAACATGTGTACCCACTGTTTTAGAGACGAGCCACCATGTTCGCTACCATAGGTAACATTAACCATATTAAGGAATAGAAAATATCATATAATTTTATAGTACTTGATTTCTTCTTGTTCTTTTTTATGTTCCTTAGAATTAAGCACAAAATTGCTATAGATTTTCTAAAGAATAATTCTATATTTTAATATTTTAAAAAGAGTAGAGTTGCATGTAAAAAATTTTCTACATCAATATGTTCATTAATTATCTTGTTTTGTTAAAATTTTGTAGAAAATATTTCAATACTTTGATATAGGATGTTAAATTTACATAACTAAAATAAAACACTTAATAGGTATGATCTCCACAGAACAAATTTGGCATCATATCAGGTTGCTTGTATTTAAATTATCTATGAATACAGAAGTGTAAACTTATGTACTGTTTTTAAAATTTATTTATTATGTTTTGGAAATATTTGTTTATAGTTTAATAGACTTTAATTAGCATTAATATAAATAAAAAAATTATTGTAAAATTTATATATTTACATTCATATTACTTTAAATAAATATTACATTAAATTGAATATTGTTTCATTTTTGTCATATGTGTAAAAGAAATACATGATTTCAGTTTAAAACTATCCATTTAATGTGATTTAATTGTTTACTTTAAAACTGAACTAGTATTTTAAATTATTTAATTCAATACTATTAATTTTAATATTTTATGTTCATTTACAATTTATATATAAAGATGCTTACACATTAGGTGAGCTGAATTTGAAATGTAATTCTCATAGCATGCTCACAGCAAAATCTGCATTTCAAGCATGCTGTGAACTTCATGTGAACTGCTGGTAAACTGAGAAAGACATGAGCAAATGACATAGTGATCTTATTTTAGTTTAGTGTTTTTGAGAATGCATTTCACTGTGGTTTCCTTCCATGCATTTTCTTTCTAGTTTTTGTTGAAATAATTTAAATCTTTAAGATCACTATAATTTTTATAAAGATTCTTCAGACAAGTTTTTATGCTCGTGAGGAATTTGTTCTGCTACAAACAACAATTCAATTGGAACCGTAAATCCCTCAGTGTTTGTAGAGAAAATCACCAGCCAGTGGATTGTGATGAACACTCGCTGCATCATATGTAGTGCACTTGCAAGCCTGTCCCAACTACACAAATGTTACATTTCATGTTACAGTACAGGTTCCACTCACCCAATGTATATGCACCTTAAGAATATAAAAAGTAATTAACAATAGGATGTGATTTTTATGTTGTTCTTATTGCAGTAATTTAAATTTATTTTTTATTATACTTTTACTTATTAGAAATGATAACAAGTGGAATTTATTTTAACTCAGTTTTTTATAAATCATTTTTTCAATTTCATATGTAAGGTCGCCGACTACCAGGGGAAAACCGTTAATCACGCGTCAGGAAAACCTAGGGTCGAAATCGTATGTGGGTGGCGGCGGTAGGAGACAAAGATGACAAGTGTCTTACACAAAACCGTTTATTCTAACTACTAAGTTAACTTACATATAATTGCAGTACAACACGATCTAGATCGTTAGCGTAGCGTAGTTGAGGTAACATTGGGAACGTTCCAGGGCTTCCTCGGTCAATTCTGGAGAGACAGTCTCTGGGCGCTGATGGACGATGAGGTATGGTCCAGTTGCAGATGAGAGGGAATCTTGTTTCGTTTCCCCGTGATCTCCAGAATCTATTCCCAGGAGTGTGACTGGAGACTTAAAGTTCATCATATGAATGAGAGATTGCATGACCTTAAGCATAAAAATGTTAGAGCGGATGCTCGAGAGTCACATTCTAAATGTGCTGGTGACTATCTTCCCCGTAAGAAATCGAGGGACTGCCGAGGAACCCGAACTGGATAGCGAGGACTGAAAGGGCCCCTGTTCGGCATCAGATGAGGTTCCCCTCCTCAGTCTTATAACGATACATATATGCATACATATTCGGGAGAGATCGCGTATGAAAATCGCTCTTCCGTAGAAAAAGAGGGGACCAGCTAGCATATTAAAGCTAAATGCGCTTTCATCATTTAACCATTTTTTCCTTTTATATTTAACAGAAAAGACAATCATGACGAATACAGCCTGGAATGCAGACGAAGGCAGTGCCGAGGGAGCAACGGGCCACTCGGTATGGCCAGAGGACGAATTTACAGTGAACCCCGACACCATGAGAGGCTCCCTTCGGCGGGCAACTCAAAACCCCCGACTGGGAAATCCAGAAATAATTCTCTTGCCGCAACGGGCCGAGATAGATCCCGACCTGTGGAGGGAAGTCGAAAAGGCGGTGTCTGCTGCCATAAGCAAGGCAAATTGCATCCCAAAGAGCCCGATTGCCGCAGATGAGAATCCACGACGCCTTTCCCCCTTGGCCCCAACAGGGGGTGGGAAGAGGCCAAGCGATCTTGGAGCAAATGAGAAATATCATCCAGTGTCAAGATCGGGAAAGACAGGCCTTATGAGAAAAGGAAGAAATATTCCTGGCGGCGGGGAGAGCCAGAAGTTGGTGTCCCCAACGATAAAAACAAAAATAAATCAAAGAAGAGAAGGAGGAAGAATACGGAAACTCCATCGCAATGATGGACGCTCCCTGTTCAAGGCCTTTGTATCTCTATAATACTTGTTATACCCCTTCGCTTTATAATCATCAATATTAATCATAATGTACCAAATATAGTAGATGTAGCAATTTGAATTTTTCATATGTATAACCCATATTAAACTTTTTATATTAATTAGTTTGTTTGACGGTCAATGCGATAGCTGATCGGTTGCGAACCAAAGCGGAAGCCCAGCGCAGTTCGACCAGGGAGACAGAAAATGGGATTGCTGATTCTGCAAGCGCAGAGATCAGACTGGCAACCCGAGTCGCCAGGTAAAATGTCGCTAACCTCGGAGCGACATTTTAAAATGGTGGGGAGCCGTGTAGGGATCGCAAAAACGCGTAAAAATGGTGAATAATTATAAAGTTCCGAAGTCGGGAAGTTTGGAGAGTCAAATTGTGTCAGGAACATGTGTTGGTGATGTAAACCAGACACGAAAGAAACTCTCCCAAAACTTATCCTAAAACAAACGCGACATGATAATGAACGATCGAGGGGATGTCAACCGAGAGAGAAGGAGCTTTGTTTAGGTGCTCGTGTACGAGTGACAGAAACGGGAAACAAAGGGGGGTAAATGGCCACCGAAGCATCTGACGGACTGCGGAAGGTCAAAAACGTCAAAGAGAGGGCCATAACGGCGGAATATACGAGCAAGAACTTCAAAGACTCCGTCAACACCTCTCGGAACTCTCCCGACCCAGATCGGTCTCCGGTTTCGCATAGAAACAAAAGAAATGACCAATTGGGGTAAGGGAGAGGAGGAATATAACCAATCAAAAGGGTGAGATTCAAAAGGGAAAAGATTATAAAACTCCTGAGTCGCGAGGTCAGGGGAGTCGATTCTCCTTCGGTCTTTCGGAAAAGAAGTGCGGCGGTTCTTCTGCAGAGGGTGCATCTCCAGTTGAGTCTACCCAGGTCAAGACGATCCGGAGATCACAGGGAAACGAAACAAGATTTCCTCTCATCTGCAACTGGACCATACCTCATCGTCCATCAGCGCCCAGAGACTGTCTCTCCAGAATTGACCGAGGAAGCCCTGGAACGTTCCCAATGTTACCTCAACTACGCTACGCTAACGATCTAGATCGTGTTGTACTGCAATTATATGTAAGTTAACTTAGTAGTTAGAATAAACGGTTTTGTGTAAGACACTTGTCATCTTTGTCTCCTACCGCCGCCACCCACATACGATTTCGACCCTAGGTTTTCCTGACACGTGATTAACGGTTTTCCCCTGGTAGTCGGTGACCTTACACATATGATTTATGTTTTTTGTTATAATACATATACATTTTATTTTTTATTAATTTTTCCTATATATCAATTATAGTACTTTATGAGTAAAATAAGTAAAAATTATATATACAGTCAAACCTGTTTTTATGCGCTCCTTTTATGTGCGATTTTTATTTGTGCGATTTTTTTAATGCGAATTTTTAATTTGTGCGGTATAGTTGGCGACTAGTCTCGTGCGATTCGTCATGTCTCACGTTGACTTATTATAGCTAAATAAACTTATTATAGCATAAATGCACTTATTATAGTAATATTATTGCATGAATATGCGAAAAATGAAATAATTTACTTTTTAAGTCAACAAAACACCACCTGGACAAAAATATGTAAAACAGACGATAGACCAGACGATGCAGTCAAGTGCTGACATCTGTTGTCAATAAATTCTATTTCGTACGGTTTTGAGTTATTTTCTATGTGAGACTTTTTTTATGCGGTCCCTGTTGACCGCATAAAAAAATTATTTTTTTAATTGTGTTGCGAAAACTATTATTTACAGCCATTCGTGAAGTTTCGTGAGATTTTTTTTAATGCGTTTTTTTTAATGCGGTCCCTATCCCCCGCATAAAAACAGGTTTGACTGTATATTATATATATATATGCTTATACACACAGTATTTTTATGGCATAAAAGATGCATGGACATATGAGACAAATCCCCATTTCAGCATATAGTGTTTAGAAAAAAAATATTTTGTGAATTTAAGCCATCTTGCATAATAAGATAACTGTGGCAAGGTATGACATAAACAGATAGTAACACTTGTTGAGTGTTGACAGTGTTGAGAAAAGGTTTCTACTTAACTTAGAAGAGTTGGATGCAAATGCCAAATGATTGATTAATAATTGTCTCACTATGCTTACAATAATTTTGTTTTAAATAATTAAAATTAGTAATAATAATATGTTTAATTAAATAACATTTTTTCCAAATGTTAGGTATATAAGGATTACACTTTAGGCTACTGAAAGCTGTTTAGAGAATTTATTAGCCTATATAAGATTGCATTTTCACATATAAGATGCAGGGCAATTTTCTTTCTGGTGAAAAAAGTGCTGTACAATACATTAAATAAAAAAAGATTATATAGACAAATTTTGATATATATTTTTGATTACATATATAATATATATTTTTTTTAAATTCGAATATAATAATCCAGAAATTTTCAATGGCAAATTTTAGAGCTGTTTAACATTTGTTACAATATCTTTTTAGTTATGTTTTACGTATACAATTAATTTAAAATTTCAGTACATAATAACTTATATTTTATTTAGATATTAATAATTAATAACAACAATTGGATTTTAGATATTGTACTTGGATCCAACAGACTGTTAAGTTAAAAACTCAACTTGTAAGGTAGTTTATGTATGTACTGTGGATGTCACTCCAACAATTGTTCTAATTCAAGCGAAAAATCACACAAAAGGCATTAAGGAGTGTTTTAAGGAACTTTTTATTTTCCAGCAGGCAAGCGCTTTCAACGTAGTTATGAACGTCGTCCTCAGGCAGTTATAAAAACAAACCTCACTTGAATTAAAAACTTGGAAGTTCTTAAAATGCTTAGAATCATTATTGTAAAACACAAATTTTGAATTTGAAATGAAAAATATTTTAATATTTCTTTGTTGATGTATCACTTTTACTTTTGATATAGAAACTTTTTATGGGATAAAATTAAAAATTAATTTTTAATGACCATTTGAAAACTTAAATTGAAAATTTTGTTTTATACTGTTTGGAATAATTTTCAAAATTAATATCTAATCTTATTTGTAATTTATTTATTTGAAATTCTACTTTAAAAGAAGGTATATTGTAAAATTAATTCATTGTTTACTGATGATTCTTAATTTCTTAAAGCTAGGATTACCTTGAAGTTGAATGGTACCAACTCCTGACCACAAAATGTCATAGTTGGCCTTAAACTTTTCATGCAAACTTCTTATTAATTATATATAGGTTTATTTCTCTTCATGTTTTCTCCTTGCATATTGCCTATTCCCACAAACACCTTAAAGAGGGCATTGAGTTCTATATGATAAATAGTATTTTATTAAAAATTGCACATAGTAACTTGTGGCCTTCTTTTGTTAGTCTAATGTTTATAGACATAAAAACAAGTTTTGTATCAAATTATTTTATTTGAGCATTTTCTCATATTTATCAATGTAGGTTTTTATCTGTTTGGTGAAATAAAATTTCCCAACTTTGTTCATTTTGCATCTCAAAGATTCATGCTTATTTACAATTTTCTCCCATCTCTTCAATACAATTAAAGTTCTAAGCACAAAAACTGGAGAATTTATAATTATTCTCACAGTACTTAATTTACCCCAATTCATTTATGGGGATAGTTGCATATATATATGTGATTACTATGAGGGTATAGTAATACCATATTTATAATCTACTAGCTGACCCGGCCACACGTTGTTGTGGCTCAAAATGTATCTATTATAAATGTATAACACTTCCCCCGTGGGAGGAATTTCAAAAAATCCCTTCTTAGTGTACATTCTCTTGACGTACCCTATTAAAACGCAATCAAAAACGCATCTAAAATAGTATAAATAGAAGCCGAGTTCTTCACAGTAAGCCTTAATCCTGTCTCTCTCCCTGCTGGGGAATATCGAAAAATCCCTTTTTAGTATATATTCTGTTGACGTAACCTATTAAAACACAAAAAACCGCATCTAAGATAGTATAATAGAAGCCAAGTTCTTCACAGTAAGCCTTAATCCTGTCCATCTCCCCCCAGTGCGGGGGATTTCGACATGTATATTATATAAAACACGTGCATATTTGAATGCAACGTTGTGTCAAAATTTCAAAGGAATCGGTAGGAACAAACGAACGTTATATTTTATTTATATAGATAGATAGAAAATGATCTGCTTTAGTCCATTCTTACAGAAAAGCATAATGCCTCACAGAAAAGCAAACTTAGGTCATCAGAGTTAGTGCCATCTGTTGGACATAAAAGCCTTAATCCATATATAAAGATATTTTTGGAAGGGGGGAATGGTGGTCTTCACATATGCCACAAACCTTCGTGGGAGTGTATTAAACAACTTGCCAAAGTTTCATGGCAATTGGATAAATGGTGTAGTAATGCATGAAGGACAAACACACACACTGACAGACAGCAGACATACATTCGTTTTTATATATACAGATTTTTCTAGATTTAATAAATCTGTCATTTACCATTAATCAATTTCTTAGAAATTATCAGTTCCAAAACATGATTTAAATAAAATTAATAATATTTTAGTTTAAAATTTTATTCTTTAGTCATGAAAACCACCATTTATAAATCTCTTCTCTATAAATTGTGAAAATTTATAAAATTCTTTTCATTTATATGAAAATAATTTCCAACTCTAAGAATTTTTTAAAAAATAAAAAACTTATATGTACTTATTGTCTTTTTAGTTTTATTTGCATAATATTAATCTAATAATATGAAATTTTGTTTCTTAGACAGGTTAAGCCAGGAACTTTGCTTATAGACAGTAGTACAATTGACCCTGCTGTATCTCAAGAAATTGGAAATTTAGTAGAAAATAAAAGTGCTGTGTTTTTAGATGCTCCAGTATCAGGAGGTAATGTTTTTTAAATTACAGTAGAGCGTCGATAAGTGGAACCAATTGGGGACTGGGGTCCTTCCAGTTAATGATTTGTTCCAGTTTCCGACTTTGTACGAAAAAATACATTAACCTGTCCGATGTTCAAATTTTTCTCTGTTGCGTATCACTTTCTGTTGAATTTTTCTCCGTTGCGTGTCGCTTCGTGTTGAATTTTCGTCGATTTTAAGCCTAACGAAAATTTTTATAATAATCATCGAGGCTATCGTATCATTAAAAATTATTTCTGCATTTTGTACAAACAAAATAAATATATTAAAGAATATAAAAAACATGAAAATTATACTTTAGAAGTAAATTTAGTATCAAAAACATTTGATTCAGCACGACACAGTCCAACTGAAAATCGTTCCACTTTCCGACCATTCCACTTACCGACGTTCCACTTATCGACGCTCTACTGTATTAAAATTTTCTATACAAAATAAGTTAATTAAATGAATTCTTCATTGTAAAAATATCCAGCTTCTGTGATAAAATGAATGATTTTATGCATATTATTTAAATAAAATTTGGAATTATCAGTCAGTTGATTAAGCATAAACTTTACAAGTTATTGCATAGATTATTTTATTAATAGAATGTGAATTTTTTATTTGAATTCGAATGATAGAATGCCATTATTGGTTTTTTTAAAGTATTTATAGGAAGTCTAATGCTTTGTGGTGTTTTTAATATTTAAATTTTTTTATTCTGCATAATTACGTTAAAGAATCTGAAGATGGTCTTTTAAAAAAGCTCCAAATTACTCATTAAATTAAAAATTGGCACTGGTTAATTAAAGTTTCTGTTGTTTAAAATAAAGTAATAATGTACAGCCAAATTATAGACATAAAAACACAATAATATAAAGTGGAGTACACAATATAGCAGAAAAGCAAAATATTTGTGTTGATAAATTGAGTAAGAAATTGACTTATATGTATATTCAAATTCAAATTCTTTGTTTGTTATTTTTAGGAATAATTGCAGCTAAAGATGGTACATTAACATTTATGGTAGGAGGTAAAAAAACTGAATATCAAGCTGCAAAAGAATTATTGTTATGTATGGGAAAAAATGTTATACATTGTGGTGGTATTGGAACAGGTCAAGCAGCTAAGATTTGTAACAATATGGCCTTAGCAATATCTATGATTGGTACAGCAGAGTCAATGAATTTAGGAATAAGGTAATTGGTTTTTATTTTATTATTATAATATGAAAAATTAAAATATGTATACTCATGTATGAATGAAATAAAAAATAGTTTTTATACATTCTAAAATTATTTTATTAATTTAATAAACATTAACGTAAAAAAATTATTATAAAGTTAATTCAGAATGCAAACAGTTTCCTGTTTACATTCAATTAGCATATCATCCAAACTTGTGATCAATGTAATATATTATTATTTGAATTGTGATAATTAATATACATTAATATTTTTAAATAATGAAACACCATAATATAAAATCTTTAAAATTGCACACCTAATTATATAAAATGCAGGTTTGACACACTTACACAATGCAAATATTTGTGTCTTATTCATTATTAATTTGCACATTATATTTTAATATGTCTTTATATTTATTTAGTTATCTAAATGTCTATTTACTGATGTCTGGTGACTTTTAATCTAATAATCTTTTGTATTGAAAAAAATAAATTAACTAATTGACTAGTAAAAGAAATGCAGTTAAGAATTTCCTATGGGTAGACAATCTTTTAATACTAGTATAAGAATATTTTAAATTTATAGGTGAATTTGCAATCATTGTCTTTTTGGCAAATTTATAGGTGAATTTGCAATCATTGACTATTGGATCACATAAAACATTCTTAATCATACCTATATCATACCAATATATGGCTAGTAGATACTTTGGCAGTTAGCTGTCCATGCAGTGCAAAAAACCAAAATCAGACATTAGTTTGCAATTTTTTAATGAAAATGTATGTAACTTTCAAAAACATGAAAATTATTACTGCATAAAGAATAACAGTAAAAATAATTTATTATTATTAGAAACCCATTTTTTAAAAATTTAATTATTTAATAAATTGAAAACTTTATACTTAGAATATCCGATATAAATGATTCAACCAAAAATTGTTTTATGTGAATAATTTTATTCTGTAGAAGCTCATTTCTATTCTGCTTAAATTTTTTTAATATTCTTTTTACAATGTGTTTTGTAAAAATTATATGCTGTTAGGTTTTACAGAAACATCCTCCCTTTTATAAAGTGCATAGTCATTCAAACAAAATACATTTCAAAGTAATATATAACCTCAGAATATGAAATAAACTTATTTTGAAAAGTAATAATTATATCTTTAGAAATATAAAATGAAAAACAATCATAAAGTTATTCTCAATCACTCTTCTGCCTCATTTGTTATAGTAATTAAAATATAAAATATTTTTGATAATCTCGAAGGTAGTGCAAATGTGATTTCTATTAAAACCAAGTACTTTTGTTAAGTGTTATTTTTAATATCTTCAGGAGAAAAACAAAATAATATTTGGATACAGAAAAACCTACTTTATTTATTTTTGGTGTATATATACATTGAATTATTGTTTTTTCTCATTTTAAATGAAAAGAATAAAATAGCTAAAACAGATGCTTTAAATAATCATTTATTTTAGCTTCTGATTAAATACTAATATATACTTTAACATATACTGATTTATATTATATTTTAAATGTTTCAGATTAAACAACAAAAGTAATTACTTTGCTAATGTAAAAAATAAAGCATTGATAACAAATATTAATGTTTAATCAGTACTTTATAATTTTTATATTTCTTAATTTAATTTTTTTCTGGATAGCAAAAGCAATTACAGTAGAGCATCGTTTATCCGAAAGCCGATCAACCGAAAGCTTTCCAGTCGGACTGTGTCATGCTAAATTGAACGTTTTTGATACTAGATTAACTTCTAAAGTATAATTTTTTTGTTTTTATATTTTTCAATATATTTATTTTGTTTGTACAAAATAAAGAAATAATTTTTAACGATACAATAGCCACGATTATTATTATAAAAATTTTCGTTCGGCTTAAAATCAACGAAAATTCAACGCGAAGCGACACGCAACAGAGAAAAATTTCAACATCGGATAGGTTAATATATTTTTTCGTACATAATTGGTTATCCGAAAAATAAGTTATCCGAACAACCCCAGTCCCCAATTGATTCAGATAAACGATGCTCTACTGTACTTTTGTTGATGATAGATATGTGAGGAAGTTTTAAATAAATGTCTTTTAAATGAAAACAAATTTAACTAATTAAATTTCTTCGTTAAGTGATAACACAGACTTTCTCATTTTGATAATTCTGAATATTTTAATACTTGTGCAACCTTGATATTTAAAAGCTTTATATCTATATATATCTAACTCATTGAAGCGTAGAAACTTTGAAAATGTTTACTGGTAGTTTATAATCAGTCTTCAGACCTTTACATCATAAAACCTCATCCTATTTTGTCATTTGGTTGTTCAAAATAGAATATGATTCAGATATAACTTCATTCCATTTTGAATAGCCAAAGTGACAAAATGAAATTTGACATAATGGTCTGTTCTATAATCTATGACATAATGATGGAGAAGCAGTTTCTAACATGTTTATCAGTAGTTCTTAATTGACCTCTACATGGTAAGTTAGATATATTATTAGCTTTTAAATATAAATATGGGGTCAATATATATATCAGCCTTTAATTTTGATATATTAACTAAATTCCTGTAGCTAATTATAAATTTATTCACAAAGCAGAAAATTTCTATTATCTATTAAGAATTTGATTATTGTGTGAGATATCCTAATTAATAACTGATTTAATATGGTAGTGAAAATAATTTTATTGATAATTAATGTGTAAACCCTTTTTGATTTATGTATTTTTATATATATTATAATTTTATAAGAATAAAACTTTATCTTTAAGAATACTTTTGATTTTTCTAAAAGTTATGATTATTTATAGATATTTCAAAATCATGTTATAATATTAGAAATGTGATGATAAATTTTTAAAACCATATTAAAAATATTTAAAAAGCTTTTTACATTCAGGGTTTGGATTAAGTGCTATTTTGATGTGTGTC
This sequence comes from Centruroides vittatus, assembly GCF_030686945.1. NCBI lineage: Eukaryota > Metazoa > Arthropoda > Arachnida > Scorpiones > Buthidae > Centruroides > Centruroides vittatus. The sequence continues at coordinate 2,220,737 of NW_027122649.1, read as the reverse complement.
TATGTTGATGGACTGAAGGTTATAAGAAAACATTTAAAATCTAACAATAAAATTTTTCTATTAATAGTTACTTTAATTTTGTAAAATAAGCATGTTAGTATTGATAATAATATGGGGCCTGAAATTCATGAAGTTATTGCTAAATAAGAAATATTTTGAATATTTCAAAAAAGTTTCTACTACTACTAGAGCTTTGTTAACACAATGTTACCATATTTATTGAAAATGACAATGACATTTTCAATTTTTTCCATTCATTTTTCATTTGAGAATTTTAAATTATTTATTAATATTTTTGTATTTTTTAATTAAAATAACATATATTGAATGTTTTAAAACAGAATGTTGATTTTGGTATCAAGAATATTTTAATTAATATATTAGGTAACCAAAAAAGTTCTGTCATTTTTTGTGAAACTACAAAGTTTAAAGAATGTTACATGCAATACACAATAGATGGCACTAAAATTCCAGCAATATGTTAATCAAGATTTAATGCTGACTCATCTTATATAAAGAGAAGTGGAAAGGTTATCTCTTAATATTATAAAAATTGACCTGAAGATGAATACTCCAAACTCTACTAATTTGTGCTTGTATGTTGTATGAGTTTAAACTTACATTGGAACAAATGCTGTGCAAACGGCTCAAAAAATATGCCAGGCTTTCGGACAAGGTTCTGTCAGCACTCACACCACCCAAAGGTGGTTTAGAAAATTTTCTTCCAGCAATGAGTCACTTAAAGATGCGCCACGAGAAGGGCGGCCAAATGTCATTAATGATGATGAATTACAGGCTGCAATCGAAGAAGATTCAACTCAAACTTGTCAGATGTTAGCACAAAGGTTCTCTGTAAGTGATGATGCAGGTTTTTGTTAGCAAACCTGCATTCCCTTTACAACAAAATAGCTCTAAGGAAGGACACCAAATTGGCTTACTCAAGAACGCAAACTATTTACTCGCTTCTGAGAAATGCGAAAGATACATCGGATAATTTAAGAGCAACAGGGGTGTACAGTATCCCAATAAGAGATCACAGGTTCCAAAGAGATCTTGTCTACATTGGATCCACCTAGAGGTCTGTTCAAAAAAGGATTACTGAACATAAATATGACATTGCCAAAAAAAGACACTCCACCACACTGTCAACGTATGCCATAGACCCCAATGTAAGAGCAGACTTAAATAACACCAGTCTCATTAAAAAATTGTTCAAAATGGACTACATCAGGGCCTTGAAAACCCTGGGGAATTGTATTAATTTCAAAGATAGTAATGTAATATCTTATGCGTAGCGCTATACTTGTGATGAGCATCCAAATTGGTAGTTATGTATTATTCCTTGGAAGATAGACCACATCATTATTATGAAAGGCTTCCGTCTATAAATTATATCAAGAAATTTTTGACTGTTACTACATACTGGAGAACATTAATTTTTGTATTTAAAAAACGTTCTATATTCTTTACATTCCATTTTTGCAAACGGCAAAGAACCTGATGAAGATCTTGGTTGAAGATTGAAAACGTTAGTTCAGTGACTATCTTCGTTTGTACCGGGAATCTAAAGGTTATAGAAGATATATTTACACATTTTTCCATTTGTCAGTCCAGCTCATTACTGATTTTGCTATTCTATTTTGCTTGAGATCACTTGTAAGCTAAGGTTTTGCCTTCAGTTAACATGGACAACATTATCATTATTTTTTGAAAATATTAGCTGCTGTTGAATGAGACATTTTTGATGACAAATTAGCAGCAATGGCATATGTAGACATTCCTTGTGAGGTGGCAAGATGGAAAACTCTTCTTTTCTTTCTTTCACTTGAAGAGCTTGTTTCTGACCAGATTATTTATTTATCCCATATTAATCACCTTTGTAAATAACATTGTGAATTGTTTCAATAAATCTTTTTCAGAAGTGTTGAAATCTGTCTAAGATTTTTCTCACTTCTTTTTCACTCAATTCTTTTCCTTGTGGCATTTTGTAAAAACTTCAGTCAGAATGATACAATTATTATAATTACAGCAGATTTGGTTGCAGTTTTTACATTAATTCATCACTCAGAAATTTGAATATTTTTATTTTTGAATATGATATATTTGTGAGTAATTACTTTAACAATTAATAAGCTCATTATTATAAGTGGTATAAACATTTGTGTGAAGTTTATACATATATTTGAAATTTGTATATATAGTATTTCTTTATAGACCTTATAGTAATTTATTGTATTAGTAATTTAATAACCATTAATATATAAAATTCATGTATTAATATTTAAGAACTATTGTGGTAAAGAGATTGAATTTGCAGAACATCTCTAGATTTTAGAAGAAAATGCTCTTCAATTCTTTTAATAAAGTTCTAAAAGGGCTAGCATACATAATAAAAGTTATTGAAATCTTTGATAAAGCAGAAATTCATTTAATCAAGTTTATCTATATTCTTTGTTATTTTTGTGTGAAATCAAATTTGCTTAACTGATGGAAATTTAACAAATAAACCAAACTGTGATTTCTTGAAGAAAGTTCTTAAATTTGCTGCTAGATATTTATTTGCAATAAATTAACCAACAAAAATAAAATAAATAAAGCTATTTGCTTTTTCCAATTACTAATCCATTGAATTATTTTGTAAATTTTTGTTTAAATCTTTTTGTTTCAAAATCAATACTTTGTTGTAAAACATTCAAAACATATATGTATCCAAAGTTCTGTATTTTTAACTTTGACTAAATTTTTGTCATAGAACAAAGATATCCCATTTAGAGATCAAAGACATCACTGAATAAAATGTTTGAACTATCTGGATTAAATACTTTTTTTAAACACAGTTTCAAGTAGTATAATCAATTTTCTTACTGTTGTTATAGATTTCTAATTCTTTACTAATTTTAAGTAATATAATAATTAAACATTTTACTAATAAGTACAGTTTGAATAGTTTAAAAGAATTATGAAAACAAAATGTTTATTATATCAAATAAAAATAAAAAGTTTTTTTAAAATAAAATTAAAAGTTCTGTTTAAATATAAATTGATATTGTACATAATACCAATGTTGCTGGATTTTTTTTGGTATTTTATGTTTGATGTATCTAAACATCCAGCTCATGTAATTTAGTTCACCTGTGAACTAAATAAAAACCATTATTGCTGATCTGTAAGACTAAATATCTGCATCCATATTTTCCAGTATAATAATTCCTGTTAATATATAAAAAAGTACTAGTATACAAAATAAATTTTAAATTACGATAGAAAGGACACAAAGGCATAATAATTAATCCAGCTACACGTGTTTATTTAATATACATAATAATTCCAAAGTTTTTATAAAACACCTTGAACTAGCATATACAATATTAAAGAATTTATTTAGTAAAGAAATAATAAAATGATCAGTTAACAAGATCTTTTGAAAGAGAGCAGAGAATCATTTTCAAATTACAATGAAAATAATAAAAGTATTTCTCCCTTTACTACAAATAAATTTATTTTTAATGCAGAATAGAGAAATAAGATTCTTGCTCTGTAGAAGTTAACTTTTTGTATATAATTTAAATTCAATATTTTGTTTCTACAATTAGTATATTTACTATACATCCACCAAAGCCGAATTATCGGGCTTTGGTGGATGTATAGCTTTGTAACGGGTTAGTTGTTATTTATTTATAGTATATTTACCATATAATGTGCTAATGTCACTATCAGTGATCGTATTTTCTTTTATATAAAAATTAAGCCGTTAATGCTATGAGAATTTAACAAGCAAATGAATTTTCATCTATGATTCTTATATATTACCATCTTTCATTTTTCAAAATGTAATATATTAAACTTCTTTCAAATATAACATTTTGAATTCAGCTAATCAATAATATTTTAAAATAAAAAAAAAATTCAAATAAATAAAAATATTCCATTTTAATTTATATATAATTTTATTTTAGGCTTGGATTGGAAGCAAAGCTTTTAGCACAAATAATTAATTCTAGTTCTGGTAGATGTTGGTCTAGTGAAGTATATAACCCTGTTCCTGGGGTAATAGAAACAGTTCCGTCTAGTAATAATTATGAAGGAGGCTTTAGTACATCGCTTATGACAAAGGTAAGCAAATTTTTAAAAAAATTTAGAAACAAAACGAAATTTATATAATGTATACAACTTTCTGCGTAATAAACTTAATGTTGTTTAATGTTTTATGTTTCAAGTAATAATTATTAATATTTTGTTTATAAATTAATATTAAACATTGATAATATTGTGTATCAGAGAATGTGTCAAATAGACGATACACCTTGATTTATGTTAAATCTTGCAGATTTATAGAATAAATGAAACAGAAATAAAATGGTAATACAGTAGAGTCCCACAAACTCCATTTAATGTAGACTGAGAAGGTGACAGGTTATTGAAAATGAGTTTTATGAGTAGCAATGATGCTAGTCTAAATAGCTGAATTTTCATAAAGATGATATACGTTCAAATTCATATACATATTAACTATATACCAATAATGACTGTTTATACTTGTAATTAAATTTTAATTAAAAACTATTGGCTCTTCAGTGGCTGTATTTGAGTTGATGACATTTGCATCATGGCATTTTGCAGTGCACTGTGGGAAAAGGGTTATATTTTTTGTTAACACCAGGAATTGATACTATTGTTGAGTGTTGCCAGTGAAGAATGATTAACTTAACAGTAGGATCAAACAAATAAGTTGAGGTAAAAATTTGATTGTGTATTTCTTTTTTTTTTTTTTTTTTTTTGGAACACAATGAATTTTATGGAATGTTGCATTGTTGAGAGTCAAGTTTTTGGGATCAACTTTAAAAATTATCAATTACAGTAATTATTGGGCACATTGCCTGGTAAAATGGCTTTAATACAGCTAGACAAACAAGTCAATGACATAGCTTGTTTTATTCGAAATCGACTATATATGAAAAGAATATTCATCACAAATAGTATTGTTAGATGGTTATACAGCATGCATATATATATATATATATGCTTGATTTACACAATATCTAAATGTCTTAAAAATTTTAGAAAAAAACTGTTATGGAATATTGTAAAAAATCTATAGATAGAATGTGCAACAAGATGTGTAACAGGATTGCCTGTTGTAATTGTAAATTCTCTGCTAACATTGTGTAGCATAATTTGAAAATCTGGTGCAGACTCTTTAAAAGTACAGGAGGTGCTTTATTTATGAAGGTCTTCTTTATAGTTATATGCTTATAATTAAGAGTTCATCTTGTTTTTAGCAAACAAACTGTTTGTTTTATTGGTTTCAGGACTAGGTGTCTACAAGTGCTACCATCATTAGTGAGATTTTATTCCACATTTTTCTATTAATTAGTAAAGGCATACATTAAGGTAGAACATTTATCTCCCTATATTTTGGCTGTGTACCATAAAAACTGCAAAATTTGGCATTTACAATTACTCACACTGAAAAAAAGAAGGGATAATTACAAATAGTACTTACAAGAGGTGGATGGAAAGTAGATGGGCAAAAGTAATTCCAGGCCTATTGCATAATTTGGAAATGCACATGCTATTGAAGATGGTTGATTCATGCTGTGACATGCTTTGTCACATAAAGAATAAAAGTTCTGTGTTGCCAATGAAACCACATGGGAAAAAGATATGAGAATGAACTCCTAACCATCATATAGTATCATTACTATAAAAATATATCAGGATGTAGTAAGAAGAAAACTGTTGTCCATTTTATAGAACAAAGTATGAGAAAAAGCATTTTGTACACCATTTTGCAAAAGTAATAAGAAAAGAGACAGTACAATTACAGTCCACTTCCTTGTTGCCCCATCTCTCAGTCCACTCTGAAAGTTGTGAATCAAGTCAGAAAATTGTATCAACAGGCCCCAACAACTTCCATCAGAAATGCATTGTCAAAATTGTTGTTGCCAAAGACAATTTTACATGATATCAAAGTCAAGAAATTGGGAATCAAGGGATATAAGAAGCAAACTGCACTGAAGTATATAAAGGACCATGTGGAAAGTACAAAAAGAGGTTGCAGAAAAGCTTATGAAAAAAATCTGAGGAAGCATCTCATTATTGATGACAAGACATTGCCCATTTGACCCTGGAAACATCCAAGGAAAGCAATATTACTATGCTATGAATCCTTAGGATATTGCCTATGAGGAAAAAGTCCACTCTAAGGAAAAATTCTACAAGAAATACCTTATTTGGAAGGCCATGGATGCCTCTCAGAACATTTCAGTTTTGTTTGTGAAGGTTTACCTAGAGGAATGTCTGAAAAAATGACTACTTCCCTTCTTTGATAAGCACTATTCCAGGAGTGATGTCATTTTCTGCGAGATTTAGCTGTGTTGCATTACACAAAAATTTTAACTGCTTTTTTAGACAAAAAGGCATTGAATACATATCCAAACAGCATGTGGCATTGAGCACTTTTTGGCAAAATGCAAAAAGGAGTATTGCACACAAAAAGTCCAAACCAAAAATGTCTGGTCCTTCCTCCAGATTTGAGGATTTATCAGCTGAAAAGTTGTGTCCACCTATGGAAAATCTCTCATGGACCATGCTTACAAAAATATTTGTTCAATTGCATATCGTGCATCAGCAAATAACTATTACTACTACTTCACAATAGTTGTTATTAGATGAAGAACAGTTGTAAGAATTGTTCTGTTACATAAGCATTAAAGTATGATTGCAGAACTTAGTCCATTTACTTTCCATTCACCTCTTAATATATAATATTGTCAGATTTGTATTTGAGTCAAGGCTATGAGCTATTAACTACCAGGTTGTTCAATAAGTTTTGTCGTTCGATAAGAGATGGCGCTATTAGGTTTGTCGTTTTATTTCTCTAAAAATAGTACTACTTTTTTATAAGTACATGTGAAGTTTTATGTAGATCTGTCAACTCATTTGTATATTTGCAGCTGTTCAAAGTTGACGTGTCAGTGTATTTTTTTACAATGGAAAAAATTGAATATCGTGCAGTGATAAAATTCTTATTTTTGGAAGGGGGTAGCACCAAAACAAATTCATGAACGATTGGTAAAAGTGTATAAGGGCTCTTCACCTTCAATTAGAACAGTAGAAAGATGGGTTGCTGAATTTAAATGTGGTCGTACAAGTCTTGAAGACGATCCACGTGAAGGATGTCCAAAAAGTGCATCAACACCAGAAATCGTAGCAAAAATACAGCATATGGTTTTGGAAGATCGTCGATTAACCGAGAGAGATTTAGTAGAAGCCCTAGGAATCTCATTAGGCAGTGTGAGCAATATTTTGGCTGATGTTTTGGGTTACAGAAAGCTGTGTGCACAATGGATGCTGCATTCGCTAACTATGGAGTAAAAACACATTCAAATGCAACTTTCTCAGCAACATTTGGAGCATTTTAGAAGAAATAAAAAGGATTTTGTGCATCGTTTCATTACTATGGATGAGACTTGGGTCTACCATCATGATCCTGAATCAAAACAAGAGGCTAAGGAGTGGTGTGAACCTGGTACTTCGGCTCCGAAGCGAGTTAGGGTTCAGAAATCGGCCAAGAAGGTGTTAGCATCAGTTTTTTGGGATGCAAAAGGAATTTTGTTTGTGGATTGTCTCCAAACTGGTAAAACAATAAACTCAGACTATTATTGTAATCTTTTGGACTAGCTGGATGTAAAAATTTGTGAGAAAAGACCTGGTTTACAGAAGAAAAAATCATTTTTCATCAAGATAACGCACCCTCTCACACAGCTCAAAAAACCATCGCAAAAATCAGTGAATTAAAATACGAATTGTTGCAACATCCTCCCTATTCACCAGATTTAGCTCCCTCTGACTTCTGGCTGTTCTCACATCTCAAAAAATTCATTCGTGGGAAACGATTTTCATCGAACGAAGAGATAATAGCAGCGTGGAAACGTATTTCGACAGTCTTCCGGATTCTCACTTCAGGGATGGAATCCATAAATTAGAAGATTACTGGAACAAATGTATTGAAGTTCAGGGAGATTATATTGAATAACAAAATGTATTTCAAACCATAAAATTGTGTTTTTTTTATCGAACAACAAAACTTGTTGAACAACCTGGTATTTAACTATTAGCACTTAATACAGGCTTTTATTTATTTCAAAATGTCTCAAATACACAAAAAGAAGGAATCACTTATAAATTTAGTATTGTCTTTCTAGTTAAAATAAAAAAATAGCTGATTGGATTTTATATTTTGTTCTTTGTTATTTTATCTAGTTAGGTATGAAAGTACAGGTTGATTATAAAGTAACTTGACCAACTAAAAGTGATCTCAGGAGCATGGAAAGCAAGGAATCTGTTGAATCTTTTGCATGATAAGTACAGAGTGACATGCATTCAAGATACACCAAAATTGGGGTAGAACAAGTATCATGGTTATAGTTAATGTAACTGTATATCAAAAGTTTCCAATACAAACACTGGGAATTCACGATGTCATGAGATTCTGTCTGATAGAAAACAGCATAATATATTGAAACATTGTGTGTAGAATGAAAAACAACAGAGATTAGTGTTTGAACAATGGGAAACAAACAAGCTAATACCTGCAACAGAAGACTGTAAATGCATAACCAAAACAGAAAAGGGAGAATGCACACTTTATCTGAATTCTGTTTGACAGATGCTTTTATACTCTGCAGCTGATGTCACAGCAAGCTTCAGCTATGGTGCTGCTGCATCATCTGTGAACCTGTATAAGTCTTCTGTCATGGATATTTGCTTGCTGATATTTTTCATTCTACTCACACACACATCATCTGCTGTTTTCCATCATGCAGAATCTTGTGACATCATGAATTCTTGGTGTTTGCATTGGAAATTTTCAATAATGGTTACCTTAACTATAATTATGATACCCGTTCTACCCTAATTTTTGTGTATTGTGAGCACATGTAACCTTGTATTTATTCTGCAAAAGTTTTTCTGGAGTGTGGAAAGTGAAGAATCTATTGATTGCTGCTAGTTGGACACTTGACCAACTAGCAGCAATCTCTGACCACCCTGTATATGTGAAAATACAATTAGGATTGTTAAACAATGGCACTATAATTATACTTTCACATGTACTTTTGATTATTTGAGAGTTAGATTCTAGTCAACAAGTCTTTTGAACCTAGAAATATGGAAAGAAAACAAAACACTAAAAAAATAGCATGTTGGATTTTAACTAGAAAGAAAAGATTAAATTTATAACTGCTACAAAATAAAAGAAATTAAATTTAATTAAATAAAATAGTTTTTGCCAAGTTCTTTTTATACACTTAAAAAGTTAAACAAAGGGGGAATTAAACCTGTCAGAAACGGCAAGTATTACTGACCACAAAATGTCACAGTTGGCCTTAAACTTTTCAGTCAAACTTGAAAAGAAGTACACCTGTATAATAAGTTCTCTCCTTGTATATTGTCTATTCACACAAACAGCTTTAGCTGCTTATAGAGTACTGAGATGTTCATAATAAATAGCATTTTATTAAAAAGTGCACTTAGCAACTTGTGGACTTCCTTGTTAATGTAATTTTTACCAGCGAAAAGTTTTGAATCAAATTATTTTATTTATGTATATTCTGATATATACTGTACATCAATGCATGTTTCTTATGTGCTTTTCATCTCTTGGTGAAATAAAATCGTCCTATTTTGTTCATTTTGCATCTCAAAAAGATTCATGTTCATTTACAATTACTCTGCACATAACTTAATTTACCCCACTTAGATGGAGTAGATGCAAATTGGATTTTTAGAATTTTTTTATTATCATCTATACTAACACAGCTGATGGGGTAATTGCAGATGTATATGATTAATATTAGTATGATAACAAAGCTATTAAAAAAGAAATAACCAGCTGTGTTTCTTAAGTTGCAAAACATTGTAGTGGGAGATCAATACTTACATTTACAATTACCTCACTCAAACCCTAGAAACTTTAAAACTTCAAGAACATGGCATTAAGATGCAGTAATGATTTAAATCAGTATTAGCTTTCTATTATAATATTTTTTACCTTTTATCCATTTTTGAAAAAATCCATTCATTATTGTTTTAATAATAATTTTTTAATAATCTTTTCAATAACAATTTTTTCTTAGAAGCTTTGAAATACAGAAACAATTTTTTTATTGGACTAAATCCATAATCAGAATTTTTACTCTGTTGTTATCAAATATTTTTGCATTTTCATAAAATATTTACATTTTTAATCTTTCCAGTACAGTTTTATTGTCACTTTATGTGGTTCGTATAATTTATGAAATGATACTTTTGTTTTGCTACCTTCAATCACTTTAGGCCTTATAAACCAAAGCTGTCTATCAAAGCCATTTTTTTTCATTTACATATATATTTGCAAGATTTAATGTCAATTCAGTATATCTATTGATATCATTCTCTATTCACAGAAATATTAATTATAAAGCTGCAATTTAAATTGATAAAAGATCAACAATGAAAGTTTGAATAATAATTACCAACTATTTACTATATACTATGTAATATTGACTTTTAATGCAGGAATTACAAACAGTTTTGTATATGCATTCCAAAATACTGTGTATTTCTTAAGTCAGCAAATGTATGCACACATAACATTACATGCATACAAGAATATACATAGCGTGCAAAATAAAAATATGTCAAAAATTTGAATATAATAAATTTATAATAAAATATTTTAACAGATAAATGATAGTAAAAATAGTAATTTATATTTTAAAATTCTGTTTTCTGTATATGTAAAAAACTTTAAAAAAATTAATAAATGCAAAGACTTTTTGAGAATAAATATTAATAATATTTACATTGATTAATTTTAATAGGATTTGGGCTTAGCACAGTCAGCTTCAACTAGGACTATAACACCGACACCATTGGGCTCACTGGCTCATCAGATATTTAGATTAATGATCAATAATGGCTATGGTTCAAAAGACTTTTCTTCAGTATTTAAATTTTTGCAGGAAGGAAACTAAATGTAAAATAATTATTTAAAATTTGTTTTAATATGGAAAAAAGTTTTTTAAATCTAAATACATTCTCATTCACAGTATGCTTTGTAGATCTATAAAATGAATTCTGACGACGATAAACTTTTTGATTTTTACTTAATTGATATAAACAAATGTTTTGCACAGAATAATTGATACTAGAAAATATTTTTATATAGCATTATATTAGATTTGTGAATTAAATATGGTTATATTAACACAGATTTGTAAAAACAATATGATTTATATTAATACTTAATATGTAGTTATTCACTGAGATAAGTCTTCCACAAGTAATAATTTCTGATTGTTTAATGACCAATCATTATTTTATTTATAATTTGTGACTTGATATATTTCATTTTGATTTTATAATTATGGATATGAAACTTTATATGAATTACTATATTTAATTATAACATACCATTATTCATTTCTCAATTTATTTAAACTTTTATATTGTTTATAATTTTTATTTCAAGATGTTTGATAAAAAGTTTGTAATAGTTTCCAATCCTAATATGTGTAAGTAAAAAAGTTATAATTTGAAATGCTTGCCGTATGATTATTATTGTTACCATGTTTGATTTTTAAGATAAATGTTTTGTTAAACATTTCATGATTCATATATATATGAACTTTTACTTCAATTTGTTGTAGTAGATAAATGAAGATACCACAATTTGACGTATTTGAAGCAATCACATTGTTAGGAAATGCCTGAATTTATAAATTAGCATTTTATATAATAAAAAATAAAATAAAAAATATATAACTGATATTTAATGGACATTCCCCCATTATGTTATTTTTAACAGAAATAACATATTAATAACTGTATAAAATCTAATATTATTATTATTTACATTTCCAGATTATATTTAAAGATATAATCTAAGATTGTAAACTTTATTAAATAAAGAAAAAGCATTTTTATGGGAAATGTTTTATTAAAAATAATTAAAATTTGTTATACTAATAAATGATATGAACTTTCAAAAATAGTTTTCAATAAAGATCTAAAATTAAAAAACAAATTGTCCGTCATTTATTTAACCTTAAAATAGAAAGCTTAAGTTCTTTACTAAATTGGGTGATTTTTCTCAATATAAGAAAAATTCACAATTAGCAGATTATGTATGTTTTCTTCAATAAAGCAAATATAGTGATACCTGAAAATATTTTAATAATGATCCATCTTAAGTTACAAAATATGGATCTTTCTAAAAGCAATATTTATATCATTTTTAATATTTTGTTTCATAAATTTCACTGGACTAAAATCATAAAATATCTGACGATAGCATGCTGCTATCTTTAAAGTAGCTATTTAGAGAGAATTTTTCTTTAAAATCAGACTGTAGTTTATAATTAGCATTATAATATCATTATAATATATATAAATTTACAATAAAACAGTAAATATAAGACATTATATATCATTCTATCAAATGAAAAGACTGAAAATATATTTTTTAGTATATTAAGGGTTTTTTCTCAAAAAACTAATTATATGTGTTATGGATAAAGTGATTAATACAGGCATTATGAATAATGACCAACAAAATCGGGCATTGTAATAAATTTCAATAATTTATCAAATTGACCGGTCATTATGAATACTGCTATCACCTAGTCAGGCAAAGTGATGATAATAAGTTGAGGAGTGATCATACGACATACGCTAGCCAATTGGCACTCAGTTGCACGTGCATATTGCATTTAGTACCGAATTTGGCGACAGTCACGACTGTGCTCTCGGCGGATTTCTCCCGGAGGGAAGCCATCAGCAGGCCGCCAATTGTTTAACGCTACTAGATATTGATACATACTAGTTATTGATACGTGTGTTCAAGAATTACCGTGAATAAATAACTAGTGACGTTAAACAATCGGCGGCCTGCCGGCGGCTCCCCTCCAGGAGAGATCTGTCGAGAGCACAGTCGTGACTTGTCACCAAATTCGGTACTAAACGCAATACGTACGTGCAACTGAGTGCTGATTGGCTAGCATATGTCGTATGATCACTCCTCAACTTATTATCATCACTTTGCCTGACTAGGTGATAGCAGTATTCATAATGACCGGTCAATTTGATAAATTAATCAATATTTATTACACTGCCCGCCCTTTTTGGTCATTATTCATAATGCCCGATTAATCACTTTGTCCATAACATATATATACCATGCCAGGGTTGAGCAATGGCTGGTGAGTGCCTTGAGTAGGAGTTTATAGGATAAGGGTGCTGAAGGCATTCGATTAGGCACTGTAAGTAACTGAGGATGGTTATGTCATTTAAACATGTCTGGAAGAGGAGATCAGACTGGAGGCTTGGGCAGCATAACTGGCAACACATCTGCACAGTAAGTGGGAGTTGTGGGTTTGATTCTTGTTCCGGCCAATTCTTTTTTTCCAGAGTATTCCAAATTATTTTAATTATAAATATTAAATTTAATAGATGGCACCTTATGCCTTCCACTAGTGACAAATTATTTAGTAATTAATTAAACATAATTGCAGAAAATGTAATCCAATAGTTGTTTGGCTTCTCTAAAGATTTATTCATTCTTAGAATTTTAAATCTATTAAGAAAATATATTCATTTTATCTTTAGCAATTTTATTATTTTATTATCAGTAATATGTTACATATAATACAGCAAAATGAATTAAATAATTCACTTTATCATTAGTACTTTCATTAAATTAAAATATCATTAAAAGACTTCAGTACGATGATTTGATGAAGTTCATTATCAAAGCAGATCTTGATTTTTATCACAGTATATTATGAATCATGGTTCTGAAATTAATAATAAAAATCCATAATTTAGTTTAGAAATTTAACTATTACATGTAGTAGCAGCCATTGAAATTGCATTACCTAAAGTGACCAGATATTCCAAATTAGGCAAGGCAGTGCCACATTTAGACATTTTGTAATTAATTTCAAAAATTTTGTGAATTATAAGTCAAAGATAAATTGTACGTTATTGTATTGTAAAAAATTTTAGTATCATATTTATAGAAATAGCAGTCCAATTAGAATTTATTGCCTGGGCTGGTAAACTATCTGTTAGAGAACGATGAATGTATATCCTGTGCAAGCATTATGATCATGTGAATCAGTTATAAAAGAGAGTTGATGGTTTTTGCTAATTATCTGAGTTAACTGGTAATTAAAGCAACAAATGCTACATGAAGAGCCACAGCTAATTGTTCATTGTTGCTGTAGGTCATTGTAAACTAGAGTAAGCTTGTATGGATAATTAAAATATTCATTGATAGTTTGTATCATCTGTCATTGATGATATCAGAAAGCCAAAAATGGATGATTATCGACCAAAATTAATTACGTGACTCATCTGCATCATGTTGAAGCACCCACTTAACATCCCACTTTTTATTTTCCAGTATCTGGTCACTTTAGCATTACCCATAAAACCTAAAAAAATGTTTTTTTTTCTAGACCTGCAAGATGGCATCATCCACAGCATTATAAACATGAGTGTGCTTTCTATTGGTGACAGTCTACTGCAGCAATGTTTCTGGTGATTGCATCCCCCATTGGTGTAAAAACTTGTATGAAGGTAGTGCACTTTTATAAGCAAAATAGAAAGTTTTTGATAGTTAACACTATAAAAAGTTAATAAGTATTGCTTTAAATGCTGAAAATTTATCCTCATGAAGTAGTGCAGAGTGTGCTTCATTGTCCTATCCTGGCACAACATACATTGTTATCAATAAACAGTTATATATTTATTATAAAAGAAATATGAGCATGCAACATTTCAAGAAAAGCTGGATCAAGAGAATAAATGTAAGAGTGTATGTTGTGCCAGGATAGGATTTCGAAGCATCTCACAGCCTATGGAAATGTACTATTAGTCCTTTTGAACTGAAAGTAAAGTGGAAAGAAGAGCAGACAGGCTTAAAAATGAGTGCATGAACTGTGCAATGTTATCTGTGTAACATTACACACACAATGCATTATGTGGATAGTAGGATTTAAAAGTGTATTGTCCACATAAGAAGTTGCTATTGACATGTGAAATGCAGACGGCTGCTTATCTGGACTAAACAGCCTTGGCATGTTTGATTCTGTTATGTTTTTGGATGAATTCAAATTTAACCTGCATGGATCTGATGATAAACCCTGTGTTAGGGGAGACATATAACTTGGAGTGACTGATACAGATAGTAAAGATTTTGGTAAGTGAAATGTTGTGGCATATTCAGTAAAGGTGTCATTAAACTACACTTTTTAAATAGGTCTGTAAATATAGAGTGCTACATAAACATCTCATCTGCCAAGCTAATTCCAACTATCTTAGAACAATTTTGTGACACAAAATCTTGCATCTAGGATGACACTGTATCATGTCACTGCACCACGATGGCGAGTGAAGTATAGGTGTCCTTTCTCTACAGTTCATTAGCATTATTGTCACTTAAACTGACACAGAAATCATTGTTTAGGTAAAAAAGATCCTACAAGAGACTCAATTCAGATGCTAGAGTCACCCATGTAACATCAATAATGAAGAGAATTGTTGACATATTAAGGGAAATAAAATTGGAGAGAGGTGGCCTGGAAACAAACAATAACTGCAGGAGTGTATTAGAAGAGTTTGGTATAGGATACTTGAAGAAACTCGTCTATGCTGGAGTGTGGCAAAGATTTTAAGAGAATCTGCAAAGTATTGGGATCAAATTCAATATGAAATAACTGTTCTAGTTATATTTTTCAAACCTATTTATGTGGTGAACCCTTTCTTTTCTTCCATAACTGAATAGCGAGTTTATTCAATACTATTAACGAGCACTGTCTCAAAAGACAGTGCTCGTTAATAGTATTGATAAAATTGTAGTGTGAAATAAGTTTAATGTTGTATTATATGCTAAGTTATATGTAATAAATTGTATTTATTTGATTTAATCTTCTTGGTTTTTTTCTCTATTATATATGTTATCATTTTAAATTGCAACCTTAGTTTAAATATGTTACTTTGCACATCTGTTGAATGCTTTTACTTTTGTAATAGATGATGCAATTTTTATGGCTACTACTGTATAATGCTAATTAATAATTATTCTTTTAACATATTTGTCTTTTTTTTTTTGCTAAACCATAATACTCATAATTATGCAAATCAAATGTTCTTGCAGATTACAAATACCGTATTTTACGGACTATAAGACGCACTTTTTTCTTCGAAAAATTGCCTCCAAAATTCAGGTGCGTCTTATAGTCCGTAGCGTCTTATAGGTATTTAAAAAAAAAAATTGCTTAAAAATTAAGATGCGTCTTATAGTCTGTAGCTTCTTATAGTCCGTAAAATACGGTATATTCTACTTACATTTTATATTAATTACTAGATAACTTTCATAACAAGTGAATTGCTAAAATTTGTCATTAGTTAACAAATCAGTGATTTGTTAACTAATGGTAACTTTGAATTTGTGATTTTAATTACTACATGAGAAATATTGCTAAAAGTTAAGTCTTGATATAATAGTTCCTTATTATGGAAAATAGCACATTTCTGGTTTCTTTATGGAGACTGAATTCTTATCTCAAGAAGCAATAGTTAAAATGTGATATCAAATTAGCAAAAAGAAAAAAAATTGCAGAATATACATTCTAAAAGATGATAATCTATGACTGTGCATTCTAGATTTGTTTCTGGATTTTCCATTATAATATTAAGAAAAACCAATAACAGGATAAAGCATGGTATTTCATTCTTTTCTTGTTCTTATAACTGTGCTGTTTTTAGAAGCTAACTACTTAATGCTAAGTGAAATAGTAAATATAAAAAAAGAATAGTCATTATAAGAGATCAGTGAACTGAGATATTTTGCTATAAATTCTGATTTAACTTCTTTTTCTGTTTGACTTTGAACCTTATGTATTTGCAAATCAATTTCTTGGTTAATACTTAAGTACTTGGTTAATGCTTAAGTAAAACAACAACACTAACATCCAATAAAAGAAAAAAACTTTACTGAAAACAGATGTTTTTTCTTGCTGTAAAAGTATCACTGCTTACAGAACAGCATAAGAATAGCAATGTGCCCTGGGCAAAAGAATACATAACTTGGAAGAATGAGTGGAGGAGAGTGATGAGAATTCAACCTAGATGGTCCCATGACTTGGCATTTTACTGGCATGATCTTAGAAAAGAACAGATCTTTTCCAAGTGACAGCAGGGAGGAAGATCAGTGATGGTCTGGGGTGGGACATTGGTTATAGTTATGAAACAAATTTTGCTTTTCATACAGGTCAGATGGAAGTTACTATCAACATCTGTTAGAAAAGAACCTTTTGCCATTTAGGAAGGTGATTGGTGGACCATTTTGGATATTTCAACTATACCTGGTACAAAGTCTGTGAGGGAGTGGTTCTTGGGAAATTAAGTTATGTTGTGAAATGGTCAATTCACAGATTTAAACACTATGGAGAACATCTAGAGAACTTTGCCACTGGTATATACAGTCCTGCTAACAGTATAAAAACATTGAAGAACTGTAGAAGACAATTATTGCTGCATGAGTGAAGTTGATCTCTATAGCAGAAATTTGTAGAAAGCATGTGTAATCATATATTTTGAAAAATTGTTTATTTACTGGATATGGCCACCCCTTTTAATATGTTTTCAATGAAATAGTTATTGTTTTTCTTTGTTTTATATGTTACACGTAATAGTTTATAGAAAGAAAAAACTGCTACCTAAATTATTTTTTAATGTTTTTATACAAATTACATTTGCAGTTATGTTGTCTTACTACTACTGTTTTTTAAGCATAATTTTAGTATCATTTTGCAACTGACCTTTGTAAATTTCATAAGAAATGTGTTCTATCATCTACAAGAATATGGTTGTGTAAATTTTAATTGTCTAAATCAGGGCTTCTTAAACTTTTTTTATTCACGACCCCATTTAGGATTGTGATTTTTTCGCGACTCCCCCCCAAAAATATATATAAAATAAAGATATATAAATATTTTGCAATATACATGTGAAATACAATGAAAATATAGGCCTACATATATATTGAAGATATATACAAATTTGCAAAAACAATAATGGTGTACTACCACAGTTCACTCTTGTGTTACAATGGAACAGAGACAACTGAATACACTGAAAAGCAACAACACTACACTAGTTCACACTACAATCAGTGTTACTGAATTGTCGTCTCGCTGCACCAGAAGTGACACAAAGTGCAACTCACGAAACCTATGACACAAAGCATGCCATTTTCAAACTCTCACAAATTATTTTCAATATTTTGCATTAAAATCTCGTGACCCCAAGATTTCGCTAAGCGACCCCAAATGGGGTTGCGACCCATAGTTTAAGAAGCCCTGGTCTAAATGATATTAAATTAGAAACTTAATTTTAGTTGCATATTTTTGATATGCAACTAAAATTATCATCATTCTCATCCACTGTACACAACCCACATAACATTAGTTGACTCATTCATCTGATATTGATAAGTCCTAACAATTGAAATAACCATTGCTTGTGTCTAATCTATCTAAACCTTCACAAAATTGTAAGAATCTGATAGGGTTTTTTAAATTGTTTATTAAAAGAATATAATAAAACAAAGTCATCTTTCATTATGCTATAATTGTTGTTTAACTTGTGATTTAGCAGATTTTCTATTCATTTACAAAAATTTAAACTACAGTAGAGCATCGATTATCCAAATCAATTGGGACTGGGGGTGTTTGGAAAATCGCTTTTTCAGATAACCGATTATGTACAAAAAAATACATTAATATAATATATTAGTATATCCTATGTTGAAATTTTTCTCCATTGCGATTGAGTTTTCGTTGCTGTTAAGCCTAACAAAAATTTTTATAATAATAATTGTGGCTATTGTATTGTTAAAAATTATTTCTTTATTTTGTACAAACAAAATAAATATATTGAAAAATATAAAAACAAAAAAAAAATTATACTTTAGAAGTTAATCTAGTATCAAAAACATTCGATTCAGCACGACACACACGTTCTGACACAAACTGGCTGGAACGCTTTCGGTTAACCGATGTTTCGGTTGATCGGTGTTCAGATAATCGATGCTCTACTGCATTTAAAACAAATTTGGAATAAGATGATAAAAATTTCTTTGTTAAATAGCAAAAATAGAAAATCTAACTTTTATAGTGTCAAACTAATGGCATAAATATAACTTGTACAGTACAAGGATCTATAGCTTGATATGATAAGATAGAGTACAAACACTGATGACTGATGACTGATTCACTTGTCCTTATGCAAAAGAAAAATTATTGGGAGATCTTCATATTTTATTTTATTGAGAAATTCCCTAATTAGATATTGAACTTGTGTTTATTTCAGTCCATAAAAAACTGACTTCAAATCATGTAGTTCATGACTTAAGACATGACTTAAAACTAAATTACACATACAAAACATGTGTAATTTAGTTTTCATTTAATCTGCTTAAAATTTTTTAAAATATGTAATACTAAAAGGATTAAAGCATATTGGAATAATTTCTTTTTTGTGAATTAAATTAAACCTCTAAATTATGCCTAAAAACGTTAAAGTACTACTCAAAAATAACTTCATTTCTGTAGAATCAAAGATACAAATTTTGGATCACAAAAAAATCAATAGGAAGATCTGCAGCAGTTCTAATTTTCATTTCCACAAATATGACATTTGTTCTTGAGCGCACATAATTAAGAAAATGGAAAAATAACTCTGTATTTTAATTGAACATAATAATAAATAAGACACTAAAATTTTATACATTGCTGTTCATGGGATCCATTTTTTTATTACTAACTTCTTGAAAGAAAATGGAGAATAGTCTTTCTATCCAGTTTGTTGCTTAAGGTTGTTTCGAACGACATAATGTAAATGAGATTTTTTAAAAAGAATTCAAGAAAAAATACTAACTGATGTATGTATATGAGCTCTTCAAAAATTTTTGAAATTATTGAAGAGCTCAGATACACACCACATCAGTTAGTACAAAAAGCAGAGTATATTCCTAATACTAGTTCTTAGTGCAAAACTATGTTATATAAAACTATCTAGTTACATGTTATATACATACATACTGGTAACCTTATACTGTAAATTTTATTTAAACTTACCATGTTGGAGCTGCTTTCTTATTTGGTAGGACTTGTTTTCCAGGATAATTTTGATGTAAACAGTAACAGCACTGAAATGCTAAAATAAGAACTTTAACAGTAAAATCCTAAATTTAAAATGTTTTCTATAAAAGAAAGTATAATTTATTTTTAAGAACAATATTTCTATTCTCATATCCACACAAGTTATATATTAATATTTGGTTGTATTTGGACTGCTAAATGTCTCCTAGACTGCATAGAATAGAGGTTACTTTAATTACAATCACACAGTATAATGAATAGAGAGAGACTGCAATGATTTAAAGGAATGATAAGATTTACAATAAATTATAAAATTATTTGAAAAACAATAGAAGTTTATAATAGATTGTTTTGTCTGTTTGTACTGAATGGTTTGAATTCAAGAATCAAATGAAGAAAATGTCAGATGAGTAGTAACATTTACCCATACTATCCAAAACCTAAGACCAAGAATTTTATTTTACCCATACTATCCAAAACCTAAGACTTATTATTATTTATATTTGTATGATTTTGTCATGTTATTAGAAAGATTAATAGATTTAAGAAATATATACACTGCTGGCCATCAAAAATGCAACACCCTGGAGGAAGCATCCAAATCAAGTAAAATTTGCACCATGCATTTGCGGCAATGAGATATGCAATTGATTAGCATTTCAGCGCAGACACACATCATGGGCACCTGTTGTGCCACCTGCAAGCGCTATATAAAGGGAGAATAGAAGGCCATTTTGAAGTACTGGAATTTTGTTTTGTGCGTTTTTTTGGCGTAAGCAGCTTCAGCAAGTGTCTTTAAGCACGTTTCTGAGTTCGACCAAGGAAGAATAGTTTGCCTATAGGGATTGCGGATTATCCTTCAGAGAAATCGGTGATCATATCAGATGTAACCAAGCAACTGTAATGCAGATCTGTAACCGCTGGATGCAGGAGGGAATGATGGACCGACGGGACCTATTGCACCTACCTTGTTGCATCACTGCACGTGATGACAGGCATATCGTGTGCATGGCAGTGATGGATCGCTGTGCCACATCACAAACTATATCACAACAAAATCAGTCTGTTGAACAATAATCGGTATCCACGTGTACCATTCGACATCGTTTGCAGCAGAGTGGAATGTCCACAAGGCATCCATTGCTGCATGTACTGTTGAGTCAAAACCACAGGCATTTGTGCCAGCAATGGTACAATAAACGACGGACATGGACAACCGAATGGAATGACATTGTTTTTACTGATGAATCCTGATTCTACCTGCAACACCACGATGGTCGGATTAGAGTCTGGAGACACCGTGGTGAGAGACTGCTGAACTGTTGCCTTATGCATTGCCATACACATCCTAGACCCGGTATTATGGTTTGGGGTGGTATTGAATTCCACTCCTGCACCCTCCTAGTATGCATTGCCAGTACACTGACCAGCCAGCACTATATTTCTGAGGTGTTGGAGCTTGTTGTCCTCCCTTACCTTCAGAGCTTGCCAACGGCCACATTCCACAGGATAATGCGCGACCACACGTGGCATGCATTGCTCAAGACTTCTTCTTCGCCCATCAGATTGCATTGCTGCCTTAGCCTCCTTGTTCTCCCTATCTCTAGCCTATAGAAAATGTCTGGTCAGTGATTACAGAACGACTGGCCCAGGATACACCACCCGCTGCTACACCAGATCAACTTTGGCAATATGTGGAAGCAGCATGGAATGCTATACCCCAACAACATATCCATAGCCTCTTTGACTCAATGCCAAGGCATGTAGCACTGGTTATAGTCAGCAATGGTGGCAACACTCCATACTGATTCCATCATCTTCCTCACTTCACAAGAGACTGTATTTTCAATCATTTGATCTTTGTACAACGTGTTATCTCCCAAATAAGTTTGGCTGTGATATCTCTGGTCCTTCTTGGTGTTGCATTTTGGATGGCCAGCAGTGTATAATAAAAAAAAGACTGCAGAAAGAGCTACAATTTAACGTTTTAATGAGAAATATTTTTTTCAGTAAATAGAGTACATTCTGGTTAATTGGGACTGCCATTTATTTGGGATACATATTGAAAGATGGAATTAAAAGTGATAATATAAGGCAAAGTTACTTTACCTATTTGGGACATCCTGCTGCTTTATTGATACAGCATATGGAGCAAAAGGAATACAGTATATGGTAATGGGCCAATCTTAAAAACAAATTAGAAGAGTTAGCTACAACGATGGTTCAACGAATTTCAAAGCTACAGATAGGTGGTTATTGTGATGGAAAACCTGACATGAAGTAAAATTTAAGAGAACACGTGAAAAATAGTGCTGACACTAAGAGCACCAAAGAGTGGAAATAAATTACCTTCTCAATAACTGGAACAAATTTCAAAGCACATTCAACAAAACGTTTAACATCCAGTAACGAAAATTTTAATGTAAAAACTTTGATGAATGTTATTGACCTGATGCAGATCTTGTTCATTACTGGATGTTAAAGGTTTTGTTGAATGTGTTTTGAGTGGAAATAAATTAAGTTGACTGAATTGCTACAGAAATTTAGTCCTGATCAAATCTATAATGCAGATGAAATGTTTGTTTTACTATGCCATCACCAATAGTTTTGAGTTTTAAACATGAAGTACTATTAGGTTAAAAAAAAAAAGGAATGGATCACATTACTATATTGTAATGCTGTAATATGTCAAAAACTAATAAACAGAAGTTTATAATCATTGGAAAGTATGCTAAGCCTCAGTGATTTACAGATTTATTTATATATATGTATTCACAGTGAATATTAATTATATTTTCCAATAAATAGGTATTGTCTTTATTGCATATTTTTTATCTTATATTTTCTCTATTCCCTTAAAATTTTGCTTTGTTGGGACAGCCACTTAATTGGGTCCCAATTAAGCAGAATTGACTGTACTTTTAGTTCTTTCTATCTCTGGAATAGACTAAAATATAAAAGATAAGTTTTGAATTTATCTATCTCTTGAATTTTTATATAGATTAATATTAATAAAAACTCTCCATTTTTTCTTTGCTATTAGATTAGGCAAGTATTTCTAAACATGCATAACTAAGAGTTTAGAAGAATTAAAATGTAATTACATCTATATCTTAGATATAGTTGGACTAGAATGAGTCAATCCCGAATAAAATAAATTTCTTTCCATTTGCAATAAAATTTAAAATTTTTATTCCATATAATTTAAATTTTCTAAACACAAATTATGATGAATTAAGAAAATAGTTATAGCAATTACAATTTATAACTTATTTGAAATCAAAATATTTTATTACCAGCATTTTCATATTGATCTTTTCCAACTAATCCATTATGTCCAGAACACTTTTGGCAAATAAGAGCAAAATTATTTGATGGTTGATCATGTTGCTGTCTTCTGAATAAGTAGTTCAAAAAAGTGCTGAAAATACCATTATTAATTGAATTTGTTTCTTCTTTTTGTTTTCCTACAGAATAAATCATTAAAGAAAATTGAAAACTTTTATTATAATTAAAATGCATCAATTTAAAATGTTATAATAGTATTTTTTAAATTGGTAAAAATTGTAATCTCTTTACTAAATTTATCTGAGAACTAATTAAAATATTTTAAAAACTGTAATGTTTTTTAAAGCTTTTCAATATAGTACATTTACGCCATCAAAGTTGCAATACAAGACAACAATTTATTATCTTCCTTCATAAGAAAAGTTACATTTATAGCAATAACTCATTTTAAACAAACATTCAGTTTTATTAAATTTGTATTTCATTTGCCAATTCATTTTCATATCATACCTTCTTGTTTTAGTGAAATAATTATTCATGTAATAAAATTAATTATAGTATAAGCCCAATTTCAGTATAAATAAAACTCAAGTTTATTGTAAATAAACTTGATTGTTTTTAAGAAATACTTTTGCTTTCCATGAAGATTTTTAATTTCACTTGTATAATCAAATATTTAAAATTATTATTAAATTTATCAGATTTAATTAAATAATTTGAGATGATTTGAAATATGTTTTAATTTATAAGACTAATAAAAAGTTATGCAGACCTAATGGAAAAACAATTTAAATTAAGGTATGAAGATTTCTAAATAAAATAAGCCAAATTTTAAAGTGTAAAGTCACCTTTTTTACATCCAATCAAATAAAAAATATTTTTTAGAATAATTGATTTTATATATATATATATATATATATATATATATATATATATATAAAATCAATTATTCTAAAAAATATATATATATATATATATATATATAAAATATAACAGTTTTCTTTTATAAATCACAATAATTTTATAAATACAGTTTAAAAATAATAAACGAAATTCGGCTATCACCAATGATTTTCCATTTAAACTACTTTCTAAATTTTATTTTAGACTTTCTCCATATTAGCACATTTTAATATCTAAATATGAAAATAAATAACAACAAAATTGAAAATTCTACTATATTGTCTTTTATATATTTTTGTAACTAATGAATTATACTGTATATTACATAACTTTTAAGATGTAATTTTTTGTCAGAACAGTAGTCAGCAATGTATTGGCCATTGTGCTAATTAAGCAATAGCAATTTTCATCTGTTCATTTGCAGTATTAGCGTACATTCAGGAATTTGTACATAATAACATTTATATAAAACTGTGTTTTTGTTGCAGTGATGTGGATTTGAAAAGTGAATGGAGAATTGCAATTACATTTTGTTTTAAAGCAAGTTTTTCTGCTTCAGAAAAAACATATGGTAATGAGATTTTGAATCAGTGTAATGTCACATGCAAAAGGAATTGAAATTGCAAAAGTCATGAACAAAAGTGTTAATGATAAGCTAGCTCCATAATGCTCAATTCACAAAGAATCTATACCAAAAGGGAAAAGAATGAATGCAGAATTTTATAAAGAAGTATAGGATCATTATCTGAAATACATTCAATGTGTTCACCTCCTTTATTCTGGTCCCAAGATTTGTATTTTTGTGCAATAATATGTCTGTTCATAAAGATGCAAGCATGTGTCAACTTTTGGCACAAACAAGAATCTCTTTTTTTCACTCCCTTACTCACCAGATTTGTCCCTTCAGACTATTTTCTATTTCTCAAGTTGGAAGTGAAGCTTAAAGAACACCAATTTGTAGATGTTGCCTTCATCCATAAGCTGTGACCAAGAAATTAAATAATTATCAAGAAATTGTATGACCACTAAAGCCTGCATAAATGCTGATGGATTAAAAGTTTGTTTCATCCTTTCTCATGTTTTTAATTTTTTATAATTTCTATCTTAAAATAATGGACTACAACTCAGTTTCCCAATGATAATAAAATAATTCTTAATAAAACATTATTATATCAAATGTGTATATTACATTTCTTATATGAAAAAATATAATAATGTAAGCTCATTATTTTTATAATTAATGATATTTACCTTTTGGTGTCTTCTTAGGAAATTTAATCTGAAATTTACACATTTAAATTTATGAAAAATCAGTCTTAAAATCTCATTTTATATTAATTTTTAATAGATGATGATGAAGTGTATAAAATATTTTTAAAATTACTGTTAATTTGGTTAGTTGATAAATTTTTCATATAATCACATGACAAAAAATAAATGTTAAAGAAGAATGAAAGTACTATACACTAAATGATATAAATGATCAATTTCATTTAATGTTTGTATTTAAATCAGATTGTAAAGGTGAAATTTAGACATTTGGATTTTTTTTATAAACAACTAGAAAAAATGTTCTAGAATGTTCAATGTGGGTATATAAATAACCAGAGGACATTTCATTACATATGAGTATTTCATTGGAATTAGATGCATCAGCATTGTCTGATAATATGAAACTTTTAAAAGAACACATTTGCATGCTGTTGCTCTCTTGCTTCAAAAATGGTCACAACACAATGAAGGCTTACAATCTTCAAGGCATTTCTCAAAGAAACAGTCAACAAGCATACTTGCTACAATTGGTTCAAAAAAATTCAAGGATGGAGATTTCTTGCTTCAACATGAACCACATCCAGGCAGTGATTCCACCATGACGATGACATTCTCTTGAAACTGATGGATAATAATCCATGGTTGACTATCAGAGAATTAAAACTAATCAAAGTTGTTTAGCACAACTTGAGTTTTCCCATATACTCCAAAAATTGACAGAGTCCAATACCACCATGACAACATGCCAGCACAGAGCAAAGATGATCTTAGAGAAGCTGGCCAATCTTTGCTGGGGAGGTCCAATCATCTTATAGTCCAGACTTAGCATCAACTGATCATCTACGTATTTTGCACCCTGCAGAACCATATTGCAAATATACAGTTCAGTGAGAATACCCATGTGAGAATGACATTTGAGATTATCTTCAATGAAAAACTCGTCATTTTATGCTCCTTAGGATTGATAGTTTGCAGGAAAGATGGCAAGGTATGATTGATATTGATGATGGTATCTACAAGACTGAACTGTAATCATTGTTCAGTTAAAATTGTCAATAAAGTTTTTTTCAAAATGTCTAAATTTTATCTTCACAAACTGACAGAATTTGTAGATAATTGTCACACCTAAACTGAGTCAATTGTGATACAGGGGTTCCCTGTACATTTGGGCACTTGCCCACCTTTTTTGTCTTGGTTGCCCTTTTCCTAATCCCCTAAAGGGCCCCAAATTCCATTATCAATAAACAACAGAGAATTTGTGACTTCTAGCCTATTCTGCAAATATAAAAGAAACTAATGAAAGATATTTGTCCATTGGCCCATGCAGCTTTGTCATATGTTGACCAGTAGTACATTCCGTGTTTTCAAGACCAAGTTAGCCGAGAGTGCAACTAGTTCCATCTCGTGGGAGCACTGATCCAATATTGAATCTTAGAGTTTGAGGCTTCTTGCATAAGGTATGATACCATTTTTTATATTTTGTGGGAATTGCTGTTGTGATACACTGTGTATATTATATCAAAATTATTAGATAATATTTATAGATTGAATTTATTTGAATTTTGAATTCAAAAATTGAATTTATCTGTATATAAATGTTAATAACAGTAGCAACATCCAGTTATGGATTAAAAAAAGAATGAAAAATTTCTTAGAAGATATCTAATCAAACAATTATCTATAGCTAAATATAAATTTTATAACTTATTTTGATATTCAAAATGAATATTTTTTTACGTTCATAAATTAGCTCTTTTTTAAAATGATATCAATCACAATTCTTAAGTTTTTTCAAATTAAAAAAAATTACTACTTACTGATCCTATATTTTTTACATAACCTGGATGAAATTCTGCAAGAATTTCTTGTGCTTCATTAAATGTTTTTGTTTTCATTACATGATCTAAAATTTGATGTTTTCTTTCTTTTAATTTGTCCAAAAGTTCCTCATTGTTTTGAGCTTCACGATGGAAATACCATGTCAGTAACATTTTCAAAAACCATATTCTATAAATTTAATATTACTTTATTATTTATCTAATTAACTTGATTATAAATAGGAATATTATACTTACACAAAAAGAAATCCCACAAGTGGTCCATAACATAAAATACATTCTACCAATGAATTAGGGAATTCATGGGAATAAATGATGCAGGCAGCAACAATATATAGTAGGACAGTATAAAGGAATAAAGTATTAATAAGATACTTTTTCTGATTTTGAATGTTGTTTTTATATTTCTGAGCATTTTTTATTTGCTAAAAATATTAAAAATTAAATATATTTAAGTGTTTTTTATAGGCTACATAAAACTTTTTATTAGGTAAACTTAAAAATATAAGTTTACATAATAATATATAAAAATTAATAAATTCTAAAAAATAAGCAAAATATTAAAAAAAGTGTTTAAAAATTGTATTTAAATTAATGTATTTTATCAATTATGATCAAGTTTTAAAAGGATTCATGGGTAAAATAATACATTACTATTACTATTAGAACAATAGTAATGATACAGTTATTTGATAAAAGTAATCATTATTTTGTGATAAATTTATCAAATAATAAGGCCATTAAAATTGTATTTTCTATTACATTTATATAAATGTTATAACATTGCTAAATTTTTCACAATATTTCAGATTTGTGTATGTGTTGAAAACATGTTTAAATGTAATCATGAGTCAATCCTTAAATCAGTTTTAAGTATCTATTATATCAATATATTAAAAACAAGAAGACTTTTTCTTTTTTATATTATAATATAATTAGACTTTTAAAACCAGATTAAAAAAAATATTTTGGAGTTATTTATTTTGATATAAGCAGATAACAAAATTGAGAACACAAATGCCTTGAAATTATTACATCTTTGGAGAGGGGTTTCAGTTTATTGTGAATTATATTGTAAGAAAGAAAACTGATATTAGTTTCAATTGCAGATCATTATTAATTACATATTCTTTTTAATGCTAAGCATTAAAAGAATTTGTAAAAACCTAGGAGGAAATTTTTTTAAAAGAATCTTAACTCATTCCTAAGTAAATAGATAAAGAATTGTTCTTAAATAAAAAAAAAATAATTTTTTATAGAATAATTCTGTTTTTAATAAGAATAAAATTTTCAGGTTTTTAATTAACAATACTAGAAACATGTTTTTTATTAAATCAGATATTTTAATGTCTTCTATTGTGATGACAAAAAATTAATATACTAATTAATATGAATTTACCTTTTCTAAATCTTTTAGAATATCTTTGATTGTCGATTTTGTCTAAATAAATAAAAAAATTAATATAATTTAATAAATATTATAAATGTATTTAAAATAAAATATTTACTATGTTCAATGAATTTAGTTTACTGATTAGAAGGAATTAGTGTATTAGTACTATTCTATTGCAGTTATATTCTATATTGTTAATGTTATTACTAAGTTCATTTATAGTTGTGAAAGATTTTAACGCGAAAATTTAAAAAGTTGTACCTTCAGTCGTGATGATATTATTCCCATTTTTCAAAGATGGCCTTGGCAAAGCACAAGTCTATAATACCACAAAATCTGTATAGCAAATGTCAAATTTATCTGTCTTTAATAGATTAGATAATTAAATTATCTTGTTTAGATGTACTGTACATTTCTCTCCAGTTATACGAAAACAAACTTATACTCTTTTAGTAATGATGAAATTTAACATTTGATTATTTTAAAAAGGCATCTTTGAGAACTGACTCAATTTCCAAAAATCAGCTGTGAAATGTTATTGCTTTCAGTGTACTGTACATATTGCACTTAGCTTAACAGATAATTTACAAAAATCAATCTGATTGTCTGATAAATTACTCTGGTGATTAAGCATTTACTGGAAGGATATGTGCTTTTTTAAGGTTTTAGTAATAGCAAAATTTTTTTTTTTTTTATACACAAATCTGAAATTTTGAGTGTGCATTATAAATTATATTTAAAAATTAATTTTTAAAATTTAAATTAAAATGCGATTGTTGATGTTTAATTGTAATTACGAATTGATTTTTTTTCTGATAATTAATGCCTTAATTACTTGCATTAGTGAAAATTTTCATAAAGACTAAGAGGAAAATAGAATTATAGATAAATCGTTATTGACATACTTGTTAAAAATTGGTAAGTTACAGTCGAACTTCTTACAGTAGTGGGTTAAATGTTATCTTAGTTATACGATGATAGCGTATATTTATATTAATTAAAAAACGAAAATTATGTGTGTCTTTAAATACTTTTAATCTAAATAAATAAATAAATAAACAATACAGGTACAGTTTTCACATAGAGCATGTTTAAAATCAATGTAGATCTTTTGATTTATTTTATTGAATTCAAAGCAATAAATATTTAATTTTTTGTTTCCGAATAGAATATTTCCAGGCTATTCGTGGAAAAGCTTTTTATAATTGCACAAAATTATTTTTAAATAAATTTGTGAATGTGTTTGCGTATTTTATATATCTCAATAAATCCGCATTTTAACATGGTTTTAAAGCTTGTTCTGAAATAAAATATAAAGTAATCTTTAATTACAATTTAAGATATAAGCCTGCTAGAAATGTTCATATTAATACAAGGATTATCAATTGTTTAAATCTACATAAATGTGCAATACAGTAATTGGCTAATTAGAATCTAAATTTATACGTTAAATTATTTAACAAATATTATTTCTTTGAGATAATTTTTAAAATAAACAATGATAAATTTTAAGAAGTTTCTTTTTTCTCTCTGCTGTATGAGCATTAAAATAATATGTAAACTATCTTTTATTTCCAATTGTTATTACTTTCTTATCTGTTACATTTTAATTGTTTTTAAATTGTTGATATCCGAATTCTCAAATTTTATCATTCGCACTGTGTTCTAGTGATTGGCGAAATGATTCTTTTCACTGATCCAAATCATTCCATTCAACTCAAAAGATTCGATCATTCGAATTTTTGAAAGGTGTGATTTATTGATTGACTCATACTCTTTACATTTCTTCAAGCACAAACATTTAAACTGCGAATTAGATTGTTTGCTATTAAAATTTTGCTAATAATAAAAATAGATTAATTAAAATTAATAAATGTTAAACTATAAAAAACTGTGGTCTACGATAACTATCGGTCATACTAAATTCTCTTTTCACACGTCCTGTTCAGTTAATGAAATTTACTATCGTTTATCATTTTTTTCTTACGTTTCCAAAAGATGTAAAAATGTATCTGATTTGTTTAATTAGAAATGTGAATCAAAAAGTATGTTAAGATGGAATTTACGTGAAAAAATTAGTTCAGTTTAAAATTATACGATTAGTATTCACAGACGAACTCAATGGTTGGATTTTGTCAAGAGTTGATCTGCTAGATCTTTAATATTTTAATCCGTTTATGTTATTTTATTAAACTAAGAATATTGTGGTCAAATAAAATGAAAAATAAAAACTTATTGGAACCTAAAATAAAAAATTTAAAATATTTAATTATGTATAATCATGTATAAAATGTACAGTACAGTAAGACCCCGCTTAATGCTGATTCGATATAACGCGATCTGTTCGAAGCTCTAAAAAAAGCTCAAAATTTACGCCGATTTAAATTATAGCGGCATTTCATTGATTCGTATATAATACGATTATTTACGAACACGAACCAATCAGAAAAAAGTGGCAAAAAGATTCATTTTCTTTAAATCTATGTTTGTTTGGTGCAATTTTGGAAAAAATATAACATCATGGATGCAATAGGCAATATCGGTTTCGCTTGGCAAGAATTAACTGATAAATGCACGAACGAAATGTGGATAAAGTTATGGCTCGCTTAACGAGCAGCTCGCACAACGAGAAAAACAAAATGTAAAAATTTGCCTTGCTTAACGAGCAATGTTTTGCATAACGAGTGACGATGAGAGGAGAAGTCCCGAATTGTTCTGTGTTTAGCAATCGTTCTGCTAGCATCTTAGTGTCATTTGTGATCACATATTTTTCCAAACTTGTGTTCACACATATTACTTATAAACATCAACAACCATAGTCCGTTATATAATAAACACCCCAAACAATATGCCAAATCCTTAGGCTATGTAAAGGCTATAATTAAATAATAGAAATTAATTAATTTGACTGGAGGTAAGCATTAATGCTGCCATCTCGTATTAAATTTTAGAAATGTCTGAATTAAAAATTAACTATTTATAATTATTAAATTTAATACGAGATGGAAGCATAACTGCCTACCTCTAGTGAAATTAATTAATTTCTAATATTTAATTATAGCCTTTACGTAGCCCAAGAATTTGGCATATCGTTTGGAGTGTTTATAAAACATATTATCTGTGACTTTTTTTTTGGTCTTCTGCAAATTGAATTCTCATTTCAGGTTGGTTCATTTCGCGCTAGAAGAAAAGATGATGATTCACACTCCTTAACAATGTTTATTGTATAAATTTCTTTGAATAAACATTATACATAAAACATTTAACATAAAACATTTATTTTTTTCGGCGTGAAACGCATTATCGTATTTTACATTAATTTCTATGGAAAAAATTGCTTCATTTAACGAGTGTTTCGCATTACGAGTACGACTCTGAAACGAAGTATGCTCGTTAAGCGAAGTTCCACTGTATTATTATACAAATTAATATAAAAATAACTTAAACTAAAGTTTGTTTATTTTTGGTCGCGTGTTTCCGTATCCCTATTTACTCTATGTTGTCGTCTAGGAACGCATCCCTCGCGTTAAGCGGGGTCTTACTGTGCTAATATACACATTTGAATTTATATTCCTGTCCAAAAAATTTTTAAATTTTCTGTAACTAATATCAAAGTTTATGAGTACAATAATATTTGTTTGTTTTAAAAATATCTTTGAAATTTTACTTTTTTTATAACAGTTATATAAATCTACTTAAAGCACAATATATTTTTTACGTGCAATAATAAATGTGAAATAATATAATTTCACATTCAAATGAATCAGGAATAGTTTAATCAGCTTCTTTTGATCGAATCAATTATGAATGACACATCACTACTGTATTAGTTTGCTCGGGGTAGTGTCAATCTATCTAATGCAATTGTGCAGTTTAGTAAACCTTGTTTTCTACATTAGAAACCGTTCTATTAGTGATTGCAATTTTAATTAAAAGATTTTATTTCAATCCAATTTATTTAATTTATTCATACTTGGCTTAACTTTCACATTTACTCCACTCATTTCATTTTAGTTTCTCTTGTATCAATGAGGTTTAATCAATAATTTTATTTCATGTGGAATCATTAGTTGATGGATAAATGTTTTTCAGCTAGTGTTACCACCCGTCCGGTTTTCACCCGGACAGTCCGGGAATTACTCACTGTCCGGGTGAACTATTAATTTTGTCCGGGAATTTCGTAGAAATTGTGAAATTACGATGAAACAAAGTTCTTGCAAATATTATTACAAATTTACACCATTTGAACAACGAAAGACCTCACACTCACTGAAACTCATCTGCCATTCCGCCATGTTACTCTGTTTATGCTGACGTGTGACGCGCAACCTGCCTCTCGACTTTTTTTTTCTTTTGGCTTATATGTTACTCCTACGCAAGTCCGTAGTCCCTAACTGTAACTGATTTAGAACATGCACGTTATTCTTCGCATTGTAAAATAACATTGCGCATGCGTCAGGAACTTCTCTTCAAACAAACCTGACCTGCCGTCCGGGTCAGCGATTTTGTAAAGGTGGCAACAGTATTTGCAGCACTTTAATGCTATTTGGAGAATACTAATAGGATGGCACAGTTATTCGGAACGAAGTGTTAAAAGTGAAAAGATTGTGTATAATGATACACTGTTTGACTGTAAACTATGTTTAATTGAAAAAACAAACACAAAGAACAGTCGATCAGCGCAAGCCTTCTGTGCTAGTTTGTAACACGGCTGGAATCCGGTACAAAAAAAGCGCGGGACGATGTGAAGTTCCCTGGCAGTTCAGAATAACAGTACAAAATTCATATTCCTTAACACGAAGTACAAATTTGATCATAAAATATGGATAAGCTTGTCCTGTAACGCATTTCCCATTAGGCCCACTAGGCCTGGGTCTAAGGGCGCAAGAATTTGGGGGACGCAGAAATTTTAAATAATAACAATAACAATAAAATAATGAAAAATAATTTTCGTAGAAACAATTCATAATGGAATTAATTTAAATGAAAAGTTTAAGTAGGGACACAAGACATGACTTGAGTAGTATTAATAAATATTAATATATGAATATATTTTGCACGAGCAAAGTGGTAGTAATGGCAGGTTTTCAATCGTAGTGTCCTTTGTCCTTTGTGTTCTGATCCCTGCTATGGCTGGAAGCAGTGTTAGCAATGCACGGAAATCACCTTTCACCTATATGTAAGATCAGTAGGCCTAGTGTTCGATTAAACCTGTATAACAAGAATTATGCTTATTATATCAGTATTCTAAACAATTAATTTGTTTTTCACGATTTCAATATTTAATAAATGAGTAAAAATACAACTATTGCATAATTAAAATTATAAAATACTGTAGAATCATTTCGGGCAAAAGTGACACAATTAGTTTGGGGACACCTGCATGTTGTGGGTATTGGGACTCCATACTTCTAAATGCATCGCTAAACTGTCCCTATTTGCGAGAAGTTTTTCGGGAAAGAAATACGCTCGTAAATCGCTGTTATACTAAGTTATTTTGGATTGAAGCTTTGTTTCCTATCAATTAGGCTGGGGACTTACACGAGCGTATAAGTATACATCCGTTAAGACGAACATAAAGTGGAACCTCGCTTAACGAGCATAATTCATTTCAGAACCTTACTCGTAATGCGAAACACTCATTAAGCGAAACAATTTTTTCTATAGAAATTAATGTAAAATATGATAATGCGTTCCATTCCGAAAACATACTCAAATATCGTATTTATTTGCGTATAAGACGAGGTTTTTATTCATTTTTCACTGCTTGAAAAACCTAGGTCGTTCTATACGCGCGAGCGAAGGATCCTTTGCGTTTTTGCAATTATTTTTGTGAACCGTGTATAGTTCATGCTGCCATTATAGCAGAGTGCTATCGAGGTCAAGGCAAATGTCGCTTTTAAAGAGATTATCCGAAAATAGCTGATCACTTAGCAATGATTATAAATGTAGTTACTTTATATTTGTTAAATTGATATTTTAATGAATATTTGTGACATTCTGAATCGTTAAAAATAAACTTTTTCCTGTCACGTGCATTATAATCTTTTGGTTTTGCTACATGGGTATCAGGTGCGTGGAAAAGCAATCTTCAAAAGCTGATAGCAGTCATTCAGGAAATACTGCATTTTAAATTCACTCGACGGATCAGAGGACCATCCTTTGTGGAGTAAGAGTGAAAAAGAGGAGAATTGTAACGAAGCTTCGGAGGGCGAGTCCTAGTAGACAAAAGGTGATAGCGTCAATAATACATGGTTGTTTGCATTAATACATGCATTTGATGATAATTTATACGCGATTAAACGAAATAAAATTAAAATTGTATTAATAAATCTAATTTTCTTTATTTTGATCTTTAAAGTCACACCTCGTCCTAAATGAGAGATCGTCTTATACGCGAGTAAATATGGCATTTTACGTATAACGTTTATTCAAAGAAAATTATACGCTATACATTGTTAAGGAGCGTAAATCATCACCATCTTTTCTTCTAGCACGGAATGAACCGAGCTGGAATGCGAATTCGATTTGCAGAAAACAAAAAAAAAATCACAGATAATAGAATGATGGAGCATGCGCACAATCCGGGACTTCCCCTCTCCTCGAAATTATGCGAAATTTCGCTCGTTAAACGAGTCATTTTTTGAAAAAAAAACTTGATTTGTTCGTTATGCGAGGTGATCGCTAAGCGAGGTTCCACCGTACTTTTGTACGGACGTTGCCTAGACAACATAAGATCGTACAGTGTACAGTAGGCCTACATTCGTATGACAAACGTATTGTTGAAAAGTACAGTACTTTTGCCGACGTTCTTAGACATTTCGTTAGTACGTTTCGACGTACAGTGCTTTTTAACGGACGTATTTTATACGGTCGTGTGTTCACAGCCTTACTCGTCACAGTAAGTATTGAACATTTTCGCCTGTAATAGATAAGATTGATGACATTCATGTCCTTTACCATGCATTGATGTCTGGCTTCACAAATACAACGAATTGTAGTAAAATAGATTTAATTAATAAATTATGAATAAATAATTAATAATTATTCGAATTGTGCACATGTATTTTCAAATAAATAAAATTGTCGAGAGAATATATTTTAAAATGTTTATATGTTATACTTAAGATAAGTTTTGTACTGTACATTACTGTGCAAAATTTATTATCTTATCAATTAGAGATAAGAGCATTCTTGGAAAAATGCTCGATACTCTATACATATTATTCAAGTAGATTATATGCAGTACTGTATTATATTATTTTCCTATTTCTGTTTTGTGAAATATAGTAATAAAACTTTTTGAATAAAACTTATAAGTTGAATGATTTTATTGAGAAAGGTTTGAAAGTTAAAAAAATAATAATCAATATTTTTGTAAGCTTCAAGTCAAGTTTCAAGTGATCAAGATCATCGGCTTCTCTTTACCACAAGCTTGACGGCTTTAACACGGATGTGGCACTAGTTTTTGTATCAGTTCATTAATTGAAGAAAAGGAGTGATTCCATAAAATAATAAGTTTCCTAATGACTTTTCCTTCTTCCTTATTTTAATGAACTTCACAGATATTCACAGGTTCATGCTTGCACCGTGTGGCGGCCGCGTAAAACTTCAAACGTTCATAACCTCTGATAAGTGCATTTTTTTTGAAAATATGTTTTAGGTAAAAGTTTGTTTGTATTTGATGTAAAATCATATGTAATAAAAGAAATTACGGGATCCCATTTAAAAAAAATGAAGTTGACCTTATTTTCACGATTATAGCGCAATCTATAATGAAACTGAAACCCCTATCTTGTGGCCTCTTGAATCCTAATAGTTATGGTTCAATGATTTTTTGTAGGAATCCGACGAATTGTTTATTTATACGATTTGTATTTTTCCAATTATTTCAGTGGGTTGATTAAAACGGAGATTACCTTGTATGTCTAGAAAAATAATATATATCATTGGACTGCAATTCAATTTGAAAAAATTGTAACCTAAAAATCCCCACTGTTTTTCCTTAATCTCGAGAAC
Organism: Centruroides vittatus; assembly: GCF_030686945.1. Classification (NCBI taxonomy): domain Eukaryota; kingdom Metazoa; phylum Arthropoda; class Arachnida; order Scorpiones; family Buthidae; genus Centruroides; species Centruroides vittatus. The sequence goes on along the minus strand of NW_027122649.1, from coordinate 2,183,811 downwards.
GGAGTTAAACAGATGAAGTACGAGACCAGATATGGAAACCTTAGGAGCAGAAGACCCCGATTAACTATATACGAATTTCCTATGAAAACCGGAAGTCGTGTTATTTCAATTCAAAAATTTTTCCCTGAAAAGTATTAGATAGTTGACTGGCACGACTCTGTTGTTAAAGGAAAAGTATGATGTACAGGAGCAAGCCACTAGTAATTTGAGATGGAGAGCATATATTTTAAATTAAATAAATTAAAAATATGGTTAAAAATTGCTGCCGGGCGTTGTGACGATGTCACAATAAATAATTGCTTGTTTATTACTTGTTATAATTTTTATGAAAATCGAATCCTGGGATCTTCCCTAGAATTTTAATATAAGAATAACTGTGGAAAAGTTAATCTCGACGGAATGGCAAATATAATATATTAAATAATACATATTTTTTCTATAGAATTATTTCGGAAAACTGTTAGTAGCAATGTCAATGCCAATTAGTTCTACATTTATGCATGGTGTAGTGCATTTCGATTTCAATTCTTTTTGCGGAGATTCGAATGTTATATAAAATATTTTCCAATAAAATTATTTTTAAAAATTCTACAATTAATTAACGAATGTTAAATATAAAGTAAAATTGGTCATATATTTATAAGTTTAACATTAGTGAATATTTACGAAAGTTGGCCCCCTGCCTGCAGCAGTGACATATTGTTACAGGCATAAAGCCAACTTTTGTAATTATCGGTACCTGAACAACTAACATTCAATAGCATAAAACATAGAATATAAATTTTAATTTATTACAATACATATAGTAAAATTGTGTTTTATTATTTATTCAACAGTTTTCTTTATTAAATGTTTCTAAATATTGCAAATTCACAAAACATTTAAAAATTTCATTTTATATTAAATGAAATCATATTTTATTTAGTATACAATGAAATATTAAATTATCTACTTTAACCACTTCGGTCCTCAAACTTTATCGTTGGATCACTAAGCTGTTCTATTTATTGACAATACAATATTATAAAAGCATGAACACATGAAAGTTTCAGCTATTAGAATGCTACTCATTAATTAGCTCAGTTGGAAAATAATAGAATATTTGAATTTTTGATAATTGTGAAATATTTATATGATTAATTTCACGAGAAAATAATATTTTATTCTTAATTTTATGTTCAGTTTTGTAAATTTGCAATATAAATATACCTTCCAAAGTGGAAACAAATAAATCCATAAATTCTACAAATTCTCTTAAATTCAACTGTAATATTTTCTATAACTTTATTAATGAAATTATAATTTTTTAATTGAATTTATCATAGACAAATTGAGATAATTTTAATTTTTAATTCTTCAATAATAATGTCAAGCATTAATGTAATTCCGATTTTAATGGAACTAGAATTACTATTTCATGATGTGATTATATTTTATTCTAATCGATATAGGCTAGGTCAATTTTCTGAATTATTCACTCACAATAAGTCTTTTTTTATAATTACAAAAAATTGCAGCTTGTACTATAATCTACACAACAATTTGTACTTAAGAATTATTTTAACTTGTATAATTGAATAATCCATGAACTCTGAAATAATTAAAGAATTCATAGAACTTATTTTGCTTTAAATTAGCTTGACCTTACGTTCTAAACAGGTTGTTTAACTCTACAATAGTAAATAGAGATTAGTGTGACCTTAAAGGATAAAAATTGAAAATTACAGTGATATATTCGAAATTATTTTCTATTTGTTCCTATCTAAATTTCAAATACATTAATAAGATTTTTCAGAAGGTAATTCTTAAAATAAGTTTGTAAAAATTTTAAAAGAAATAAAATAAACTTGTATTAACAAATAAAAGTTGTATTGCACTCAATGTGTCTCATGCACCATGAATCTTGAAAGAGTCAAATTTTTAAAATATAAGAAATATTTTGGATAGATGTAACTAGTTTCTTTTTAAGTAAAATATTTGGCACCAACTATTCATAAAAATTTAAAATTGATTTCTATATTTCAAACGTAGTAAATAGTTGTGGATAAAGTCTGGTGTCATTAAAACAGGATTATGAATGCTTAACTTTATTTTTGTGCAATTAAAAACTAAAATTTGATATTCCAATTGAGTGAAAACACTAAATTTAAATGATAAATTTGTTTATGACATAATCTTCCAGTTTCTAAAATTATTTTCCCTGTTAAGTTTATATATTGTCAAAATGTTAATGCTGTAATTAGATGATAATTAAAAAATTAATTTGCTTAAACAAAACTAAAAACATTCTGGATTATATAATAACATGACATATGAATATCACATGTATTATAATTAACCTTGTCTGAAATTATTCACTAACTTTTAAACTTTCCAGAACTATATCTGTAATTATTTAATAACTAATTATTTTGAAATGGAAATATTAAATATTTGAAATAATATTATATTAAAATGAATGAATCAAATATACTTGAAAATTTTTCATAAGAATTTGTACCTTTCACTGTCTTCATGTATGTAGCTGTACAGGATGAAATTTCAAATTTTGAGAATTGAAAACAATAAATAATATTTGTTTAGTCATGACAGGTCTATCAGCAAGTTAACTTCAGAAAAATTAACGTACTATAACAATTTAACAGATGCATTAGTAAGGTTTATAAACTTATAAATGTAGTTTAACTTAATTCATAGACTTATAACTTTCCAGATTACAATTCTTACAACAAAATACTATAATAGATAGAAAACTGGTTACTTTATTACATGACACAAAAATATCAGATATTTGTAATTTGACAAACTATTTACATTTTTGTTCTATTTACAAAAGAATAAAAGCGCACATGATACAAAAGGGAAGAAGGAATGTTATCGCACTAACCAAATTCGATAGTTCTTCCAGTTAAGTATAAAAACTTTTTGTTAATTAAAAAAAATCAGCGAAAGATACACTATAAATATGAATATAACTAAAAAAGAACGAGGTAAAATTCTAATATTGACAATTTAATAATATAAATACGTTTGATTGAATTAGCATTAGACGATGTATTTTCTTTACGTATAGGCTTAATTTTATACAAGATATTCTGACTTCAATTTACAAGATTTGAAAATAGCTCTCTCGACTACATTTGGGTAATCAGCGTCATCGTGAAAATAACAATTAATCTTTTTCCTTCAGCAGATCGAGGATCACAGATTATCACAACATGGATGCGACTTCCCTTAGTGTTCTTACGCTACTCCTAACGAGAAAAGTTAAATGATGCTCTTCTACCGCAGTTAGATTTGTCAAAAGAGAACCCGCTGCTAAATTTTTCAATTTTCGTGCTCTTTCTACATCCAGCCATCTCTGAAGTACACCGTCCGTTTTTAACGACATCCTATCTGAGGTGCTAACCGCTTCCTCAGCATTCCATAATACGTAGTCTAAAATACTTTTCGCCTGAGAAAGCGAATAAGATTTTTCTTTTTGTAAAACATCTGTTATAACTAAAACTGCCTTTCTATAAATTGGTTTTGAAATTTTTACATCTTCGGCTTTTTTAATTCCTAAAAGGAGTAGCATCATAGATAGAGCGTAACTGCATAGTGTAATTCTAGGTGAATCTGTCGTGGATAAAAATAAATCCCCAGCTTGTTCGAACGGCAGATCTGGAGATAGGAACACTAAACTATTAAGGCGATCTTTTTCTGTTCTAGCAAAGAATACATTATGGCCTCCGGGTTCGATGTCTTCAATTCCACTAGCCTGAAGTATTTTCAGGGAGTGTATCAGTTGCAGCATAACAAAAAATACCTCCTTTTCGTACTCTTGTTCTTCCACCAACGAACGAAGCGGAGATAATCTTGCCCTATGCAAAACGTAAACGGAAGTCAAGATTCCTTCAGAATTTGTACTGGAACCTACTTCCGGAAATGCGTAATTTCTTGGCACATGATCCATAAAATGAGCAAGTATGGGATAACGGGCATAATTCCTACTTCCACTCAAGGAAGAATGTAATCCCCATGGATTGACCTGACAAGAGACATTCAATAATCAACAGTCGTATCATTAATAATATATTTAGTAATTTATACAAAAGATAGTATGATTATTCGAAACTTTAAAAGTACTTATATCAATAGTTTTATCAATTTTATATTTGTTATTTACAGTTTAAAATGTAATAACATTAACACAGTTGTAAGTCTATAGTCTAATTGTAAGTGCCTACATTATTAATGCATATAAATGTTATATTTAGCCTAATTATTTAGCGAATTGCTAACCATTGATAAATGTTTATTATTGATATGCATTAGTTTCTGCTTACCAGAAGAGTGACTGGCATTCTGTTTCCATGCCTGAATGTGGCGTCATAAATAACTTTATCAGATAATATCTGTACAGGTTGTTCGATTTCTAAATCAAAATCTGACCACAGAAGCGATTCTTTATCTGGTCTTTCTAGCTGATAATATCTATCGTGTAAAGCCTACATTTCGTAGAATTGGTCATTATTAAGGTTAATTATTTCAGAGATAAAAATAATAGTTAAACGACAACTTACATTATCCAGTAATCTTGCAAGAACGTCTAGATTTACAGCTGATAATAAAGAATAACTAGCTTCAAGATTTGTCCAACATTTTTCATCCGATCCACTGCTGCACGTTATTCTTCCATAAGGTGGAGGAGGTGGAACTGGGGGACTCGTCTGTGTAACTTTTGGACAATCTGAAGGTTTTGTGCCATTTTCATCCTTTTTCGAATCGGAACAACTTTCGTGAGCATTTTTCGGGGATAGTGCCTTTAAATTTATAAATTTCTTATACTTTTTAATTAAGTTAATAGGATAAACACAGTAATGTACTGCGAGTTATTCGTTTTTACTATTATTTTAAAATGTCAGCATTAAAAATTGCCGTAAATTTATTTTCAAGACATTATTACTTTTTCATAATTTATTCGAATTTGGATAACAAAAGCAGAATAAAATTCGTTTTAAATATTATCCTTATAATACGATGATAAAAATATTAATGACTAAATCAAAGATAATTTATCTTACACCCTATAAAATAATAAATAATACAAGACAAGAACAATTATTATGGCAACCATTTAAAAAATCCATAGTTAATTCATTTGTCTATCACACACAAATACTATACACACATTTATTCTGAAATCTGCAAGTTTTTTTTACATAAACTAATTAAATACGTATCTTTTACAATTACAATTAAAACACAGATATTGTTTTCGAGTAATTCTGTTCTATTCTTAAGAATATTGTTAGTGGGCAGAAATAGATTATGAAATCAAAAGCCAGATTTCGGATGACAATGTGACGCTCTATAATAAACTCCAATTAACAAGTTGGACCTGAATCTACCCAAGAATATAAGACAGAAATATTATACACAATAACAGATAATCTAAGTACAGTATTTTAAGTTATTCGGCAGTCATTCGAGTTTTATGGCCCAACTGAAATCGAATAATTCGGATAGATACAAATGCAATTTTTATAGTTGACGTAGTCAATGTTTAATGTCGTATAAACTCAATTTAATTTAGTAAATTAGATTATATTTTCTTAATGATATAGTTGCGTGGGAAGAACAGGTGAGGGCATATAACACATACAATCATCGAATCTATATTATTTGGTTCTGAAAGATTAAAAACTATTAATAAATATTATATTATTGTATTACGTTTTAGTAAAAATTCTCTGTTTGATGTTAAACTTTCTTTAATACTAAAGAAATTTCTACATTGAATAGGCCTATATATATGTGTCTTGTATAATTAATATTACGTAAGATATTTAAAATTGCATTCTATCATTCGTTCTAGAAACAGCAAATTAACTATAAAAAGTCTGAATCATCATTCGTGTCTGTTCAGTTATTTACTCATTCAAATATGATTCAACAGATCAATTTTTGCTATTCAGTAAGGTAGACTTATAGTTCTTTATATTCTTCCTTCGTTTATTAGTATGTTAGAACTGTTCCAATCAATCGCATTTAAATAGAAGAAACCCATTATTCAGCATCAATAGAATAATAATACAATCAAAATGACTAGACTATTATCTTAAATGAATAAACTTGAGACAATAAGGTTTGTTAATTTAAGATAATATTAATATAATCAACGACATGGCTCAATCAATAATATAATCGATAATGTTTAAGATATTAAATTATCTTGAAAGTTATTCATAACTTCTCATCCATGATAATACAATCATGGATGAGAAGTTATGAATAACTTTCAAGATAATTTAATATCTTAAATGTACATGATTCCATAAACATTTTATTTATTAAAAAAAATACATATTTCTCCTTTGCTTTATTGAGTTTTTATTCATCAATTATGCACTTTTCACGTTTAATATAAATAATAAAATATCTAAATGAATAAATTATTATTATGCATTATACAAATTAATAATTTAATCAAAAATAATGCATTATTCATTTTATTAATAGTATTACTGAATATATTCACATGGATCATCAATTATTAAATTATACGCGTTGATGATAGGAAAAAGAAAATAAAAAGCTTAATAATAAATAAATTCTTGACGAATATAAAACGATCCAGAAGTAATAGGACAATTATATACTCGTTAAGACACGGTTTAAGGGCAAAAATAGGGTCTATATCGACTTAATATAGAGTAAACAAGTTTAATATCCGATTTTCTCAAATTTTCTTTTGTGGCCGTAAATTTTCTTTTTATCAAAAACATGTTCAAAGAATAATTAAATAATTTTGTAGTTTAGGGGTTATCGAGACACCAATTCGTTTTCCAACCAGAACTTCGGTAACATACTATATCAGTAAAAGAATAACGATGCGAGGTTGTAATGGCGGTGATATTGTGTTCGGCGTGCAGTTGTAGTGTTTGTATATCTTAATCGTCTGTATTCACACGGAACATTAGAGAAAATGAAGACCACGGACCTATCAAAGGATGTAGGATACGCAGGAAAATATGTTTGAGTTAAAAGTACAGGGCACAGTATGAGTCCAGGTCTTCGAATTTAATATAGTTCGACTTAGCGAGGTTATACTTTAACATATTATTTTGACTATTAAATTGACTTTTCTTTCATGTTATTAATTTAAATTATTTTAATTATTTAGATTTCAAAATCTCTAAACAGTAAAGGGCCAGAATTGTAAATAACCATAATTACCAACATTACACAGACAATAATCGATAGACCTAATTTAAACGCATTGATATGAATAGACAATGCTTTGAATAATTGTTGTTTATTTTGAGTGTCTAAATATATTGTGATAATAAATTTTTTCTGTTGTAATGTAAAAGCAAAACTTTAATTGCCCCATTATTTCTGGGACATCCTGTATAATGAATTCGAATGAATGCTCTGAAAAAAATAATAAATAAATAAACTATATAACTCTAGAGAGTAGATGCCAAGTCTCTTGATATGAATATATATATATATTTATTTATAATTTAATAAAATTCTCGAAAGTTGGAAAACATTCGACAGCGAATAACAGCAATAATTGTAATTAATTTACTTGAATACATTTCATTGCTTTCAGTCACCAAAATATCAGTTTATAATCATAACAAATATAGAAAATACATAAGATTTACGTGAAAAAATAGACGAAGTGGAACACTTCCAACCAAACTAAACAAAATTAGAACTCTGTTTTTAGATTCGTTCAAGTAAAAAAAATTGCTACTGTCATGTTTAAATAACACACAATTTTATTAATTGAAAAAGCTTCTAGTTAATTCAAAATTACGATAATAATTAAGTAAATATATATTAATAAATTATAATTTTATAAAAAAAATATTGTGAGAAAGTAATTTAGATGACACGTAAATTTTTACATAAGAAAATACCCTACAAAAAAAAAATAAGTTTAATAAATAGGAAAATAACTACGATTGTTTTTTTAATTTTATAATTTAAAATATATAACTAAATAATATAGATTATGTAATAATCTAGCAAAACATCAAATTATTCCATTAATTAATTTTTCTTTGTATATTTTAAATTTAAACGTTAGATAATGCATTACATAACCCCTAATTTCGACATTCTTCTAAGCGCAGTCAAACCTCTGAACAACGGCCACCACCAAACATAAAAAAAATAGCCGTTGTTTGGAGGTTATTTTTTGTATGCATGTTCAAAAAACAAAAAAAATTCCTTTAAAAATGGCCGCCGTTTAGAGGTGTCCGTTGTTGGAGGTTAGACTGTATTTTATTTAAAGTCGCTAAAATATACACATACGCATTAATTATAAAAAATTTTATAGTGCTTTTATATAAAAGACTCGTTTAGAAAAAGAATAGGCCTATGTTTATACATTTTATTACCGCATCGCAGTACTTACCACTTGAGTATCGTGATAAATTTCATCAAAAGGCTCGTAAACATCGCATTTTTTTACAGTTTCCGGTTTTTTCTCCACCTCCGTCGTTGTCCTTTCTGGTTTTTTAGGAGCGACTGATGTTCTGATGTCGCCTATCAATAGATTTTTATTTTTATTCGCTTCTATATTTATTGTTTAAAATTAGAATCAACACATTCATTTATGAAAATATGTAAGCAATTTATCCTTCTGTGCACGCTGTAAAAACATACATGACATGAAAACAGATGGGAATAATTAATGTAAGATGTTTAAAATCCATCAAACTGTACTATAAACGTATTGGTTTAGTCGAGCAGATCCGCCATGTGGGGAGCATGTGTGAGAATTATATCTGTACAAGTTCAACCACATTCAATAATTGAACTTAGTTTTTTATTCTTTCAGTTAAACATTAAATTTCATATGCTAGGATTCTCATCCTAATAAGCTAATTTATTTCAAATTCTATAGATAAGTTAACAATAGTAGTATATTGAATAATGATAGCTCTACCTACTGAATAACAATACATAAAAACTCACCCAAATTAGCGTATTCTGACTTTCCATTACATTTATACTGTCTTTTAGGTACTTGAGGTTTCGAGCTATTATCAATATTTTCACTTTTATCATCTTTATTCTCTACCTAAAATTTTTATGTTTAGAAGAAATTATTTAGAAATGCTTAAATTTTAAAAAAAGTAGACAATTTTATTGATTTATTTTTTTACTTTGGGACTATCTTTAGATATTTCTTGCTGCTTTGGGCTTTTGTCTGGTATCATAGACTGTGCTCGAGGAGGCGGGGGAGGTTTTGGAGGTCTCGGAGGTCTCACACTCGCTCTTGAACTTCCTGCACTCGTACGAGATGGTAATGTAATTGACTCCTATTAAACATAATTCATTAGTTTACATTTTAAAAAGGAAAAAAAAATACATATTCTATAATTATTTGTAACCTAGTAACACAGAAAGTAATAAACAAACTGGACATGCACGAGTAAAATTTATTTTGTTAAAATTTCGCAACATCTTACTTAATATTTAGTTAAAGGTTGCAATTTTCTTTATTTAAATTAATTTTCTCTCTAAACTCTGCGTAATAATAATTTAGTAAGAGATAGAATTATGTTTTTATATGTTAATTAAGTAAACTATGATGATAAAAATGTCGTTCCTCTTAAAATCTATAGATTCAATTAAGCGAAATAACGAAGATTACAAGTCTACACGGTCATTATCAATAATACTTTGTGTTATTGACGCCTGGTTAATTTGTTTGGGTCAATAATGAGGGAGGAAACCTTAATGCGTCAAAAGAGTTGGGAACATTGCCAAATGGCTTATGACGTTTGATTATTATTATAGAGGAAGAAGGTTTAATACTCGTAATACCATATGAACATATTGAATTTAGAGGATATGACATTAAATAATAATGATTCATAACGTGCAGTTAAGTATTATTATAAAATATACAGATTCTGTATTTAAAGAACTAATCAGTTAATTTATTATAACGGACGTATACGAAATAACAAGAAATTTATGGCAATGATATAAAGAGGATTAACACGTAGCAGTCATTTTCTCCATGATTTAATGGTGTTTGGAGTATATGTACAACTCAGCTAGAATAAAAATAACTTGGCTGTATGTCCCCACCCTGTCTCGTTTACGTTTAAAGTAGGAAACATTTATTATTGTTTGGAAATACTGTATATATTTTTATAACAGTATACTTTGTTCTTTATTCTCTGATACGTTTAAATATATATATATATATATTTTTTTTTATGAATGTTACTGTAAATATTATAGTCTATAATTTAATGAAAATGAATTCAAAGTAAATACTTACATTAGCATCACTAGCAGCTGGTATAAACACATTATCGTATCCAGATTCGGTAGTAACAGCATTCGAAGATACCTGATTATTTTCTTTCGCCGAAGTATTATCTAAATCTGGACTTTTCCTATCGTTTACTAGATCCATTGGATGAATAATTTCCAATTTAACTTTAGAAAAGTCATTTTGTTTCCAAGCTTTAGGATTTGGTGTTCCTGCTTCGATGGGTGGGAAATCTTCTACATCTCTACTTCCCCTTTTTAACAGTTTCTTAAGCGAAAATTTTTTCCTGTTCTTGTTAAAAGTATCATCGGCACTTCCACTTATACACATCAGTATCTTTGAACGAGAACCTCCTGAACTTAAAGAGGCTTTTTGTTTATTAGCGGAATCTTGATTTACAACAGGAGTGGTGCAAACTGGCGTCGTAGAATATGGTGTAGGTAAGGAACTTCGAGAAAGATTCTGTACCGGGGTAGAGTACCCAGATGCATCAGGTGGGGAGGGAGCTTGTCTTTTGATTGGAGTTCCACCGGAATATCTAGCTTGTTCTAATTCTACTGCAAGAGCTGCTAATTTTGACCTACGAGAACCGTCTGGAGGTGAAGGGGTTCGATTGGGTTCAATATCTTGATAAATTTTACATTCTGCGTAATGATTTATTATAGGTATGGATTCAGATCTGGGATGTTCTACATTATGTTTACTATTTTCTGCAAGAGCTGGACTTACTGCATAATATATCGTTCTTCCATCGTCGTATAGTAAAGAATCATCGATAACGTCGCTTACTTTATCACTTCCCGAAGCTTCGTCAATATATTTTACTGGCACTTGCGGTTTTTGATTAGTTTCTTCGCACGCATCTACCGATTGATCCTGATCGTTTGACTGTTGATTCATATCCAAATGAAATTCTTCTGGCGACTCTCTGGAGGGAATTGTTTCTTCCGAAGAAGACGAATTGCTTCTAGACACGAAAAAGTCGTCCCCTGGAGTATATAATGCTGTGGGAGCCGTTAATTCGTCAGAACCTCCATGCAAAAACGAAGTTCTAGGCACTAATGATTTAGAAGCTGCCACATCGTTAATATCGTTATTGACAGATTGATGGTTCTCTTCCTCGGGCTTCGCAACTGTAGACTTAGAGGTGTCATCCCTTTCTCCATTGATGCACAACGTCTCCGTTTCTATGGAAGTTACGGAAGGAATCTCGTTTATAATCTGTCTAGTCTGCAGTTTGTCACTCACTGCATTGCCGACTGCAGACTGTTCGTTCCAAGTGGTCTGCCTGAAAAACGGTTTCACCGACGCCTTGGGAGGTGGCTCCCCCTTCCGACGGTTTTTCGCATTACGCTCTTCCTCGGTCACAGCCTGATTAGAAATAAGCAAATTGGCATTTTTGGCATTGAATTCTGTATTTTCGCGGGTTATTTTACTAATTGCACGATCTTCTTCTGTTTCGTCTAAACTATCTAAAATTAATTCGCTATCTTCGTGGTTGGAAAGCTCCCATTCGGGTTCATCCGGATCGTAATCGTTACCACCGTACCCTATAACTAAAGGCTCTTCTTCCTTAAAACCAACATTGATTTTCGTCTGAGTTTGAACTTGTTTTTTCTCACTTCCGGGAATTCTCAGGATTCCGATAATTTTTTCCGTATGGCCATTTATATGTTGAACTTCCGCTTTCTTATTGTTATTACTTAAGATATCGTTTCCATTTAAAGCGGGCACGATAGTTAATAATTTACCATGAAATCCATTCTCCAGTCGAAAAGGTTTGGTGCAATTTCCATTTCGATCTCTATCCGTTATCAACGATTTCCAAGTGGTTTTAGTAACGTTATCGCAGTCTCCGTTCATGGAAGTATGATCGTCGAATGATTTAAAACAGTTGGAACATAGATCTTTTTTCCAAGCATTCTGTACAAAATTCTGGCAGATGACTGACATAACTATGATTGATTTACTTTTTAATTATTCTGAAAAAGAAAAAAAAACATCCAGAAAAGAATTCTATTATTATATTTTAATAAAGGTAAATATATTGTCCTATAAATTATATTTAAAAAATTAAATTTGAGTGATTTATTTAAATTCTTCTATAGGAATTTTTTTAATAAATTGAGATCTTAAACACACTAAGCTGAAAGATTAAATGGAAATTAATTCAACTGGAAAGATATTTTATAAAGTATACAGAGTAAGAGGTTTTTGATGGGAATTTTAAGGATAATTACGATTCTAGTCAAGTTCACTCTGGTTCCTTCTAAAGGTAATCAAAATAACTTCGACGGCCATCTACCATCTGTTAGGCTCCACCAATATCTTCTTTCGTAGCAGGTGTTCTTATTAAAGTAAGGTGAATGGAATATAAATTCTAACTGAATTTTAAAATTTTTATTTAAGTACTTCTATTCGCGATTGGACACGCTAATAAGAAAAACTTGTATAAATTTTAAGACAAGATTTAAATTAGTAAGTAAATTCTAATATGTTTCTGCATATATATACGTTCAAAACTTAATGAAATTAAATCTGTTTCTTAAACGTTACGCCCCTGTTACATATACCGTCATCACACGCAATATTTTTATATCATAATATAAATACGGTATAAGGGCGTATATGTTACAACGTAAAATGAAACTTGTGATTTAATCATCTGAGAACGACTATCTTTCGCAAATAATTCGGTATGCAGACGTGCTATTGACTTATGATACATCTAAAATGAATGCGATTCTTGTAAATATCTCAAATCAGACTGATTCAATAATGTAGTACGTACAAGAGCGATGAACACCGTTATTAATATTTAAGCTACAGTCTATTTAAATATTATTTTATGCAGTTCTAAATTTATAAAATAAGCAGATGAGATGCACACATTATCAAATACTTGTATATGTTACTTAAAACATTGATTTATATATACTGTATATATACTTTGCTCTATATAAAATATTATAGAGATGTATTTGCCTTAATTATTTATTTCATTATCTATTAATTTTATTATTGTTTTTCGGTTATCAGTAGTGTCCGTGACTCGCCAATGCACACATCCAGTAATTCGACACACCTCAGGACAACACACGTGGAATTTTGTAGTTTTTTACAGTTTAAAAGTTAAATTCTGTAGTTTATTTTACATATGTATTTTTTGTTTTTTAATACTTTGTACAGTATCCTACACTAGTTTTGTTAAGTTGTTGTATTAATAAACAGAATGACTTGTTGTATGTACTGAAGTTATTTTTTAAAATTCAAAATCCAGTAATCCGATACCCGCCGGCCCGATATATGTCGGATTACAGAACCTCTACTGTATGATTATGCTTAAATATTTTAAAAATCTGTACATATTCATTATATTAATAGTATATATTGTGAATATAAAGCTGTATCATCTTTAATATATATATTAATGTGCGGCTGTAATTCTTAGTAAATATATGATGACTATATAAAATATTTATTATATATTTTTTATGTATTTTATAATTTATAAGCTCTTAAATATAAATACAGTATAACTAAATATAGATACATATACGGGTTTTTCTCATGCGTATACAAAGCTTGATAAACAAAAAAGAAGATTAAAGGACATTATCATTATTTGTTGAAGGTCTTTGAAACGATTATCAATTGAAAATACATTTACTCATTAATAGCCTAGTTAAATACAATGTCCTAATTTCTTAAAATTAAAAGTTATTCACCTATTTATATCAAATTATATGCTTCGTTTTTCATATACAAGGCCGGAAGAACAATATAAAATAATCTTATAATATCAAAAAAATATATATTTTTTTAATTTAAAAAATATATTTTTGATTTTTTTATGTTTAAGTCATAAAAAGTGGGCTAAAATCATAAATCATTCATAACGATTATACACGTTTATTGTGCTTATTGTTCCATTTAAATTCTAATTTATTGAATAGGATTAATCTTCTTTTAAGCTTTCAATGTTTAAAAAGTTACTGACAAAAGATGCAATAAATAGAGGGATATCATATAAATTAAAGACATTTAGAATGAAAAACTGATGTTCAAAGAGTTACGATCGTATATTATGGCACTATCGCATCAATTACTGTATTTTTAATAAAGAAAAACTCCACACAGGAAACAGAATCACGTGATTTTCATTCATCTTCAAATAAGCAACTTCCTGCAATCCTTCATGGTGTAATTATGAAGTAAAGTAGATAAGAGAACTTATCCATGACACTCAATTATCCGGCTATTCCTTTCTCCTTTTAGAATTCACGTTTTTCAATTGAAATGCTTGAATTTTTTCCGCTTAAGATTTAATAGAATTTGGAAACAAACCAGTATATAGATTGATTTTTTGATAAAAATCGTTAGATTCGGTTGCTTATGGAGAAAAATATTAAAGTATAACCCCGTTATGGAAAAAAACTAAGGTATCACCTGATCTATAGAGTAAATCTAAGGAGTGGCTCAGATCCGGGAGAAGCATGTCGCGAATCAACATAGTTGATCACCGATGCGAAGAAATTCCGTTTAAGAAAGCCTACAAGATGGTTCAATCCCCGTTATTCTTTGCTGTTAAAATAGTTTATTCTTCTTATTAATATTTAATAGCATTATTAAAACACGAAGTAAAGCAGAGCACAAAAGAATTAAACGTTCTAAGAAACTAATATACATAATTGTATACTGAAACAAAATGAAATCCATTAATGATGATTTTTGTATATTAAAGAATTTCAGGTAAAATATACTTGTTTATACGAGACATTTATACAGAAGATTTACGTAAATTTAAACAATATAAATTAGTCACTAACTTATATTAAGTGAAGGTGATTAGGTAATAGTCAAGGTTATTTATATCACTCAGGTAATAGCGTTTAAGTACTTTAATAAGGGATAGAAACAATTTCTGAGTATTATTACGGTTAATCATCCATAAAATGGAAAATTTAATTCGAAGAACTAGTCACAAGGCTTAAGTTTCCAGTTTAAACTTGTAGAATAACGAGTTTTTAACCAATTAAACATTAACAGAAAGGAAAAAAAAACTTACAATAGAAATAGAGAACTTGAAAAATATAGAAAATGTCAAATTAATAATTGCATACACGCAATCGAAATTCATTCAAATAAAACAATCATTATATATTAACAATGAATCGCAATAAATTAAACAATATAAATGAGTTTTACAATTAAGTTTTCGAACAACCTAACACTGAAAATCTGGGTCTTTCTCACATCCCTATTCGCAATGAAAGAAGTAATTCTTTTTTTTTTTTAACAATTCTTATCGCAGCAAAACGATCAATATGAATTTCAAACGTAAAAAAATGCATTTTTTTCCATCTCTCTTCGTTGAATTCTTATTGTGTTCGATTGAAAATCCACAAAAAAAAAAAAAAAAAAAAAAAAACCCATACTAAAATGCTAGTTTTCAAGTTTATAAAAAGGAAATTCTTTTTCCTCGACTCGGCCAATTTTAAATTTGGATTTTATCTGCTGGATGATATAATTTTTACAATTGAATAATCGAGTAAATTGCAAACACGAAACATCAAAACGGGGTCAATTCTTTAAAATCGATTATCTTATTAATCAAGGTTGAAAGTGGGATTAAAATACAAAATTATGACGAATAATAAATTTCAAATTCTTACACTCGTACTTTACTCGGATTTTTCATGCTTTTGTTCATCCGAGCAAAGATTAAAGTTTATTTTTATTGAACCAGAGTAAGAATAAAATCTATTTTAAATTGACGAAATAATTTTTGATGATTTATTTAATCCACAAATTATTAAATATTATATTTTTAGATAGAAGAAAATGAATTTTGTTGTCTTTATACTTAGTAAAAGATAAGGTGTTTTTATCAAGACTTTTAAACTGTGAGCAAAGATTAAATATGTATTTAAAGATAAAAATTATTTAAGTAAATAAAATTATTAATAATAATAATAATTAACCGTTTCGCAATTGAAGAGGTTGCTTTAAATATAAAATTTAACATTAAAGAAGATAATTTCTCTAATATTTTCCCCGTCCTGAATTGCAAAAATAATAGGAAAAAAAAAAAACTAAACAAAATACTTATTAAGGAAATATCTTTCTGTTAAGGTAAATGTACAGTTTACTTCTAAAATAACGTATAATTTAAAATTTTTTAACGTAAATATTTGCTTTTAAAAAATGATTATCATTTAAACAATAAAAGTTATAAAGAAATTCTGTTTATAGCGCTAAAGAATTGAGAGTGAAATCATTTCTAGAAAAATGAATAGCTTATATTTTTTTAAATCAAATAATTCTAATATATTTCTAATTATTGCAGATTTATTTCTTTGAAAATTAATGAGAAAATAGAATTTTTTTTTCTATTTAAGAAATGCTAATTACTGAAACATAAACTTGCGTTAAATTACAACAACAACAACAACAACAACAACAACAACAAAAAGAGTATTAAGCGAACAAAATTGAATTAATTTAACACTATTATTAATTTTATCAGATAATTTTCCATCGTTTATTTACTCTTATTTTTATATGGCTTATTTTCTTGGAAAAAATTTCGACTTTATGTCCAACAAATAGAGCTTGTGTCTTTTATCATCGATGCGAGTAGTTTAGTACGTAAGGCCTTATCATTTATTTCCAGCTATTAACTAACGTTTATTGCAGTCGTGTAGAACAGATATCAGTCGTGTGTACAACAGCAAGGTCGAATCACTAACTCTACTAATAATTTTATAATTCTACGAATAGAAAAATTTTTAAAAATAACATACCAAAGAGTGCCTTAAATGTACAGTACATCTATATATTTTTTTACATTAAAAGAAATATATTTTAACTCAAAAATTAAGAGGACAAACAGCTGAATTTTGTTACTTACTTCTGGAAAATTTTCCTAGAGTCTATCCTAATTATCATCCTGTATTTTGGAGCAAGGACAGAAACGATGCTTTCCTCATCCAAATGAGAATAACATCTAGCAA
Source organism: Centruroides vittatus (assembly GCF_030686945.1). NCBI lineage: Eukaryota > Metazoa > Arthropoda > Arachnida > Scorpiones > Buthidae > Centruroides > Centruroides vittatus. Next base: position 2,166,501 of record NW_027122649.1, on the reverse strand, counting down.
AGCAGACAGGTGCAGTCAACAGAAGGGTCTATTACCACCGAGGCGATTAAAGGGGTGGTCGGGTTGGTCTATAGCAACGTGGATGTCAACAAACTAGTCTACATGCCACATGAGCGGAAATCACGTGATCGAAACATCTATAATTTCCAAACTTAATGAAGCATTTGACTAGATGAAATCTAATTTTACGTTAATAAAAAAGTGTTTTTATTACCCATAACGAACTGTAAGAAGAATAATGCGCTCGAAATTTAAAAAATTCAATAAATTTTAAGGAAAATTCCATTTAAACTTAGTTAGGCCTAAATATAGTGGCTCTAACACACACCAAAACACTTGAAAATATCTATATTGGGGATTGGACTATAGGGAGTGGGGATCTGGTTTATGTAGAGTACTACACTTAATTCTTTCCTTTAATAATCTACATCTAAGCTCGCTGTCGCGCTACATCTACCGTGAATCAAATAATAAATCATATAAATTATACCATATTTATGGCAGGATATATTTTTTAAGTCTAATAAATTACATGTATATATACTATACGTGATAGTATGTAATAATTCAAATTGTTCGTTGTTTAAATATGTAAATCGAGACGATTAACTACGTAATTTATTAGTGACAGAAATCGCAATCTGTGCAAGTCCTGTATTGATTTTGTTTCCGAGTCTACGAATTGTGACATATGATTTAAAAAATTGGAACAAATCTATTAAATAATGACCGCGTGTCAATCAATATGCAATACAATGTATAATTAATTTTAAAAAATGTGAACTCTGCAAAGAAAAATATAAAGTTTTAAAGTCTACATATGTCGAATTTTTTCTTGATTAATCTACTCATTGATGTGGAGTTTATATATAGAAGTCTTGAAAACCTTTATGTAGAAGCTTTATAAGAATTTACGTAAAATATAGAAAAACAAAGATTTTTTTCATAAGTTTTAAGTTAATAAATCGAACAAACCCTTAACATTTCTAACCAAAAATAAAAGAACAAGTTCCTTCTCTAATTTAGCTAAAAATTTCAGATTTATTTTAAGGTAAAATATTTTTAAATACAATTTCGCAAAACGTTTATAGTAGTAAGTATAAAAGAGTTAATAAGAGCTATAAATATTATAGAATGTCTAGGAAAATAACTCGAATACATGCTTACCTAACCTAAAATTTACGGTCATTGAAAATACGTGTCGATAAAGCTCTATTTTATATTTAAAAAGTAAAAAAATATATATATGTATATATATATATATGCATAATGTTAATATAAAATCCATGTTTGCACGTTTTTGTCAATATTTGATTTATGAATAATTAAATTAAATTAATTCAAGCCTGGAGCACAAAGAACTTTAGATTAATGCTTATTAACTATCATACAATTTATCGATTTATCAACAAATCTAGAAAAAGAAAGAAAGAAAAAAAAATGAATAAAACTAACGTTCGGTCTAATTCACAAATCTAAGATAAGAACATAAATAGGACGTGAAAATCCTACTGTGATGTTTTCAAAATGCGAGAAACTGAAGTCAAAACGTTGATAATTGTCTTATTATTATAAATTAATCATCCTTTATCAACGAAGGTTTCTTTTGTTCGATAAAATACCTTATCTATTCATATTAGTTATAATGGTATTTTCACGAAACAGAAGAACCACTGATCTACAATGTTAAGTCTATTTGATGTGTACCCAATCAACTAATGACCTCCGGCTATCTTAACAATGTAAGCAATAGACCACAACGGCCTTCCGACCTTGCGAATCATTAAATAGAATCAATTTTTCTTTATTTTTATGTCATGTCACGCTCTTTTAAAAGAGTTCTATTTGTGATATTTGTATCGAATATATTGTTTTCGTTTATTTTAAATTAGAAACATTACGCTGTCGATTTTTATCTTTCTTGTCGGTTGCCGAATTAGCAAAACAGGGAAAACAACTTCTATAGAAAACTCCAGACGATATATCTTGGGGCAAACAAATGAAATACGAAATTCGTACAACGAGTGGTACCAGAAGAACCACAACATGGCAATGACCTTGCTTTCCATTACGCAATGCATATTACGAATAATGACCTTCGGGTATGAATTATAACATTGCTAGACGATAATTCTAACGATATTTCCGGGATGATATTGTACATTGGCAACTTGTCACGTAAGGAAAAAATATATATATAACAATGTTTAAATATAATAATGATTTTATTCTCCATAAATAGTTTGATTTTTCGTACAGGAGAAGAATGCAGGACATCATCATTAAGATAATTTAAGTAATAACATTAAAAAAAATTACAATTAATATGCAAATGAGGTTACACTAGAACCGTTATAATTACAAAAAATTCGCCATTGTATAATTATAATCAAAATATTTATTATTATGCTCTAATTTAATTATCCATTCTATTAATATTTAATTATCGTTTTGTTTTAATTTTTTTTAAAATTTGATTAAATATTGTCTTTAATATCACACGCTATTAAGTGATTTTTTTTAAAAAAATTAAATATATTTTAGATAATATGATTATTATAACAGCTAAAAGTGATTAACATAGATATATGATGTCATTAAAAATTAAATGGGAAAGAATTACATCTTTGTACATTTTCGCTTCAATTTTTAATGCCGATAATTAATAGATCTCATTTAAAATATATTTAGATGGATTTACAAGCAGACAATTAATAATATGGAATTATATTTGAATAAATTATTCATAAAAATAGAATGTTAAATTGAATTAGTAACACGTTTACATCGATTTGTTTGACTGATTCACTCCATAATTTATAAATTTCAATCTTTTAATGAATTAAACAAACTAAACTTTAAAAACTTTTATTTATCATAATATAGTCTATTCCATTTATAATATATTTTAAATAATTATTTTAAGTAACAAAGTTTTAGAATATATTAGACAATATGACTACAAATACAATTGCCATGACCATTTTCTTCAAATTCATTCCATTTAAATTTTTCGCCATAATTTGAAATAAATAGTGAATATTTTAATCATAAAACCGAATGTAATTGGAAATCTTTCTTTATAAAAAAAAAAAAAAAAAAAAAATCATTAAAATAGTGGACCTTCAAGGAATATGGGCGTACACTTCACTTTCTCATGCTTAAGGCCAATTCTTATTTTATCAGGTACAAAATCTGAATGTCAACGTTGTTAAAAACTCATTCTTGTTTTATTTATTCACCTCCACGTCAGTATATTGAAAATTTAATTAATATTAATAAGCAAAATTTTATATATAAGTTAGATTTTATTTTTAAAAAAATGAAAATAATATTAAGAATTTAATATTTAATTTTGTATTACATAAATAAAATAAATATATTTTTAAATTAATTAAATTTTGAAGAAGTATAATAGATAAGCTGCTTGTTTTCGATTGGAATAAATTAGGCTTTTACTCGAACGTTCTTAAAATTTATGTAAAATAATTAATCATTTTAAAATAGGGCTAGTCACATCTTAATAATGTAAAAGATAGTTACAACGATCGATATAAATATTCGTCTACGCGAAAAAAACAACATTAAAAATGCAAATTAAGTCAATAAAATGTTAAATTTTCAATGTTTGGAAGCGTAGAATAGAACATGGAGGCAAAAACGCCCATGGGATTTAATCACATCATTTAAATCTTTCCCAGACATCCATCCGTTCCAGACTATTAAGCCAACAATAATAGATTTTAGATGTCCTGCTCTGCTGACCGACTAGTAAAATTTCTCACTATCTCTTTCTACGGAAACAATCGAATAAAAGAATAAAAACACTTGCTTTGTTAAATTAGAAATCACTGAGGTTACCTTTGATCAAGTTTTTTATTCAATTAATCTAGATACATATGCATAAGGTCGTGATAAAAATTCATTTTAACCTGGTGAAAACTTTTACAATCTATTAAATAAAAAATTTCAAATTATCGTAATATGAATCGGTAAATTAAAAAGTCGAAATAATTTCTGATTAATTAATTAACTAATAATTACTGTAATCACAGCATAATTTCCTACGTCATTCTATTGCGATTTATATCTAGAAACCTGACTATTAAAATAATATATTTGTTCGCTTTTATTTATTCAAAAATATACAGAAAGTTTTCCTTATTTGGGGAATATATGGAGAAAAGTATCTCTGCTTTCATTTGTTACAGTCACTGTATAAAGAGATAAGTGATGTCCTCTGCCTCTAATTTTGCATATATCAAGTGTTAATTATTTTAAAATAATTATATTTTATTTAAAAAGATTGAAAGTTTCTCATATTTATTGTAATTAATATCTTGTCTATGCACGCAAAGTTGTGAAATCATATTTCGGGAAATACTACTCAAGTTTTCTATTAATAAAGTTGATTTTTTTAGATGTAGGCCTATATTAAAATTGTTTCAAGTTTATTTACTATTAAAAAAAAACAAGATAATGAAATTTAAATAAGAATTAATTCCGCTTCAAGCTATCATATTTGCATTTTACTAACAAGAATAATGTGATTAAGACCATAAAAAAGAATATAGAAATAATTTTATATATATGAATTTTCATATTTTTAAATATAAAAAAATTTTGCATTTCATGTAAATTTCCATTTAAAACGGATTTGAATTTCATTTACATTCGTCACTTGTCGATATTTTGAAGTCAGTCTATCAATTTCTTTTCTATGGGACAATGATGTATGAGCTACGATATCGCATACGATACTGTACTGTACGTTACATAAAACAAATTTATGATCTCGAAATAACTTTTTATGTAGTCGATTAAGTTTTAAAAACGTTACAGTTTTGTGTGTACTTATTGTTTATAATATAATAATCGGATAGATCTATAAAAATGTAATTTAATTCGAATTAAACGAAATTCGGTTATATGCTGATTTTACAATCGATTCAAAGAATGATAAGTAAGTAGGACTACTTATATTTCATAAAAGAAGGAAAAAAAATTATTATTATTATTATTATTATTATTTTTAAAAATTAAATTCTCGGAAGTACTTATTATTTACTGGCTTATCTTACTAGGAAATAATCTTAATTCTATAAATAATGGAATATTTGGGAAAGACAATTGTTGGAATAGCCTACTAGTTCATAAAGCAGGAAATATAAGAATTTCTAGGTAATTACGATTTATCAATTTTAAAATAAACTTATCTACATCTATTGTTCGTACTTTTTTTTTATTGTGTAATAACTATATTAATTTTGGACACGACATTCGTTGAAATTAATACACTCACCCACTCGCCTGAGGCGATTTTACGTATGAAAAACTAAATTAAAAGTGTTATTTTTAATTTTAGAGAGCATCGAATGAAATTTTGTTACAATGAGCGGGAATTAAGAACATTTTCCTTTGTTAAGATGTTAATTTATTTAATAATAAGTTTTAATTAGATATTTATCATACAAAGAATGCTATTAACTAAGACCTGTCAACATATTTTTAAAAATATATTTTACAAGATTAATGAAGTTCAGAAAATTATGCACAGATAATAAATTATTCTAGAATTTAAATTATGTTTTTATATTTAAAAAATCATCGAATATTTATAAGGGGGAAAAAATGATTTTAATGTTATCGTCACTCTTAGTGCTATTTAAATAATTCAGATACAATAATTAAATATTTAAAAAATTATTCTACAGACATTCTACTCTTAACAGAACATTCCATTTATTTGATTTTTCGATATGATCTAAACAAAGAACTATTTAAGATTCGTAATGGGGCTATAATCTTTCAGAATGTCCTTCACTCAGCGGACAAAGTATCTAGTTTATTTTGTATTTGATGTGCAAATAGTTATAAACACGCAATGATCTTTCTGATAATTTGATTTAATAATTCCACAATTAAGGTTAGATGAAATTTTTAATCTAAATCGAAAACACAATAATAAATATTGAGAACAAAGTTCGATCATAATAGAAATAGTATTTTAAGCTATTTTTATAAATACCATAAAGTTTAATGGAAATTTGATATACTTATTTTGATGATTACGTATTTAGTTTCATGACAGATGGAAAACTGCATTTAAGAAGTTGAATTTGCTGTGTATGACATTTCATATTTCTTATACAATAGTATATTTTTCATTATTCTCTCTTGTATAATATTAAAAATGTGGAAATCAATACTGCTTATATAATAATCATTGTACTGTATTGTACGATTTAAACTAGAGCATAAAGGATAAAGAGTAGAACTAGATTTTTTTCTGATATATATTCTTCGGAGAGTCATAAATTTCAATCTCTGTTCACTTTTATACTAAATAAAAATATATTTTATAACTCTTCCTGTAAAAATTCTTTTGTATTTTAATTCCCAGTAAGGCTATAAGGTAAAATAGACAAAGATGTTCCACTTCCGAAGGTAACCCATCAGTTATATTTTTAAATTAAATATTATAATTACATTTTTTTCTGTAATAGCGATTTTTTCACTTAATTAAAGGCAACCGAAAAAATATTTTAATTATGGTTTATTTAGCACGAAAAAAAATAATAATAATCGTTTATTGATCCTTAAAATGTTTGTGTTTCTCCGTGCAAGAATCTATAAATGAAGAATATTAAGTATAAATTGACTCATATAAAAATTAATTTATTTACTTAAAAAATGATAATTTATTCATTGCTTCGTAATGCAAGAGTCTATTGCATCTTTGTATGCATTATAAATAATGACGACTCATACATATTACCACATAGATGGTTCATGAACTTTATTATACCATTTTTGTATTGATTAAAGGAATAAAATTTTTTTTTTTAAATGTTAAAATTAAACTTCTTTGTAAACTGAATAATTAATCTGTAAAATAATAGTTTAATTATAATTATTAATTATCATTTAATACGTTATTTTACAGCTACAGAACATTTTCTTTTATGAGTTTTTTTTTTGTTTTTTACTTGAATATTTTCCTTGAACTATTGTGACGAACTTCTTTATGTAAATTGAGTTTATTACTATCTTCGTATATAAATTTAATTAAAATAGGTTATTTTAATTAAATATATTTTAATGAGACATCTTTACTAAGTACATATTAATTAGGAAGACACTTCCACAATTAAAAATGTCTTTTTAATGATGTTTAAAAACGTGCATAATTTACTACTAATTTTTAATTTAGCACAAAAGTCCTTGAATTGATAAAAAACATGTAAGAAAATATCAACAAACTTAACAGTAACTTAAGGATAACTGTTTGGATGGATTGAGCATCTTTATCCATTTTAACTCATAATTTTTTTTTTTTTTTTAATGTAGTTTTTATTATGTTTTTAAAGAAATGCTAGAATTATTTCAAGATTCTACCACAGCACCATGCTTAAAAATTCATTACCACTTCAGGTTGTGTGATTTATGAATTTTTAAACCTGATATTACTATAGAATCCTCAAATAATCCTGGCGCTTCTTTTAAAAAAAATAATCTAGGATTCAAACATTATCTAATTTTACTTCTTGTTATTTATTTATTTATTTTATACAAAGCCTTAGTGAGTGTATGTCTGTGACATTTTTTTGTTCAGAATATTTAAATTCCTAACTTAGAATAACGAATTTTTTGTGTAGTTTCATTATAAAACTCTTCTAGCCAAAACATTTATATATCATTTTTAAGGAAAAAAGAGTAACTAATTAACTTTCTAGCATTTAAATGTTAGACACCATTACATTTTTGTCTTTGAAGATGTATTAAATATACACTGGGATTGATATCTTACACGTTTATTAAGTAAAGACGATGATGATTTAGTTTTATGCACAAAATAATCAATAAAAAATTATCCCAGAAAGAACGTTTCCTCCCTTTTCTTTTTTTCCTACTTATCAGTAAACACAAAAGAAAATATCAAACGCTAAAAGCAATAATGCCCTAATTACTAGAAGGCTGTATTGAATGACTTATCGAATTCAAAACAATCAAACCATTATTAAAATTTTTGAAGGGGTTACGCCTATATGTATATAATTATATATCAACAAAAATAAGGGGCCTAGAGGCCTGTTTACGTTAAGAGGCCTGCTAGGTACAACTGTTACGTGACATTCAATGACCTCATTTGGGCGAGATTGATTCCGTGATATTTTAATTGCTTGTCACTTAGCAGGGGGTAATATGCAACCTCAATATCCACGGATGTTCTTTCTGATGAAACACGAAGAGTATAGGAGATCCCGGAACTAACCCCGAGTGCCCTAGTTTTAATCAACTCCACCTGGACATTCGAGAATTAAGGAATAGAAAGATGATTCGGTTAAGAAATTCAAAGTGTTTTTAAGAGTCCATTGTTTTCTCTCAACCAAAAAAGACTTTTATAATAATTTTTTTATAAATTTATAACTATCATTTGCATGGCTTTCGACTATTTAAAACGTAGCTATTTTATCCATTATAATCATGCAAGCAATTGTTAAGAAAATGCCAAGTTCGTTGAACTTTAAAATGGTATCGATATCAATTACATCAATCTCTGGCTTTTTAACATTTAAAATTTTAGTCACGTACGCCAAGAAATCAAATGAAATTTTTTTATATACTACTATAAAACAATTTTAGTCAATAAAAAAGTCGTTTAATCCACCAAAAGATGAACTAGCATTTAATTGTTCTTGTACCTAGTTAAAGTTCATTTAATTTTTATCTGTTAAGTAAGAACTGAGTTCGTCACCTGCATACTAATAAGATTCTTATCTATCTATAGTCATATTCATATGTAATAAGCATAATAAATTACTTTATCTAAGATTTAATAGAAGTTATTAATAAATTTAAAATAACAGTGATAAATATTTTTGTACGACTTAATCGTAATTAAATCCCAAATGTTCAGTGTTGTTAATAAACCACGATAGAAAAAAAACCCCTTTTTTAATTATAGAAAAAAATATATAAAAATAGCTAACACGCATATATAATTAACATTTTAACCAACAATAGTTGTTTAAAAAAAGAAGTATCTTGTATTAAATCAAAAAAGAAAAAAAAATTCAATTATTTAAAATATCCCTTAAGCTATTAAATGGCCCATAAATTTAATAGATAAGTTAATAAATTAATATTGCTTTCGTGTTTTTATTCTTGTAAATACTGATTTTTATATTAACAAGATGTATTAGAAATGTATATATCATGTAAATATACTTTATCTAAAGAACTTGACAATGAAACAAGTACGATAAAATCTGTAGCCTCATTTCAAGAATAGGTCAACTTAAAGGTCAGGACATTGAAATGACTTTTTCCCCCTTGTCTACTTTCTGTTCTCGGAATTTAATAATATACGAAGTACGGATCGTAACAAATTTCTGCACATGGAGTAATTTAAATATATGACAAATGAAGTTGCATATAAACCACTCAATAGCTTAAGTACTTTTATGAATTTCTTAGAAATGAAACACTTTCAAGAGTAAGGGAGTTTATATTGTTTTAGTTGAAAAGAATGATTTATTTGTCTTAAAAGAGAAAATAAATAAATAACAAGATAAATCATTCTTTCATCTTAATAGTTGTTTTACTTTTGATAAGGCACTTCACTTGTCTGAAAGGTTACTTAACCTTTTTACAAAATAAATCTAAATGTCCATGCAAACTTTACTTCCATCAGTTATATTCTTTGGTATTTTTAACGAATAGAGAGAGTAACCAACTTATTTTATAAATTATAAATTTTGTGACTATTATTCTAATACAATAATAAATATAATTTCTTTTTTACATTATTAATAAAATAAAGTTAAATATTCCAAGAAACATCAACTTGTATTAACAAATCTGAAACAGAAAAATGCAAAAAACAACTAGTTTATTCAATCACTCATTAAAATCATATTAAATTAATCGTTAATTTTTATTTAATATTTTAAATTATATTTTTTTTATTATTACTTTTTTCTATATTCGAACATTATAATTTATGTATGTGTATGTATAATTTCATTTAATGGCGCAAATATTATCCCTATGATTATACTCTTACAACTGTATAAAATAGATTAAAAATGTCACTTTTATGACAGTTTTTACATAACTTTCTTCAGCTTTTTTACGTAATATAACTGGTATAAGTCACTTTTTCTATAGTTAATACAGACAATAATAGAGGAATTATATCGTAAATAAGAAAAGGAAAATAACTTTCTAAATATCCTAAGGCCTGTTTGATTTTGGAACCATCTTCCCGGAACCAAATATTATCTGTTGAATACACAGTTCCACTGCAACAGCAATAGAAAAAAAAAAAGCGTACGTTGCACTTTACATGGGAATGATATATTATAAGCATCCATTGTTTGTTAGAAATTTCCTAGAATAGATTTACATCCCATATTGCTTATTATTATAAATAACTACACAGATTATATGAGTAACCGGTCCAAAACATTTTCCATTTAAAGGCAATAATTTTTCAATAATATAAAATTAAGTTATAAATATCGATGATACGCGTATATAAATATACTGTATTATACAGTGTATACGCATCTTACTGTAAATATTTATACTTAACAATGAATTAAAGTTAAACTAACATAAAATGTTCTCATTCTTAGCAAAACTTGACCTCAACTTACCTATGAAGAGAAACTCGTCTTATAAAGACCTGCAGGGAGAAGATCCCTTCTTTTCTATCCCCCTTCCTGTTAACAGCCACAGGAGATTCTCAAATATCATAATGGAAAAACTGGATTCCCTTCGAGACATTAATTCTTTACATACAAAACACATTCTTTGCTATAAAAATCGAGCAAAACATGTTTATATTGAAGATATTTTAATTTCCTGTTTTCTATTTACAAATCGCATTCTTTGATGTAAAAATAAAATATTCTAGTCGAGATCGGAATCGTTAACACATCATATCAAATTCATAAATTCATGTAAAATTGCATAAAGAAAATGAAAATTCCAGAATATGAAAGTTTATCTTAGCAATATTGTATTATCTCTTATAAATTTAACATCATTTTTATTGCAATTTTTTTATTTTGGAATCTGTATTTTCAACACTGAATTATGCATCAGCTCCCATTGTAGAAACATTTCCATTTAAATATCTCAAAAATACAAACTTTTTACAATTTTTAAAATTAATTTCCTGAAAGAGAAAAGAATTTTGTTTTGATGCATTTGTTGGTAAAACTTAATTTTTTCTATTATAATTTTGAAATAATCACATTGAAAATTTCCCAGCTTAAATCAATATAACGTGACAAATCTGTCAAATTGAAATAGTAAACCATTTGATTTTCATTAGTTTTAAAGAGGCCAATGACAGAAAATTAATTTCTTTAGTCACAATTTTTGAAATCTTTTGATATATGGCAAGGCCTATCAACCTATCTTCGACAGTTGTTGTCGGTACCCCGTACTTATTACTTAACGGCCACCTGTGGCCATCTGCCCTTGCACACACACGCCTAGGGCTAGCCATGTCTGAATACACGAAACCACGAAATGGAACTAGTGCCCGACTGCCAACGTTTCTATCGGATCTATCAGAACAATTTTCCAGATAATCACTAAAAATGTTTCGGTAATTATCTAGAAAATGACTTTTTTCTTCTGGTACACATTTAAATGTTTGTTTTAAAGCCTCACGTTATCTCGTCCTCTCGGGTCTAATATACATCACACCACATTCTTTTAGAACTACAGAATATTAAAGTCAATTTAGAGTTATATGTATAAGTGTTTATCGAGAACAATTAAATTAAAACCTAAATTAAATATGATCAAAATTTTATATTTCAATAAATTTATTTTACAGTATTACAGAACTTTTAAAAATAAATATTTTAGAGCTGAATTTAGATATGTGAGGTCCTAAGCTGCATTCTAGCATGAGGCTCTTAAGCTGTAGTTTCGTATAGCGAGAGGCTTTAAGCTGTGAGTTATTCAGTTTATATGTAAATTCGGCCGTGATCTTAGCGGAAAAATTTACTCAAAATTCTAAGTCAATGTTTCTAAAAGTTAGTGAACTTCCTGCAATTTTTTTTTCTTTTTATAATTCTTCAAATTTTTCCCAATTTATCAATTAAATAACTAATTAAAATACAGATATCGAGAAGTAATATTTTCATTTGATTTTAATATAGTTATTAAAATACAAGACCATCTGCAGAGAAATTTCCCAGGGGGTCAATAGACCTAAATATTTTCAAGTTCATAAAGTATAATACTTATTTTAAATGATCAAAGATTAAATTATTTGTTGAAATCCCAGAGGGAGTCATAACCCGCAGTGGCCTCCTTCTACAGTCGCCTTTAATAATGAACACGAAATATAGGTTCTGTATCACGTGCAAGGCGAAAATCACGTCCCTACTCTAATAGCACCCCTTACATATATATATATCTATGGGTTCGTTCAGGCCTGTTATTAGATCCACACTTGCTCTAATTTACTATAAATGCTGTAATGTATACATATATAATAAATCTATTATAGATACATTATATATTTATTTTCTTACTATAAAAGTCTTACGATATTTAAAATATAAATAAATAAATATATTTTTAATATTTATGCCTGAAAATCTGTTATCAATTAAGCTGTTCTTATTCCATTTCCTGTAATTATATACAAGCTATCTTAATATTAAGTTAGGGCAGTAAGGTAAATTAGAGAAGTGTAACGGGTGTAACTTCATTAACCTCTCTTCATTGATAGCCGCAAAATTTATGACTCAACGGACTGAAAAATAGGTTTCAGAAGTTCATGTTCCTTTTTTTGGAATATTATTATTTTATTTTTTTGAAAAATTAAATTCTTATTATGCATATTTTCTCGTTTCACCATTATTAATAATTGTTTTCGCGTAAAAATAGTTCAATTATGAAGATTATTAAATATATATATACTGTATTTTGAATGTCACCTAATTAAAAATTTATACTTCTAGTGTATTTCAAACGTTATGACGCTTCTTACGCAAAAAATAGTCTATTGAGATTACAGGACGTACGAATAAAATAGGGTGATAAAGGACCAACTATCACTACAACCATCGTAAAATTACTGCAAAACCACAAAGGAAATGGCTCATCGAAAAGTCACGCCAGTGAAACCTGAAGCTCGCAACTGAGCAAAGTTAACCCAGTTTATTTGTTTCAACTTCCGCTGACCCGCACTTTTATTTCCTAAAATGCTTACCTATACATTTAACGTGCTTTTATAATATACGAATTTCCTCCTCACGAAGGTACTGTACCTAATAAATATATCAGCTTATTCTGTTTTCAAACATCTAATTTTTTTATTTTGTATTATTAAACGGTACAATAATATGAACTGTATCATTATACAATGTAAGAGCAATTGTATCAATATATACTCGATTTTTACGTTGAGTTTTCCTTAATCGAGGATTATCCCATTTCTTGTATAACTTGTTTCATGTCTTATATAGCAGCCTTTCATGATATATGACCACAACCCATCACAAATTAGTCTTGTGGAAGATAATATATAATGCTTTCTATGTAATTTTGGGTACTAAATTACGACTATTTCTGATAATTATACATTAATAAAGATTTTTATAATAAAATTATTATATCATATTCAAAATAAATACTAAAAATAAATTAGTTTATAAATTTTCTATAAAGTAATCGTTTATTTTAAGATTTTCATATATTTTTCTCTTTTTATTTATATTATTAATAACTAAAAATGCAATTAAACTTTAGACTTTTAACTATAACCAGCTGTTAATTAATAAATGATTACATTTAAAAGTGTAAGGTAGTAGTATAATTGCGTTTATTTTCTGACAGACTGATTCATTACTTCTATTAAGATCTTTTCTTCTCTATCAGTTCTAGAAATCGAAAAGACAAGGACGGGATAATTCTTTAAAAGAAACAGGTCAGTGTCTCTTCACCTGATAGATTAAATCTTTCGAATTGTATTGTTTCTCGGTCTCACTCTCCTATACTAAACGAACGTTTAACTACCATTTATTGATCAATCCTGTGTTTGTTTTTTTCTTTTAATTCCAGGAATTGTCTTCTAAACACAAAACAAAATGCTTCTCGAATTGAATTTTTTAAAAATACCAAGCAACGGGCTTAAAAATAATTGCTAAAATTATAAATATTTACTCTAAAACAAAGATAAATGAACATGATTCAGTTAAAATTCACAATACAAATATACACTAAAGAATTTAATAAAACTTATTTATTTTATTCCGAGATAAGGTTTATCTCGGGCTGATTTTACAGTAGTAAAGAGCGTGTTTAAAGTACTTAACTGTTAAATATTTATCATAAAGCAACAAATGATTCATTCATTAGAACAAAAAAACAGGATCAAAAGTCAAGTATTCTCTAAACTAACCACAATCTGTATTAATCAAGCCTTAGACATATATACGTATACAACAAACACGCTGGCTGTTTTTTAAGAATTAAACTCTATCTTATCGATATTTATTATTTAAAAGCTAAAATAGAAGCTTACCTTTCATTACACGATCCAATAATTCCAAATTCTTAAAACAAAATGTTAGAATTTGTTCGATAAAGTAACTAAATCGGGGACTGGATACACATCATAGTTTGAAAACTTCTGTAGCAATCCTGACTGGATACCGGTTTTCAACGAACTGTCGAACCGACAATGCACTAGTGGTCGGACCACCTCCAGTATCCGGTTATCGTTCACGTACGTTACCAGTTTCCCATGGTACAAACCGAATTCGAGTTTCTCCTGATCAAGTTCTGATGATTAGTTTCTTCTTTCTATGTATATAATAATAATTATTATTTATTATATATATACATATATATTCGTCTTAAAAACTTTTATACATTTTATTTATCGAGTGTATGATTATAAATTGTGTAATATAAATTTGACAATTTAGTTATTCTATTGAAAAAAACTCTGATATGGTTGGATAGAATTCTATCACGTATCCAGTCATGAATATACAATAATATTTAGAACAGAGATGAAAATAACTTTCTACAGCTGTTACATTTAAGTAGATGATTAATATTAAATAGGATATTTTTTATTATTAATGATTTTTTCGGTGATGACATTAAAATTAATGACATTCTACCTATAATTTTTTACATTAAATTTTCATTTATTATTAATTTTTCAAGACTTTTAACAGTTATCCTGATCGCAAGATTATAACTTGCACAATTCAGTGGAAATTTATGCAATGCTTTAGAGAATTTTTACACTTACCTACGATTCATTGTCATCTATCATTATACTGTAATAATAAAATTTTATATATGTATTTTTTTTAAAGTATGACAGTACATTTGCTTATTTTACATTCATACTAGTCATCACACAGATAAGTCTATTAAAACGTTTTTAAAATATTGTTTAAAATTACATTTTAATGTTTTGATTTTTATAAATTTTCTTAATATTTTTTAATTTATAAATTTCTCCATATTTTAATATATTTATTCACATTATTTAAACGTGGGTATAATATCCAGGATCAGATAGAGATAAGCCATTTTAATGCGAGCGTAAGACACAAAAAGGTCTCTAAAGTTCGATCATCTGTAAAAAAATGGTACTAAATTTTTAATAAGTAATGAAAAAATTAGTTTTTTTTATTTGTTTTATTGATTTTATCCACATATATTTATGGTTTTGGGAAAAGGATCCTCATTTGAATATCTCAAGGCTCATCTTTACTCCTGTTAGGCCCTATGTTTATATTTGTGTATGTATATATACACAGTATGTATCACTTCTAAACTATATTATGAGAATAAAATAAAGTAATTTTATGGTAATTTTTTTAAAGAGATTTAATTGAAACTTGATAAGAAATAATTGTTTTTTTATTATCTTTAATTAAAATATCAAGTACTGAAAATCTTCGTAGCAGTTGTTGTAATTATAAGAATTTTTTAATTAAAAGCGAAAAATTACTTGGTTTTTATTCTAAAAATTTCATCGAGATGTATATAATGTTGAAACACCTTGTTTTAGCCTTCATTCATTTGCCAATATTCTGAAAATTACGTAACTTTTTTCTAAATTTAAACTTTCAGGGAATTTTGAGCTGCATTTAAAGGATTATTTATTGTTGAGTTGCACAAGATATATTAATTCAATAGTAATTTATTTAATTATTTCAGTTGCAGCTTGTAAGAATTGTGTGATATTTTTAAGTTTATCAACTTGTATATCTTTTCAATAATTATTTTATCATAGATTTAAATATTAGAAAAAAAAAAAAATATATATATATATAGCATAATCAATACCAATTTTATTTTAATAATAAAATAATTTAAATAGAATTTATTAACGTTAAATGAGAAAATAAATTTCTAATTAATGACTTCGGCTTCAATTTTGGTTGTGAATTGTAATTTTAACAAGAGAGAAATTATTTTCTCCATCATTTGTTTATTCGGTTTTGTTTATAGAATATAAACTAAAAAAAAAAAAAAAATTGTATATAAACTATTAAAAAATGCTATTCTTTCATGAATCAAACTGTTTTACTTGACCTCTTATTTAACGATTTCTTCTTCATCATGCTTACATCAATGATTCACATCAGTAACATCACGGTCTTCTTTTATTTCCATGTTTGCTCTCTTCACACAATGCTTAGCACGGATAACAGCATACATAGAACAGTTGCGTGAGTTTTATATATTTTTCTAAATTCCTTCATCCGTTTCTTTGTTACTGTTTGAACCTTTCGACGAACTTTAACAGTTTTTTACAAAATAAAACGGCCGTTATTCTCTTTAAAAACTTCTATGTCGCAACTCAGTCATATAAACGGCGAAAGAATGCATTAAAATTTAATTTAATTTAATTACATTTTACATAACTGTTTCTTCGTCAGATGACATCTTAGTTTACACCCCTCCCTCCCTTTTTTTAATAATTCTGGGAAGATTCTGGTATGCTCAGCAGAAGGGATGCACCCAGCTGTTCCTGGACTGCATTAATAATTTAATCTCGAAGAGTTTCAATACATGATATTATTTTCAACTCAATAATTCACCGAAATACCGGAAGATGTGTTCAAGCAAGCAGAACCCTACCCGGCGCCACTGACCGGTTTGATAGACAAAACTTACATTGTTTTTATGTTAGGATGTTGGAAATTAACTGCTGACGGTACTTATTCTATAACAAGCCAGTTTCATTTTTGAACCGTCCTTTCTCTCTCGTTTATTATTCATCGGCTTTTTAAGCTTATTAGCGAGATTTTTTTTACATAAATTCACATTAAATTACATTTAGTATCCGGAAAAATAAGTTCGTTATTGTCGTTACGTATTCAGAATGGATACGCCAGAAAACGTCTTGAATAAAGTAGAATTATTTAATATTTTAAAGACATTTTTGGTGAGAAAAAAGCGAAGAATCTGTAAAGAAAATAATTATTTTTGTATTATAACTGTTAGGACAATCGACATTTTATAACGCTTTTGTTCTTAGACAAAAGGATTTTACTATGCATGAACCATCTATACAGATATTCCATTCATTCATTCATTTTCAATTTTTAATGCTTTGCTGATTTAAAATAGTTTTGTGGTCTGACTGTAGCTAATTAATAAAACGAGAATAAATCCGTTATAAGTTGTATTCTATTAAGAAAAATCCATAAAAACTAATAAAAGATATAAATAGATCCGGTTTGTTTACGTTATAGATTATATTACTCTTTCAAATAATCCAAAGCCCAAATGATCATGATCATTTATATTAAAATATCAATAACTATAAGATATATATATATATATTTAAAGATACTTGATATAATATAATTCTAATTATCATATATATTAAAGTTTTATTAAAGAATTGTAGGCCTATAACTAAACATCTATCAAGTTCTCAAATTGAATTTTTAAAATATATATATTTGAGATATACCAAAAAAAATAATCATTTATAACTATTATTTCATATAGTTATAGAAGATGAGAATATCAAATTGAGCGCAACAGGTTATAAATAATTTTATAGAATTTTATAACTTTCGAGGTCGTTTATAGTACTAGATCAACGTACTTCAGTTGACCTTAGTAAATTTATAGTAAAAACCTTTATAAATTATTGAAATTATCCCGGTTTTTTCGAATTAATATTCTACACCGACGTTCAAAAAAGAATATACGCAATAGTAAATATATTATTTTTTATATCCTTATTATAATATCCTTAATATATCCTTAATAAAAGTTTTTATATTTATTTTTTATTGTTATATTTCAAAGTTGTAATTAAAAATAAAATTATAAAAATTAACAAAATCAATCTTTGATCCTTGATTTATTTATTATTCCTTAAAAACTAAATAAATAAATTACTCTTTTCTCTAATGATAAAATATTTACTAATGCAGCAATCGATAGTAATATCTTTTTTAAAAATTCATTATTACTAAAGAAGAATGAAGCATATAGGTTACTAAACTAATAATGAATCGAATTTTAACGTTTATTTTTATTTTTATTTTCTATCCTGACAATGGTTAACAATGAAGAAGTACAATGGATGATTGTGAAGGATTTTTCTTTATGTACTGTACTCTCCTATTTTCAACTGTAGAAAACAAAAGCTATTTTAAAAAATATTGTAAAAGTGAAAAAAAAATGTTTTAAAATAGATGAAATTTGAACAAATTTCAATTTTCATTGATAAATTTAGGAACTACTCATTGTTTGTTATATAATTTATCTTAAAGTATATGAATAAGGACAGAAAATAAAAGTATACTATTATGTTCTACATAAGATCGGCGATGAATTAAACATTTACTTTCTTATAGGTTAAAATTTAATAAAAAATTACATAAAAGTAAGTGATTTATGTGCCTGAAATACTAGTACATTCGTTCATTAAACAAACAAAAATATAATGAAATTAGCATTATAATAAGGATAATTTGTCAATTTATACTGTATATAAAGTAAAAAGTTATTGTTATTTAAATAATAAACGTTTTTACTTATTAAAATATTAATAAATAAACAATTTTCTGAAGCATTTTTCCTCTTTTTTTTTTTTAAATTTTATTTTTATGCATTACGAATTTCTTTCGTAAGCAAAACGTGAACTTTCCGGGAGCATGAAGATATTTTTATTCTTAAAATATGCAATTTGAATTAAAGATTTTTCATAAATTAATATATGTATATATATATTTTATACGAAATTTTAATAAGCATTTTCTTTTATATAAAAAAAAAAAACAATTTAATTCCTGAAACAACGTCAAATGTTATCTCTGTTATCTTTATTAAAGTATAAACTGTTATCAAGATAAACTTATCGATAATTTGCAAATATTTACATAAATTATAAACTTATATATTAAAAATTTAGTGAAATCATCAATAAAAAACATTAGTTTTTTTATTTTGAAAATATAATTTTTCCTTATGATCAATTGATGGTTACAAAATTGATCCTATCTTTCATTTGAAAAAAAAATATATATATATATATATATATATATATATCAAACACTTTTTACTTAAAATATAGGTTAATTTAATAAAAAAAATTTAAAATGTTACGTGATTTTTAGCAATTTTATAAATTTAACACTCAATTTTTATCATTTATAAATCTAAGAAACTAGCGATAATAATTTAGGCACAGAAACTGTATGTAAATTATCATACAAAATTAAATTTTAATACATTAAACAATAAGGAAATTTGGAAATATAATCATCCAGAATTAAATAGATTATTATAGAATTAGTTACTATAATTTCCCTTACATTTAGTGTGTAATAATTGCATGGTTATTTTGAGATAATCTTGAAAATTTCTTTTATAGGATGAAGTATTTCAAATGTGAGAAATGTATTTTAATCATTGGGATTGATTTTAATTTACTTGATTATTTAGATAAATTTTTAATAAAAATCGAGTAGTACTAGGGAAGAGCAAAGGGGATACGTATCTTCCTTTAACCATAAGTAATATGTATATATGTCTTTAAGATTGTTTATAATATTACTCCACATTTTGTAAGCTAAAATAATAAATTGGTTGATTGATATATAAGTCATTTACTTAAAAATAGATTTTACACACAAACGTATTTTCTTATCCCTTCTAACAATAGCATCTCCGGATGCGCTGTTGCTCAGATATAAAATTTAAATAAATTTATTAAAATCTTCTATAATTAAAGTAGAATAAATTCCACTACACACATCATCTTTCTTGTTTCATATTCTTCGTTGAGATTCAGTAACCAAGCTTATATCTGAGGTAATTTCCTTACACCTACGAGTAATAATGGGCTATATTCTCGGGGAAATTCGACTATAATAACAAGAAGTTAATGACTTAGAAAAAAAACTAGTAAAATTATAAAAAAGAATATAAAATTGAGGATAGATAAAGAAATAAATATCGAGGAAGTTTCATCTAATCACAAGATCTTTAAACTTTTCTCTTGTCTCACGTAGAAAATGGGATTAATGAAACTGTCTAACGTCATTTGTAGAGATTAAAAAAAAAAAAAAAAAGGAAAAATAATGAATTAAAGGAAATTTGAAGAGTGATAATTGCGCACATAAAAGTTTTAGATGAAGTTTGATGATTAATTAACATTTAAATCAATAAATAAAGTTTTAGCTAAATGAAGATTTGTATAGCTGAAATTTATAAGAAATATATAATTCCAGATTAATCTATGCAGTAAATATAATGGAACGATTATCATCAACCATTAGATCGCAATCTTAATTGATCCATAATCACATTTCTAGATGTCGGGTTGTAGATTTTTCGTTTGTGAAAAAATTGACATGTGGAAAAGACGATTGAAGACAATGGTTTAAAGAAGATTGTTTCTAAATTTAGAATATTAATAATTACAGATTGAGAACAATCGAAAGGAGTCTTTTACTGTTACATATTCAACAAGTATTTTTTTTTCCTACGCATTTGATAACACGGATTAAATTGATTTTATCAACGACACTGTAAAGAAATCATTGTTCTATTTAAATATATTAATCATTCCACAATTAATTTATTCAAATCATATAACGAAACCAACGAACTGGTTCGGATTACGTAGAAGTCAAGAAAGTGTAGAATAAATCATTATAGAAAACTGTATTATCTAGAATTCAGACTGGTTATAACATCACGCGTAACATTTTAAATATATTATTATAATAGCGTCGGTCTATATTAAACACGTATGAATTTTTAGTTAGTTATTGTCATTTTGTTTAGGATAAATTAGCTCATTATGAAGATGTAATGTTGTAGATAATGTATATCTCATGCGCAGGTACAGGTTAAGGTCATCCTATCGAGTACAGTAACCCACACAGACAGGTATATCGCTGATGAATGCTCGATTCAAAGGTTGTTGACAGAACACGGACATGACATGAGCAGATCACAAAAATTTTAGATTCCTTGCGTGCAGTTAAACAAACTGCAAAAGGACCCGCCAAATGAGTTTTTTGGACTTGATTATAAATCTAATACTCGTGTTTTCAATCATTTCTTACTCTATACAATATAAAGTCATTTATATTAATGCCCTATTTCATCTGTAACAAATTGTTTCTATCATTTTTGTGGCGGTCGTTGAAGATTTTTCGTAGTTACTATTATTTAAAATAAATTGATTTTCGTGTATTACATCCATTAAGTCGGAATCCGTTCCACATTTAATGTCGAATTTCAGTTAAGAGAAAAGTTCATTGTTGAAGTAATAACAACGATTCGTTTTCAAATGAAATGGATGAAAAATTCATCGAATAAAAATAATAATAATCTTTATACAAACGTACAATCGTTCTTTGCAATGGTTTTGATATGATTTAGATGAGTATTATTTTTCCGTAACACCCCTTTTAATGTGCTATAAGTTAGCAAGAAATATTCTTTCCGTTTTCACTTTTATTTCCTCTTCCGTTTATTTATACGTATCAAACAAAAGAATTACAAACTATTGTAAATCAAAAATATAGCAGAAGGTCCACGCCTTAAAAGCATCACGCAAAACAACTTTTCTCCGTTATAGCGAAACGTCGTATAAGATGTACAGTACTTGAGAAACATCTTCCGCATTCTACCACGATAACAATCACAATATTCCATCAATCTTAATTCTATTATTAGCAACTAATTGATTGCTCTTATAACAACAACAACAACAACAAAATCGTAACTAATTTAAATGCAAAATCGTCAGCTTGAATAATAAATATTTTACATAGCAAGTTTGAATAGCGATAAAACTTAATACAACGTTGTGTCTTCCATTAATAAATTCCATATTCATATACAAAAACTAAACCTATACATTATAAGAGTTTTATCCATAAATCAAAATTTTGATTTGATATTTTGTATGATATACAATACTTTCATTTCCTGCGAACACCCACATCCTGCACATTGTATGACTCTTTTTATTCTTTATTTTCTGCATTCGGATATGACACGCAATTTTGTACGTCACGTCCAATCTATTGTTAGTTACCTGAATAATAATCACCGAAGGCATTGGTCCTTTGCGTGTGGATGCTTCAAATTTTCAAATATTCAGTTCAAATGTTTACCAATATCATCCAGCAGAATCATTTAATAAATTTAAGTAAATATTTAACTTATATATAAGTTAGATAGATATTTATCTATGCGTATATCTATATTAAACCACATCAAAAGCAACTGAATAGAAAGATTTATTTATAAAACATGTAAATTTTGATCTAATTTTGTTATAAACTATACAAAAAATGAGATTAAAATTCACTTTCATATATTTAAAATTATGCATGTGGGATGATGTATATGTAAAGATACAGAAAAGAAATGTATAAAAATAGATGTAATTAGGCACACAATGTGTATGTTTGTCATCGTCATCATTAGCCTTTTTCAAGCACAAGATGAAGGAAAGCCTCTTTAGAGTTTCCCCAACTTTTGAGATTCGTAGTCCTTTTTCCAAAATACTCCAGCAAATTTTCTTATTTAATCAACTCATTTCGTATGTAGCCATTTCTTTGGGTAGTTCTCGTGTTTTCATAACTAATATATAAATATAATATATTTAAATTGTCCAAAACTCACACACACTAGCGTATATACTAAGGCTTTATTTATTCATTTTTACTATGAAAGAGCTGCAAAAGCTGCTTAAAATAGTTTAATAAGAATTAAAAGATTATAAAGAATTACAATTCTTTAAAGAAATAAAATATTAGTAAACGTAGTTTTAATATATTAGTGTAATATATTAGTAAAGAATGGCATGTAGCGTCTAACAAGTATAAAATAAAGTAGCCAGTTATGTAAATTCGACCATAAAAAATGTAAAATATTACTAGGTCTTTTATTATAAAATATACTGTAGATTTAAAGATAAAATAAGTAATTTAATGTTAAAATTCCAGCGAATTTATTCAGCTAATATTAGCAATATTACTCCTTTTGTTTAGTGTTTATGCGATAAACTATTTTGAAAAATAAATCTTTTTTAATTAACGTTAATTATTTAGTAATTCGAACGTTAATTATATGGTTGAGTTAATTAATTACATAAATATTCTATCAGTCAAAAGAATATTTAAAGTCTTTTCTTATGTTAGTTTATATTGTTTTATTAAACAGGATATATTGTGAATCTATGAAAGGAGTAGGCCTATTAAGCAATTTAAGCAATTATATCTTTTAAATTATATAGAATTTATTATGTAGGATTTGCTTTATATATTTTAAAATCAAGTCAAGAAAACAATATAAATAATTCTGTTGAATCGACATATACAAATTTCGAAAAGGTGTAGACTATTACTGGGTCAGAACATATGACCCATAAAGTAAATTTTTATGTACACAGTATTATATTTATCTTATTTTTTTAGATAATATTTAATTATTTGCTTCGTTATTTCTGTTATTTAATTTTTATTAAATAACATTTAATAAAAACATTCAAATGAGATGCAAAAATATACAAGAATATTAAGAGATTTCCTTATTTTCTATTAAAATTATTATAATATCTTAAAATAACGATTTAATAAAAATTAAATTTTAATTGTTTATGTCAGTAATTTATTTATTACAATTAACATATTCTTCAATAATCAAAAATTCAATGCAACTGTTATTTAAATCTGGATTGTTTTATAGCGATAAGATTGTATTGCTATAAAAGTGTATCTTTTATTTAGAAAAATAATAAAATTTAAAAGTTTTTATCGATTTACATAATATTAACTTATCTTTATTTTATTTATTTACTTATTCAATTATTGTTTAACAGCATTTGATTTAACGCCTCTTTAACAAACCGCCAAATATTAAAATGAAAAAAATATATATAAATTGATTCTAAATTATTGAAATTTACTGTGAAATTTAAAAGATATTTCGCGTTATATTTGTTTAGAAGGACTTTGCTGATTTATTCTCTAATTTCCTATTGTTTTTGAAGCGGAAATATATTCTAAATAACATATCCTTTTTTGAAAATTCCCATTGACTCATATATCCTTTTTACATTTCCTTACTAATTCAATTGAACCAATTATGATACTTTTAAGAGAAATTAATTATTTACAATAAATTATCTCGATAAAAAATTACATTTTAACGTTTATCAAAGAAATTATTTTAAAACATAATCAGTATTTCTAACAAATTCAGGTATATCTTTCAAGTGGAAAAACAATAATATCTCAGAGATTATTGTTTTTACTTTTTATGTTTCCTTCAAAAGCAAAATTTTAAATATTCTATTGTGATTTATAATGATAATTTGTTTTATCTGTTACAGGCCATGATATCCAGTCGTTAATCTATAATATAATGACCTTATTTAAAGTTTAAATCTTTTATATTTCCTGTAAATATATGGAAAATTACGTGCGTAATAGAGGATGAATCAATCTGATTTTTAATAAACTACTAAAAACAAAATGATTGCTGTTTGCAATCGCATTTCATTTTGCAGCAATCTGATTGTTGCAACAGGAGAACTTTAATGACAAGTCGACCAAATGTTAACAACAAATTCATAAGAAAATAAAAAATGGCGTCTTTTTTCATTCTGTTGTATTAAAAAATAAAATCCTTAAATTGCTTTATTTCTTCTGAGCCACTCTATATAACACTGTTCTATAATATATAAACATAGTGTATTGTATTATACAATATTATATAGTAATGTATAGCATATAGATAGAATATCAAAATTTCTATCAATTTTATTTTCTCATTTATAAAATTAATTGGCTTCAAAGTAATTAAATTACACGTATTATGATTTATAAAATAGATAAATCTACAATATATTCAGTTTTTAAAAAGAGGAAATTTGAATTAAACATTAAATATGTTCTAATTCTAAACATTTAATGATGTATTGATATAAATTATTCAGGACAATTATATTGATATTTTAATCTATATTGTAAAATATTGATTACTATTTTTGTCTATAATAAAGTTTTCCTTCTATTTATTTGTTTATAATGTTGTTACCGTTAAAAGTTCACTATATTAAAATTTTTAGAAATAAAAATAATGAATTATACATAAATTTAAACATATAGTTTATTTATTTTGTTTTAAATGAATACATTTAAGATTATCTCACTTATAATTTTTATTAACGTTGTGGAAAGGAGCATACTTATCATTAAAGTTGTTCAAAATATTTAAAATAACGTCGATAAATATAAATGAATAATAAGAAATTTGCCATTTGAATTCATTTGAAATATCAAGTTTGCTATTCCTTTTTTATTGTGTAGTTAAAAAAGCGATTCAGCTGCACAAACATCTGACGACTGTAAGCAGACCTAATTGTCTCCTTTTATTGTACAGTTTACTTGCGTTATGTAGGCTATAAATTATATGCAAACATTGCTGAAATATATATGAAAAATATTTATGATAGAGCCGTCTCCACCCGTTTATTAGACTATATTCCGACGTTAAAATTATAATTGGAATATAGTTTATAAGCGCATTAATTTTCAAAATATGCACGATCTTTATGAAAAATTCTAAGTTTCTATTAGTTGAACTATTTTATTAGACTCGTTTATCATTTGTTCTAAGTAATTCACATTGTCTATGTTTATTTAAACTTCTTAAAGTTCGAAAGAGACCCTTTAAGGCTCCTCAGTAGAATAAAACTTTAACAAAACAATACAGACTTTTCTCTTAATAAATGTAAAAGAACACAACGAATTGAATAATTTTTAGCAAATGTTTTTGAGACCTCCGTAAATATGAGGCCCGAGCTGTATGATCTAACCCTTCTATGAAAAGGATTACCATTGGTTATAATAAAATACATATAGAATTTAACTGTAATTTCATTCTATAATGCCGCCATTTTGGTTCCTTACGTAGAGCCATTTTGGCTTTATTATATATTTGATAAATTGCATCTGAACTGGATTAATGCTACGAAGTAGACTACAGCATTTTTTCCCCCGTTAATAAAATAAAATGGCGATCTTTTCAATTGATACAAATTTTGAATTTTGAGCAAAAAAATAAAAATAAATAATGAATATTTTATTACAGCGTATCTCATAAGTAATCAATTATTTTCGTTTAATTAATTATTTAATTTTGTTAAATATAACGCCGTAAAGAATAATTTGTAATATTTTTAATTACTTGAATGTAATATTATCTTGACACATTATTTATTTATTTATTGTTATTATTTTTATTAAGAGACCGGTTATTAAATTGATATGGCTTCTTTTGTACAACCAATTAGTTTGAAAAATGATGTACTGTTTCGAATTTCATATTGAAACTATCGATCAATGCTCGATACATTTATATTAAATAATCTGTAAATGTTCAATAACCTTTCATAATATAGAGGTTGCGGCCGACGTTTTCAACGCGAAAACGTGTACGTCGGACGTTCAGCGCCTCCTTCCTGTAAGCCTAGAAGTTTGACAATGGCGTTTAGAACGTCGAGCATGATTCCACTGACGTTCCACGTACACGTTTTCGCGTTGAAAACGTCGGCCGCGACCCCTCTAATAAATATCATTAAATGACGACCATAGGTGGCGCTATGTAGTTACCTAACACAATATTTACATATTATTAAATATTAATAATAATTAATAACTGTTTATTATTATTCTGTTTTATTTACTAAACATTTTCATTTTGTTTTTAAATGAAAACAAAATTTATACACACAATAATAATAATAATAATAAATATAATAGTAATAATCGTTTAATAATATAATTAAACGATAGATGGCATAGAAAAAGAATGTTTTATAATTTTAAACGTTAAAATTTACAACATTTATATTATTATTATTTCATAATAGTAATTATATATTAGTAAAACGGTAATATGAAATTATTTTGGTGTATCAAAAATTGAAAACAAATTATTTAAAAAATAGATATATTTTTTCTCGAAAGATGGCGCTCGTATACTATTAAATATTTTCTTGTAATATTTAATTTTAAAAATATATTTATTTATTTAACTGTATATTAGTTTTATGATTTAAAGTCATAAATTGTACTTAAAAATTTTAATGAAAAAATATATAAGCGTAAATTTTAATTTCGTAGTTTCTATAATTTCAGTCATTTTTTAATATTTTGAACCGACTTTTATTAAACATATTCATGAATATAACAAGATTTAAGAATAAATATTTTTAATTACACAGAATTTTATAAAATTTAAAAAAAAATCTTTAAAAAATTCAGTAATAAAGCAAATTTTATCGCTTTTGTATATTATTTTTTGTAAAAAAGACGTTGAAAAAAAGCACAAAAAGCAATTCTCAATTTTTTTGGTTAATGTTACCTTAGGTTCCAAGATGGCGGCTCGTCTCTGATTCAAGCAAGGAAACACGTTTTCCTAAACCTAATCTATTCTAATAATTTGGTTGCTAATATTTATGGTAATTTATTAGAATAGGTTAGGTTTAGGAAAACGTGCGTCCCCACTGTTTCCTTGCTGGAATCAGAGACAAGCCTCCATCTTGGAACCTAAGGTAACAGTAACCATTTTTTTATAGTGAATTTCATTTATGAGTAGAACGAAGTTGCTGACTAATTCAATAAAAAATTAATTTACTAATTCGCTTTGTCTCATTCTTCGGTTAAATCCATAGTGAGGAAGATGAGAATTTTTCACTGGGCCCGGAAAAAACTTGGGTTTTTTCCCAGAAATTAATGTTATTTTTACTATCAAAACTTAAAACTTTTTAAGATTATTTTTTATTAATAATTTCGTATTTCATTTGGCCAAACAAAATTGACAAAAGAGGCAAACGGACCCGCTCTATTCCTGGGTCTCATACCAGCTCTCAATGGCCCTGGTTATACATTAAATTAGCAAAATATACTGTATGAAACTTTGTCAGTGAAATTCTAAATAATCCATTAAAAGTATTAAATGAGATGAATAAGAAGAATTAAGATACCGCCCAATATTGTTCCTTGTTGTCATTGAATTAAAATAATCGTGTTAGAAGAATGAATGAAGTATATCGTTCAGAAACAACTGAAATATAAAATAAATTAATCTTTTTATATATATAGTGAAATAACACCCTATTAATTTTGAATAGCTTAAATAAGCTTTATTCGAAGTAAAAAGACATTGAATGACGTTAGTAAGGTAGAGCAGGGTTAATAAACCCCTTTGGACACCTTTGTTCTTCACAGCACTCTAGATGTTATTCAATTGTCGTGGTTATTGCTGAAATTATGACAAGTACAGTTAATTTCAAACGATAGCAAACGTTGATTTGTTTAAATTTTTAAATTGAAAAGATAGATTTTATTTTCTAAAAATTAGTAATTAAATATATTTTGTTGAGAAATCTATAGATTAATTTTTAATATATTTATGGGTAAAATCAATTAATAGACATTCTGGAATATAATAATTCAGTAAAAATAATTATAAATTCAAAATAATACTTTTAAAATAATTATAAAAAATTTATTAATTTATAAGTTTCTCTTTGCTTAATAAGAAAAATAATAACTCTCTCGTCTTGTCGAGATGACAGAGCTTAATACTGTAGTTCAATGACTCATGGGTAGAATTTGGTGGGAGCATAAGCTTCAAGTAGGGCCACCCATGCCAGTAAAGTCTATGGGGATAAATAAAGCAGAATGACTCAAAAGCAGCGCCTGACCCAGAGTGGGCGGCTGCTAAACGGCATCTGTTCGTCTTGTTACAAGCAGCTGATTTTAAACACCTGCCATAGGTTTTGTGGAGTTCATATCCAGTTCCGTGGAGAGGAGAAAAAACAAAATGATTGTGATACGTTCTCAGTATAATATCGGCGTGGACGTTGCACACGTAAACAAGGTCCGCGTTCTTGGAATAGGCAGAGGCTCACGTTTGAAGAATATGCCACAATCTTTCTTGGCCATCAGATGTGAACGTAGCACCGGTTCAAATATGTCTACTGCAATCACAAACACAATAAACATATTTACCATCTGATTCAAATACAACGGACAACAGTCAACCAAATCAAAGTGCTTCAGCGGTTAATTCAGCCACAGACCATCAAGAGCTGAGAACCACGCCGACGGATGAAGGGAATTTAGGACTTGAACGAATTCATCATACATATCCAGTGGCGTATCCAGGATTTTGAGAATATGGATGCTGCTCAAGGCAGATTCGGGGAACCAAGGCACATGTTCCCTATTAGTTTTCGGATAAAATTATTCAATTACCTTAGAGTTACTTTAGTTACATAATCTCTTCTAATTGAAGTCGTGCTAACAAAACTGATTGCTTTGATATCAAGGGATGCTGCAGCATCATAAGCATTCCCTAGATAGACTAGATAGACGCCTGTCCGTAGTTACTACATCATCACGAAACTGAAAACAGACATTATAATATACAGGCATGCATTACATGACAAATTAACACAAAGGGTTGTTGATTAGAAGAAGAACAATTATACATAACAATCTTATTCCACAAACTACATTTGAACATATCAAACATAAAGAAACATAGGTAAATCAGAAACTTATCAGGCAAAGAAGACTAGAAACACAAATAAATAACATTAGACAACAATTTGGCACATGGCACAATATACTAAAAACAACGTAAACCCCAAACAACGTAACACCAAACTTAATGAACGAGGTTAGAAAAATATTCAAAAGGTGAAAACGCACAAACAATACGAAGAACACAATATGTACGTACAACAGATCTCAAGCAAAACATAGCAGTAGGTCGCAAAGACTGAAACAATACGAAATCTGTAAGCTTTGGAAACAACAAAATAAATTATTCACAAAAGATGAGACATTTTTCTACACACAATATATACTAAACCCACCACACAATCACAGCACACAGAAGAACAATTCATAGGCAATTTGTCTACACGGTTCTAGATTCAGTCATTCTACGAGTGCATAAACAACACAGTAGTAACCTACACATGACATTCGAGGAAAACATTAGACAGTATCCGACAATCATAATTACTGCACACACTATACCTATATAAAATGCAGCCAATAGGCATTATATTTTTAGAAAACCCAACGCATTATTGGAGAACAACACTACACTTCAGACTTCATGCCACATATGTAAAAACAAACGAAATACACATAAAGGAAGGCATTTTGCAGGGCAGAATCATTATGACCACTTTGGTTTTGTTCAATAGGTCACACAACACTAAATATGGATACAACATCAAACAACAGAACGACACAATACCCTCATCACTGATGACATAAATCTACACAATGTATAAATGTACACAATTACAGCTAAATCACCTATTAGAAGTTACACACACTTAGGCCTACTCCACTGACATTCAAATTGATTTGGCCGATACAAATGCAGAACGTTTTACACAGAAAAATAAATCCTAAAGAAAGATGATTTTGTACTCTGAATTGGAGACATCATTGAAATGAAAAATTTGTAGACTTCTCACCTCATCCATGGATTCATTGAAATGAATCCATGGATGAGGTGAGAAGTCTACAAATATTTAGGATTGCAACGGACCAAACTCAGAACATGCACAAATAAAACAGAGCCTAACGAAAGAATGTAGCAATAGATTCAACTGAATATTAACAACACAGTCGAATGTAAAACACACATTAATAGCAATCAACACATGTCGTCCCAGTACTGGCATATTCATTATTTCATTTGGAGTTATACACTGGATGCACACGGAAGTAGAACTCTAAAGGAAAACACGAACAATATTAACAAAACATAACAAACTCCACCCCAAATTCTCTGTAGAAAGGCCGACTGTTTTTTTTTCGAAAGTGGAAGACAAAAGTCTCACAGATAATTGTAAATCTTTACTACATCAGATACAAAGATTTACATACATTACATTATGTATGTATATTTTTGTTTACATACATAATGTAAATACAGATACCGCGAGAGTTTTTCTACAGAAAACGAGAAGTTTTGTTAAACAAAGCTGTAACTTTCGCAGACAGAAATAATAAACCATTAAATCTACACACCACTGACTTAGATCAAACACAGTACACAGTACACAAAATGCAAATATATCATTAGATAGTCTTTGTTTGGCTCGGAAGGAGCTCCACGATAGGCTAACGATCCCTAACGAATTCAGCTAGTCTCACGTTGACTGCTGACTGGCTTATGAATGTCTCTTTGGGGAAACGGTAGGGTTCAAGATTACCATATAAGACCGGATCGTAAATATAAAAACTACAGAAAGCATATTTTAAAAGTCCTAACACAGACGATATTTGTAGGAAATGCCATATCGTGCACAAAACTTATACAACATAAACATATCACATCGAGTTGCAAGCGTTTAACACAAACTGACTTACACGACATAACCAAATAACATAATACATCGAAAGCTTGCGCACAAACGTAAACTACACACAGCTAGAGGACCGAGAATGTCTCTGTCACGTTGCCACACTTCCGTAGCTTTTCCGATCTTTATCGCCCATGGAAAATTTATGAGACCAAGTGAAACGCCAGTCTCAACCATTTACAAATGTAGTAATCTGAAGCAACAGTTGCAACGTCTGTGGGCACTTATTATTATTGCCATTCGTCACTCACAAAGTTTCGATTTCAATGCCTCCATATGCATAACTTTTTTGTTAATGAGTGTAGGCTATATAATAAACTCTCAGACGACTAAGTTGAATCATTCGCTATATCACGCGTTCACTATATACCAAAAGAATAACAAGAGCAATAAAATTATACAGTATATCGAAAGTTCACCATATTCGGTGAACACTACATCAAAAACCCACTGTGTGTGCTAAATAATAACTTGTTTTACATAGTTATTGGAACGATAAATTCATCTATATTCGTAAGATTATTCATTGCACCGTTAGGTAAAAATACTATAGAATCAGAACTCTGGGGCTAGTACCGATATATCTTCAGACGTAACTCGTTTCCAAAATAATATCCCTGAATGATTCTATTTTATAATTTTAATTCTGCAATAATTGTATTTTTACAGATTTTTAAATAAATAAAGGGCAAAGGGCATTTTCATTGAAAACCCGTCATTAGTACTACCACTTTGTTCGTGCAAAATATATTCATTTAATACTACTCGACTGATATGTCTTTTGTTCCTGCTTGAGCTTTTAATTTGCACTAATTCGTTTATGAATTGTTTCAACGTAAAATTATTATTTTTTTATTATTTTTTTATTGTTGTTATTATTATTATTATTATGTTGAATTTTTGCGTCTCCAAACTATGTACCTAGGGGCGCCTGTACCTTGGAGTACTTGGAGAACATGGTCTTCTTTCTAGCCTATTCTGTAAATGTAAAAGAAACCAATGAAAAAAAATCGTCAATTGTCCCATACAACTAGTTTTATATAGTTATTTAGTTTATAGTTAATATAGTCCCGAGTGCAATCAGCGCCACCTTGTGGGAGCGCTAATCTCAAGTTGAATCATAGAGTTTGAAGTTTCTTAGAAGTAAAAGTATCATTTTGAAAGTTCTGGAATTTCTTAAGTTGTTTAAGGTATCTTGCAGGTAAAGAGAAAATGTTTAAAAAATAAATGCTTACACGAACTCCCATTACTTATATATGACACAATTTTGTAATCCTTGTAATGAAGAAAAACATAAAACAATATCACGAAACTATGTCACACTCTTCCGAAGGAATTTTCAATTGACTTTTTAAGAGTTAGAAGTAGGACTGTAGGATTGATGGGATAAGACAACGCAACACATGGGCAATTGCTAACGGAGAGTGCCTCTGAGAGAACTTTCTATAGGAAACTGTCCCATATCTAGGTGTAAAACACGCGAAGAAAACTCGTAAAACATCACGTGTCTAGCCAGTTGGTCAGGCACGAACCCACGACCAGTTGCCTAATTGTTTTTACCAGTCGACAACTGGTAGCGCTTATTGGTTGGGTAATAACCTATTTGAATTTGGTTAAATAAATATATCTGAATCATAAATTTAAGAATTACGAAATAATTGGAAATTGAATTAATAAAACATTAAAAAAATATTTTTGTATTGTTTTCAAGTTTTACAGGTTTTCGATCTTTCACTGATTTAGGAAAAGAAATCGGAATTAGAAAAAATTTATTATGAGGATTTCATAAAAAATCAAAGAACTTTGAAACAGATTTAAATTGTAACTAAAGAACTTATTTCTTCTGTCATATGGAAGAGCGGTGAGACATTTTTCTTTTACCCTGAATGATCCACTTTCGTATCTTACAAATTATCTGGATTTTTCGGAAGTAGTTCATTTTAAAACTGTTCTCATTACTCATTCACGACGACCGATTCCGCTGTAGGTCAGGTTCATTCATAATGAGCAAAAATTGGGATCAGTGACATAATCCGGTAGTAGCTGAAAGTCCTAAAATCCATTCTAATTCTTTGGTAATTTGTTACAATTGCAGTTGTGAAGAAATCTTATCGAATATAAAAATGGAACACTTCTGTAATCATTGTAGAAAAATATATTGTGATAAAAAGAGAAAAATTTACAAACAAGAAACAGTGAAAAAACTATAATTTAGATCTATTGCGATTGAAAACAAACGGGTATCAGTTTAGAAAACTATTGAAAATAGTATTGAGTCTAGAAGTCAGTATCGTTATATACTGTTATCTGTGTTTATTTGATCCTTTTTAAAAAAAAAAATGCCATTGATATAGGTAGAACTCGAAGAAAGACAATAAAATAACCAATTTGTGATAGGCTACACTGCAGTAGCGATTCGTAGTGTAGCCTATCACAAATGTAAGAGCAAATACACGAAAAACATTTCTTTGTAGCTTCTCCCAAAATATTCTAAGTAAACAGTGGTTTTATTTTTTAAAATTTAAAAAGAAACATCTCAAGAACATTTTTCTCTGTTCTTTATATTTTCGTAAGAATGATTATAACAAGGTAAAACATTTTTTACTATGTTAATTGCCTTAATGGCTACTTTAAGAAGTATTCTGCATATTCGACTAAGAAATATTTACACGAAGCTTTACAATAGGTTATTTAATCTCTTATCACTTTTTCTCTTTTGTGTCTTTACCATTCACAATAATAATTTAAATTCTCAACCATATATAGTTTAAATTCTTAAAATAAATACTGTTTTATTCTTATTCAAATCAATATTCTACTTCTAATTATTTTCATTCTTGAAAAGTGTATGATTTTAATATTATTAAACACTATATTATTTTATTAGATCCTTAATTTTGCGAAGACTCAATGCTACTTTACAAGACTGTAAACACAAAGCTACGAGTTGAGCTAAACGGCGTCAAAGACCATATAAATATTGTAAATTAAGTACAGCTTCTTCTTCAATGAAACATTTCTATCTGTTTTATTCAATTTTCTATTGTATTAAGAAGTCTTTAATATTAAATATATACAAAAGCTGTTCACACGTAAATTCAAACTTATAGTATTTTCATCCACCATGTTGTAAAGATAAAAATACACTCTACAGTTCTTTTCAATCGCTAATTAAATGTCTTTCTTTCTAAAATCTTAAAAATTTTAGAATATAAGTAAATTAAGAAAACATAATTATGAATTCACATAAAGCAATCGTAAATGCATAACAGTTTATCAGGTTCATCAGCATCAACACAGTATAAATTCTCATTCAAATACGAAGTGCTTTATGATTAAATAATTTCACGATGCGTACAATATCTCATGAAATTACTCAATTCAATAAAGCTTCAAAATGTCCTATTTATTGAAGAGAACAATCGAAATGACATTAAATTACAATCGAATTGTACACAACGAGAAATTGTCATAAAATTTAAGTAAATAGAATTGTTTTTTTTTTCAAATTATAACAAATTATCGCAATTTATTTATTTATTTGAAAATTTTAAACCGAATGAAAGAGTGATTTATTCTTCTCCGTTTGTTTTCTGATCTTTCGTAACATGTCTGACCTAAATGAATAAATGAGCTAAGTTGACAAAGTAGACATCTGTATGCGTATTTATTCTTGTCAATACGAAATAATTCATTATATATTTTAACATTTACTTAATTCGTTTATTTAAACACATTTTTCGGTATAAAAATACAACACAGTGCATAGATTTAAAAATCAGATATTGTTACATAGATATGATATTAGATAAATAAAATCGATTTTATTTAATTTCTGAAAAAAGACAGCAGCAAATGAATTACAGAAGGATAATATCAGTTTCGATACTTTTATTACGAATTATAACATAACCCTCATAAAATATATTTGATAGAGACGTCACGTTTTTTTTATGTATCGGTCACTATAAGAAAAATGCATTACAATACTAACTTTGTGGAATTAAAATAGATTTCGTGGAGAAGCAAAAGCATATTACGAATTATATGACCGACCTCAATTTTTCCAACTGCTGCATTCCAGCTCTGTATGATTTTCTTGTTGCCTTAAGGGATCCGGTACTAAGGTCAGAGGTTTAGAGGTTCTTAAAACTTAAACACTCGTTGTTTAAGTTTTAAGGAAATAGAAGTGGGATGGAAAGATGGGAGTGAGGATTATAAAGAGAAGAGGAAGTAAGAGAGAAGAGTAATAAAGGAAGAATGTAGAAAAAGTTATGAATAGCATATATGAGAACGTATTGAGACATTTCTTAAATGATGGACGTCTCTTGACAGCACTAAAGATTCGAATTCAAATTGATTTTAATCCTCATAAATTTTTTGAATATTTCATATTGGAATAACCTTATATACAATATTTCATTACAATATATTGTAGTGAAAAGGGGAAATACGATTTCCCCTTTTCACCTGTCTTTTTCAATCAGCTATTTTTTACATTTATTTTAATTAAAGCACATTCCTTAATTTATTTAAATATCGTTATTCGAAGTCTAAAATTTTGGCATGCATAAATATCTTTAAAAGTGGGCGATCTGCCAAAAGAAGTGATGCTTCTCGGGAAGACTTTCTGTGAAAAACTGGCCTTTATTTAGGCGTTAGACAAGTGAAAAATCCGGAAAACTCCACGTAGCCAGCCGTTGGTCAGGAACGAATCTGCGACCAAGTGTTGTGTGTTCAAAAAGGGCACTCTAAGTGCCCACAGGGCGGAAAGACTTAAAATTAAAAAAGTTCTTACGAGCCTATATCAATTTTGCTGATTACTGATTGGCTTGGCCCACAATGGGATCAGGTTTTAGAAGGGCAACTTGTTAAACAATATTAACAAAAGCTGAATTAGATTACACTTATCATTTTCTGTTGTTGATTTTCAAATTTTATTGTTTTTATAGTAAAGATGTCAATAAAGATATCTAGTGCCATGATTCTTAACCTTTATGAATTAATATCATGCAAGTTTTGTTGGCACATCCATAAGCCAGTGTAGCAACAGAAATGTTCTTATATCAATATTTATAAAAGAAAAGTAAAAACTCTAAAATATACAAATAATAAAAAGTAAAGAACAATTATTATTTTAAAATTATTTTTGGAATTTCTGTATAAATCTTATGTTAGAAGTTATCGGGAGCCACTGGTCTAATGAATTTTGATAAGGGTATGTAAACAAGCAATCTGCACAAAAATCAAACCTCATTATTTTACAATATGATTATCCACGAACACAAAATTGACAAAATTAAAGGGAAAATTCTTC
Organism: Centruroides vittatus; assembly: GCF_030686945.1. Lineage (NCBI taxonomy): Eukaryota > Metazoa > Arthropoda > Arachnida > Scorpiones > Buthidae > Centruroides > Centruroides vittatus. Next base: position 2,129,215 of record NW_027122649.1, on the reverse strand, counting down.
TGCCTCTAAATTATAGACTCTGGTTTGTAGTCGATGGCTTTTCTGATTTTATTCTTGACACCGGCCATCAGAGTTCGAAAATGTTCTGAATTAAATTTGTACACTTGATGCAGTGTTTCAGTTCCGTTTCATTTTCGGCGGACTCCGATTTTCGCACACCTGTTTCAGTTGATACCAGAATCATTTAATTGGATTCAGCTGAGGAACATTTGCAATGTTGTTCTCTTTGCTGAATTAAGGACTTCATATTCCTTTAGTACCGGTGCAAGATCCGGCCAGAAGACATGCTGACCATCTGAGTGGCGTTTCTTGAAGAATGGAACCAGTTTCTTCTTGATACACTACTTACACTTTGTTGATACAAAGGCGAGATGGTGCCATGAATGTCCGAGATCTTTCTTTTGGACCGATTGTATCCAAACCAATACTTTCTGAGGATATTTTGCATGACGTTTCAGTTTGATCTGTGGATCAATCTCAACTCCATTCTTACAATAGTACGTGTTGTTCCCATCGCAGTCACTTATATATATATTCTTTACAATAATCCTCCTTTGCTATCTGTCATTTTAATTTTCTTTCGCCCACTCCCTGGACATCTAGCAACAGTTATAGCACTTTTCTATGATAATACAAACTATCCTCCTTGACATTCCCATATCCACAAAATGCTTAACTGTAAAGGTTGCCTGCCAAATTGTATAGAGTTTCAGTTTACACACCTATTCATATTTGTAAATAATAAAACTTATAATTTTTTAACATAAATCTGAATATATATTTTAAACAACTGTTAAAAATTGTTTAAAATATATATTTTCCTCACTCAAAATACAATGATTACATTATTAAAAATGATTTTGAATTCTGACATTTTCTCAAAGTTAATCGATCATATTGAAAAATAGATTTTAATATCTTAGAATCATATATTATCATGAACCGAAAGCTGTATTCACTACATAATACCAGTCATTCGTAATAAAAAATAAGCTTATAAAAATTACGAAACGAAGGTTTTGAGATAAATCACTGCCTAAAAGTACAAGAAAATATTTTTAAAATTTTAGCATAATTATAATAATAATAACATAGTTTAAAATATATGTAGTTTATATGTACCATTGTGTTCAGAACAAGAAGAAATAAAATTATAAATGTATATTCATGTTTATAAAATCTGACGCCCCCTTTCATCCTGTCTTAACAGGAATACAAAATTGTGGAAAAACCAGTCTCACAAAGGTAACTACTGTAAATTTAAGATATTATTTTTATGATTTTTATCCAAATAACTAATTTCTACTTAATTTCTGTCCCATATTTGTTTAACGAGATTTAAAATATTTGCAGAACTATAGAAAACAAAATTTAAACCTGTTAGTTTAGTATTATAGAGAATGGAAACCAAAGTAATTTTACTTAATAATGATTAAAATTCACTAATAATTCAATTTGGAAATTAAATTTAATAGGCAAATTTTATTAAAAATTTTCTTAATTATTTTCTTTATTTAAAATACAATTTTACAAATTTACAATTTACAATTTTTGTATGAAATTATCCACTTTAATAGGAAATTTATTATAGATTTACTTCTCTGTGGAATTTTTATAAAATTTGGTATAAATTAGTGAAATACAATATGCTCTTTACATATTTGAACATTTAAAAACACATATTGGAAAACCTTCATAAACATATTGAATAAATCTTCATTAATATATTGTAAATTGTTCAATAAAACTTGTTTAAAAAGTCCTATCTGTGATCCAGTTATTGTATGCAGAAAACAAAAAAACAAAAAAAAAAAGCACTTACAAAATTAAAACACAGTAATCTATTTTATAAGTTAAAAAATGGAATTAGGTCTAAATGATTTTCCTCATAGATTCGAATGAGGAAATTGATGTTTTAAATAAACCTATTATTAAAGTGAAAATTATAGTTTTCATGTTATAAAGATATCAATAGATAAAAGGTTGATGTATGATTGAAAACATGAGACAACCCGAGTTATAAATAAAATTTTATAATTTAATTAACATTAAAATCTATTCATAGATTACATTTTATATAAATTGTTTATTATAAATAGATCTAATATTTATTTTGTTATGCTTACAGTATAATTTTTATGCATTAGTAACAGATTATTTATTTATGCCCATTATCTAACTGTTAATATTAAAGTCGATTAATTCTTATAATAGATAAATAATCTAATAATTATCATCCATATCTTGGAGAAATAATTACAAAATTTCCATTGAAAATTCCTGTTAGAAAAATGTAACTTTTACCACTAATAAATATAAAAGATTTAAAGTGGCTTCATCTTAAAATAATATTGAAATACATAGAAAATGAACAATTTTCTACGATATAATAATTCCGAGTTAGGCCCCTTTAATTATAAAAATATTTGAAGGAGCTATTTACAATATTAATATTTGGCAGGACAAAATGACTTTAACGGTTTTAATGTTCACAAAAAGACCGAATTCTCATTTATTTTCATGTTTATTTCTCTCCAAACAAATCTAGATTAATTATATCAAACTGAAAAATCGCGTAATGGGAGACAGGAAAAGAAAATTCTTCCATACTGTAGCAAAACCGGAGAATGCCTTATCGAGTTGTAATACAGATAAGAGCATGCCCACTGGAATTAGCATCGGACTTAATCGAGATAAAATAGTTCACAGGGGCAAACTATTTTCATAACCTATTTCAATATTACAGTAATGAAAGATAGAAATCCGTACAATCAAATGTAATGAACGGTTAGACGACGGCAGAAGTAACACTCTTGAGGAATTGCCGATACTGAATATATTTAAAATGCGCCTAGGGCCAAATTCCACGTGATCCTAAGTGTATGCATACTTTTACTTAGTAGACTGCAGTACTAAGATATCTCCAAGGTAGCCTACATTTTCGCTAACTCCACTTGGAATTTAATAGCTCTTGTTTACAGTTAGGCCTATATTTCTTCGGTTTATCAAACGAAAAAACTAGACATGATCTATAATTAGGTCTTACTAATCTTTTAGATTCGACTTTTGTTCCTTAACTTTGTCGGTCCAAGGTTGATCCGCCCATGAGGACGGTTTAATGAATTAACTTTGGGTTCCAGGTAACTTATTAGTTCCAATTTGTGCTTCCTCAACTCTGAGATTTATATGATTAATATAAACTTCTCCTGCACAGGTATACAAATGATTTATTTAGCCAATTAATTATACAGCTTATTATTATACTAAACCGATTAATATTAAACTTACAGCCTATTTTTAAAATTAAAAAATATTCATTTACTTAGCTGTTTTTGCTTTAATTCTAATAAATAATTACAGCAAAAGAGCTAGAGTACACAACATAAAAATAATTAATTGTAGCTTATATTGCGTTTAATGTTAGCATTTTATAACGTTAAATGCCAAAGAAAAATTTCGAGAACTTTAATTAATGTTTAAAAAAAATGAAAATATTTTTCAAATTGAACTTGTTTATAAAAATAGTAATCATTGTTGGCTCTATTACATTCTACTCTAGAAATGTCATATATGAAGATTTCCATCCTCCCCCACTTACTACCACTAACGATAGTTCTGTTGTTTGAGATTAAAGAACGTTCAACGACCTTCTTGGCTGTTTTTTTTCCCCTTCATTTTATTAGGAATTATTTTTCTGGGGGTGGGGTTAAGGCGATCATTATCTCAGGTCAGGTAGGTCGACCAGGTGATGTATCACCTCCATCACACCCATCCTGACCATCGGGGGTAAAAAGTGACCAGGGTCATAATGAAAACTTTAACACGCGGAAGAAGCTTCAAGAAATATTATACAGAAAGTATTTGCCCGGATACACAAATATAATTGTAATATTTCACTCTAATTCCCTATTTATCATGTGCATTGCAAGAATGCAAATGTGAAAATTTTTGAATCGGCTCTATAAAGCCAATTATAGTTTTTATATTATAAATATAATTTTTAGGTAAAAATCGTCGATGCAATAAGTCTAGTATACGCAATTAATGAACAAATTAATCTTCTGAAGAATTTTAAACTGAAGGGTGCTAATTAACCTATCTCAAAGATCATAAAGATTAATAGGCTTGCTTTAATTGCTGAGAAATAAAACATTAAGACGATGAGTCACATTGTTTTTAGTTTCTTTTTTCTTTCTTTTTTTTTTCCTTTCGCTATAGTTTTCAGTATTAAAGGCTGGGGTATGAGCTATGGAACGTTGCATTCTGGCGGATATCACGAACCTTAACAATGTGGGTGGAGGAACATCAGAGTTCTGACCGTTAAAGATCACGACCGACTGGATGCAATCCATCTATGGGACGGTGCCTTTTTCAATTCGTCTTTCTTTTACATTAAATGAGTTTTTCACCAGCTCTCAACTTTAAGAGAAAATAGCATTTCGATTGAATTACAGTACGAGTCTATAGCGGTAACTTTTGATGTCTACCTTCTTGAATTTCGTGATTGTATTGTTAGATTTGTTTAAAGAATTTTCTAACTTAAACACGTAAGATAATTACATAATTAAAATTCGTCTTTAAAATTCTCTTAGATAATATTAATAACCTAAAGTTTGCATCATTTTTTGACTTTATGAAGTACGTAAATTTATTTATCATCATAAAAATGGTACTTACAATTTTAATTTTAAACGTATCGTTTATATTTTCAACACGTTTATGCTTTTAACATAATAATTCGTGTATTATTAAAATGCAAATTTCGTTAATCTTGTTTCGATAATGGACTGTAACGTCTGTCATGTTCAAATAAATGTTGTAGTTATCCTTGTTTCAATGCAACATATTTTGAATAAATTTCTTGTTTTTGCGTGCGAATGATCTCTATCTTCAGGCGAATAAAACTGTATCGTTCGTAATTGCAGTCAACATTTTAAAAATTTCATTTTATAAACTACAAAATTAATTCAATCCTCTTAACATGATCTTGATTAAAAAAGATGTTTGTTGAATCTGAAACTCGAATTACAGTTTATTTATAAGTCTAATTGTACATAAAAAATCCACCTGAATTTAAATTAAGTTAGAGTAATGAATAATTTTAACTATATTCAAGAATTTAAACAGTATTTTTGAATATAAATTATAATTGCCAGCCGGATGGCCGGCGGTTAAGGCGTCAGTTCACCGCTTTTGGACACCCGGGATCGAATCTGGGCAAACGAAAAACGGCAGGAATTTTTCGGGGATGGTCTCGTCTCTGTCCCGGATATGTCGGGCCTCATCTCTCAACATCCGGCCATCCCATTGTGGGCCTGGCCAAACACACGAACCCACGATGGACTTTAAAAAAGGCCTTCTTGGTGCCTACAGGGCAGAAAGAAATAAGAAAAAGAAGAAAAAAAAAAAAACATAAAATTCATACAAAAATCTTGACTGATAAATTGCTTAACTGAGTTTAAGTTAATTAAATTTTTAATAAGTTTTATTGCTTAACTAATTTTAATTAAGTGAGAATATTAATACCGGTATTTACAGTTTCTAACAATAAAATACAATTTTGCTTTCTTCCTAAAAATAATTTTTCTATATAATTAAAATTAAATTAAAATAGATTATAAAAGTTTTATGAAAATACAAAATATAAATTACAGTCTTTAAATATGACGATAAATTAAAAGATAAAACTTTTATTGAACATAAAAGGCGTAAATTACTTAACAATTTTAATCTTAAATTTATAGTTTCTAAGGAGACATTTTACTAGATACAAAAGTATAAATTTCTTTATATTTACTGCATATATATATATAATTTATTTAAAGATGTAAAATATAAGTTTATATCATAGATTTATCCATTATCTGATGATTTATATCGAATAGAAGTGTAAAATTATCTTAGCTATTTTTCATTTTAATTACAAAGTAAATACAAAAATAATTCTAGGATAAGATAAGATAGGAAATATAAAAATAATTCTAGGATTAAAATAGTTTTATAAGCATTAAAAGAACTAGATTGAATGGAGGGAGGAAATTAAATTTATGTCGAGCATCAAACTACAAAATTGTTTCGTAGCTTCTAACAGTAGTTTAGATTAAGAATTCTTCTTAGATATATGAAATTGCATCATATCTTTTGAAGGTAGATTAAATATAAAGAATTCCTGACGGAAATAAAAATACAAAATCTCTTCATTAATATTCGACTTCTACATAAGACAAGAGACTAAACTAACGCCGTCTTTCTTCTAACGTAAAAGAATCCAGTTAAAGGATTTATCCATCTTAAAAGAAAAAAAATAATTGCTTACTGTATCATATAAATGTAGGAATTACTTTTAAAATTTATAACTTGCATAGATCCGCGCAATTAAGAAAAAATTAAATTACAAATCTGCAATGTGTGTGTTTTGAATTTATGATCTAACGAGTTAAAACGTTTTCTTTATTTACTAAAGTAGATGCAGGTTCTTCGGGTTCATGGAGTGTTTATTAATCGTTAGAAATTCCATTCCTTTCTAGTATGATCCTGCTGACTACTCAGCTTCTTGCTTCTAAGCTTAGCATAGACGTATTAGTTTCGAGTATATGAGAGACGGCGGAAATATTATGTTGACACAAGTTAAGTGTTTCTGGAATCTGGATCTGTACAACCAGTTTGTTTCAACTTCTATTTAGTATGCAAGACACGCATAGTCCGATAAAAGAGTAAAGCATTAGGAATGAGGTTACCGCCTAAGCCTAAAGGTTAATGAATGGCTTTGTTTTCTTTGTGTTACTTTTAAGTAATTTTTCTATTATAAACTTAAATAGAGATAAAACCAAATTCTACCTTAATTAATACAATGATATATCCAACAATTGAATATCATCTTTAGCTGATGAATAGTCGAGTCCCGGAAATTTGAGAATGGAAAAAAAAGAAACTGATTATACGATAAAGACCATAAAGATAATTAGGCGGTAATAAATCTACGTTTAAAAAAGAGGAAATACTTTAGAATTAAGAAGACAGAATACTGAATATGGTCCTGTAGAGATGTTAAATTAAATGATGAGAATTTTGATGATATCGACTGTTTCGTTAAGCTACCTGCATATGAAATGCTGTAAATTAGAAGGATTAGGATTTGTTGATGTAGATGATTTCGGTAAATAATAAAGGAAAAAATTATATAAATTACATCCCAGGCGAATTATAAAGAAAAGATATAGATATACTTATATGGGAGAGTAAAATAACTGGATCATTAAGTTAATTAAGTAAATAATACTTTAATAGAGTTTGTAAGTAGGACTTTTTTTTTAATATATTGTAACAACAATTATGAAACTATACTTTATGAATATTCATCTTAGAATAATATATTCAAATTGCTCGTTATTTATATTTATCTAAACATTTTTAATTTATTAATATGAAGAATTAAAAGAGTTATATTAAATACTAATTATAAAGAGATTGTAACGTGTATTAAATTAATATTACAGGTTATTTTAAATGATAAAGATTCTATATCCAGCTTATGTGTTTATTATGTATAAAATATTTAAAATGTGTTCTCATGAGTTGCATTTTAATATTAGGTATTCTGTGAGGGAAACAAACTTTGCATATTTATATAAACGAAGATAATTTATCATTTTATGAAAATGATTAATATCATTATCAGTTTACTTAAGGAAAATTAAGATTTTAAACATTCTCTCCCTAGTTCAGAAAGCATTAATTCTTCCTATATAGATTGTGTTAAGAATAATTTATGCATTGGTTTTTATATGTTACATCGAGTGGTTTCTTGTTATAAATATAAACCATTTTCAATGCTAAATTTATTACAGTAGTACAAAATCTTGTCATTTTGATAAAAATAAATCTAATCTATACTGTATTGTATGCGAGTGGGTGTAATTCTAAATAGGTTATTAAATGCATAAATGATTAAAATCAGGTTTCTCTATAATAACATATACGCTAGTCTCACATGACCCCATTGTTTTAAGTTTTATTAGCATTATTATATTGATAAAATTAATGAATAGAATGAAAACTTGATCCCCACTTTTTAACAGAAAGAAAAAAAGTCATAAGATGTAAAAATCAATGCTTTTAAAGTGCAATCATCAAAGCTTAAGTCGAATGCATAATGATAGTTGAAGTCGATTGTCATTACATCAAACAATGGATTGTCATGCACAATGGTGATGTCGCTTGTCGACATCTATGTGGGTGGAGATGTGGGATGAAAGGTGTGAGATGAAATCACTGACCTGCCCCTCAATTATGACCTAGTTTGATGTTCGACGTGATGCTCGACCAGTAATAATAGTCGCGGTTTTAAAAACTAATGAACGTAAAAATAATTATCTACATTTTTAAAACTGTATTTTAGTGGTAATTTGATATTTTAATAACCAGTTGCTACTGTAATTATTGTAGTTAATTATCCAAGAATTTCAGAGGATGCAGTTTCCTCTTTATTGTAAGGGGGAAAAAATCGCGCATTTTTCATTAAATACATGCAACTTTTAACATAAAGGTTATATATTTAAAATACTTTATTATTGAATAAAGATTTATCTATTTAATTATTTCGTTCCCGTGAATTTGAAAGAAGGAAAAAAAAAAGGAAGAAAAAAGGATTTAAAGCTTTAAACTGGTTTTAAATTCTTGTTCGAAAAAAGATCCTAAGAATAAGTCTAAAATTAATGCTCAAGAGTGGCCCAGTGACGTACAGAGTATTATAATTTGTCTGTTAGTTGAATCAAACTGGTAAGAAAGATCAAAGTTGAAATTCTAGTTCGTGACGTCAACTTGAACTGATTCGTGTTAAAATTTCAGTTCAAGTGGAACGTAAGAATTTACAGTTCTTGTTTGATGACACAAATATTTTTACTTGACGTCTAGATCAACAAAAAAATACTTCTTGTACACTATTTGAAATGCATAAAATGTTTCATATAAGCTTATCAATTCAATAATATTTCCTTTCAACATCATCACTACGCGTGTGTAATATCAAGTACAATTAAATTTATGGATTGAGTTGTATAGAATATTACTAGGAAGATATTTGAATCGATTCCGCATTTTATCTTGTATAATTATCCGTAGAATCTAAATTATGTTATTATGTAGGAAGTAGTCACGAATCTCGATGGTTGCTACATCGATACAATTTAATCGAAATAAATTAAGAAATAAAATATAAAATTAAATATATCGATAATTTAAGAAGATTATTTAGGTATTAATACAAGTATTTAAGAAAATCTCGCTTTATATAACCTGTCAGATTGCTTACTGAGCTACCAGGCAGGTTATCTTCCAAATTAGATGGTGAAGTATAATCTCAGTTGCATATACTCTTAAAGAAACTTCAACTATAAAAGCAAACAATGGCATTATTGTTGATGCAATAGAAGGAAGACAATGTCTGAAATTTAAAAATATATTACGAAACGTTAACACTTAAAAATGCATATCATTAACTTCACATTTGTTTCTTTTTCTACGACTTCCGGAAACAAACCTTAATACTTTTTAACTTACTAAAACATTAAATAATATAGTTATATTTTTTTAAATGGTTAATCGAGAAGAATGTGTTCCTTTTTAACTTAAATTTTTTTAAAAGGAGAAATATAAAATTTAGTTTAATTAAACGGGAAGAAAGAGAGCGATAGATGAAATTAATCAAAAGAAAATTCGAATTCAATACCTCTCCGTGAAAATAATATAAAGTGGGACACGTCGAACATTCGTAAATTAATGAGTAAAGTTTATAAGAACCATTGTCAAACTATTGACCAATTCAAATTTGTCTTATTAGGTGACTGTCAACGTGTCATAACTTCCTTTAAATTGTTAAAATGTGCTATTTTCGAGTACTCCCGATAGAAATAATCTAATTGCATTTTACTTTATTTTTTCAATACCTCGTTATTTTTGAAGTGATCATTAAAGAATGTCATTTTTTACTGAAATGACACATTTTAAATTGTCTTAGGCCCATTTCGTGTAAAACAAACACAATCAGTTCATTACGATTTTTAAAAAAACAGGATAAAAATTAAATTATTTTTAATAGTCTTTTATAGAACAAACATACTTATAATGATAGAGAGAAATTTAGACAACTTATATTTTTAAAGTTATTATATATAAAATGTTACTTTCTGAAGGTTAATAAAGGCTAATTATAAAATAATAATGTAAAATTAATTAATTTTTAACATAATTTATATCATAAAACTATGGCATTACATTTTTAATACCCAAAATAATTACTATAAGGACCCATAAACAAATCATACAAGAATCTTTATTAATCTTATAGACATAAAATAAATTTTAAGACATGCTTTCTGGGATTACATTTAAAAGGTAGAGTCATTGGAAAGATAAACTTTATCTTTATAGAAACTACTAAATTAAATGTTTCTGATTAAAAAAAAATATATATATATATTTAGAATGAGATTTTATATATGTGTAAGTATACAATAAAGAACTATGTAAGCTGAATTAATGAGAATCCGTTTTATTTTTTATCATATAGTTTTTTAAGACGAAGCTTTTGATAGTTCTTCCCATTCATTGTATTCTTTTGCTAGTTCCTTTTCATCCATTCTACTTTACTCCCACAACGTTCAGGCTTCTCCTTAGGGCATCCTTTCATCTGGTTCTTACAGTTTTCCCAATCTTCTTAACGAGATTCTATGTTAATGAAAGCAAAATCAATCACTTAAAAAGTGAAAAAATGAGTAAATTATATCTTATTTTTAACGCCATTTTCCAGAAACAAGAAATCGATTTTAATCTCTTTATTTTTTTCCTATAAATTTATTTATTTTTTATATATATATATATAAATTAATTCCAGTTTAAATGTTATGCATAAAACAAGACATTTGGCGTGTTGTATAAATATATTATAGTTACAAGGTATGTAAATTTTTTCTGCAACCGGGTCGTAAAGTATTTTAGATGTTTAAATTTATTCATTTTATGAAAGTTCAACTGTAATAATTTAAAATTCTTAGATGAATAGTTTATCAGATTTAATCAACTAACTATATGACAACGCATAAATAAAAGCCTACCTGATATTTAAATTAAACATTAAAAAAATTTTTTAAGTAACAACCTTCCAGGTAGAAAGTTATTTCGGGAGAATAAGAGAAAACGTGAAGAAAAAAGCTCTGTGGCTTAGGTGAGCAGAGTCCAATGATGTGTTGGTTGCCCTTTGGGCATGACAAGCAGAATCTGACTGGACGAGTTTCTTTGCATATAGAATCAACGCAAACATAGCATGAATGACGGGTGAAGCTGTTTTCTATCTTCATATAGAATGCTTTTTCAAACCGTAAATTTGTTCGTTTAAGCAGTTTGACTACAAAACGAATTCTGTAAAAAGATAATATCGACATCTATTCGAATAATTCAATTTTATCAACTATTAAGTTTCTAAACACGAATTTTTCTATTTTAATATTCTGTATATGGTTATTATTATCTGGAAAATTTTTATCGTGTTTATGTTGTAACTGAACCTTAGTATTGAAGATTATGCATTAAATTATCCAAGTTTTTTTAAACATTTTTATACAAAAAGTCAACGAGATGTTAATATTTTTAATGACGTGAAGAATTTTTTTTTACTGAATTACATTACATTTTCCCCCCTCCCTTAATAAGATATTCATGAATGATTTTTGTACTAGAGGCATAATTCTGCTTATTTTATAATATTTAATGTATAAAGATACTTTTGTAATTTAATATATAAATATATTTTTTACAAGTAATTTATAATTTCCTATAGTTCTAAAGTGCACATTCTTTCATAGTCGGAAAGATAAGAGTTACAAAAAAGGTAGGGGAAAAAAGAGTCATCGCCGAAGAATGATTTTTAAATACTGAAAATAGGAAAATAATTCTTCAGCTGTTGTAGAATTTCTTAGAATATTAGCTACCGCGAATTTAAGTCGCGTGAAACTTTGCAATAAGCTCGAGTGTGTTGGATAAAGTGGTTCGAGAACGAACGCCTTTCTGTCGGACTGCCACAAAACTACCGTCAAAGCGGTGCCGTTTATGCAAGCTGCAAGCGAAAAGTTGTGGACAGACAGGGGAGAAACAGAGGTGGGGAAAGAAAGGCCAAACCTGTTCTCTCTATCCAGCACGTCCCTTTAGCTAGCCTCGTCCCATGCAACTGACTAGTATTGCTTGCATTTTACGACAAGGTTGCATTTGTTGGTTGCTCCATAAATTCCTGCACTTCTAATCTGGTAAGTGTCGATGTTTTGTCTGTTAATTAGAATTAGTCGAAAGTTCAATACGTAACGTACGTGTCGGTTGTTTAATAAAGTCGATTATTTAAACAGTCGTAAGAGAAATAATCCAACAACGTCGACTACTTAGCATTTCTTTCAATGTTTAGCAGCGTGGTAAGATGATAGGGAAGTATCTTATAGATCAATTCCTTTTATTGTTTTCGCTACCAGCATCTCTAATCTAACTATCACGATTTTTGAATATCAGATTTTAAACTTTTACTCTATCGATCAAAATATGGCATGATAGATAATTCTATATTAATATCAAACTAATGGCATCCCGGATAATTCTTCTGTATCGTGGCAATTATGCTTGGGAATTAAAATCGCTACTTCCTCGACCGAGAAAAAAATTTGCTGTTATTTCTGTTGCTTCAGTAGCAAAATAATTTCTCCTGTTATTGATGTTAATAGTGTTTGGTCTTCATTGAGTGTGATCACGCAAGATAAGTATGTTAGGTCGATTTATTTAAGTCCTATTCCGACTGAATAAAGGATGATATATCTAATTACGTGCAACATTCTCAAAACGAAGCATTTCTTGGCATCGAACGAAGTCAATTCTTGAATATAAATTAAGAGGAACTCGTGTTCTAGCCTACGTAATGCCCATATAAAATATTTAAAGGAGGGGGAAGTATGTTAGAATATCATGACTTTATATTAAAACTAATGACTACCCTAACGAATACTTTGCTACAGAATAGTTTAATATTATTTTTATTGCTGAAAAACCAGTTGTTTAAATGCAATTAAAGTATTCCTTGTATAAACGAAAAAAGTATTCACTAGTTTCTACCACTAATAACTATGAATATGAAAATAACAGAAGGACGGAATTCACTTTATTATCCTCTTAACTAGGATATGGTATAATGCTTTTAACTGATTTTTCTTACACGAGTTTTATTTTATTATAGTGGAAACTCACGATTTACATTTATCTTTTGATAATATCAGTGGAAAATATAGGCACGAGATTTTTGCACTGTACCGTAAATATTCCTATATCCTACAGGGGGCCTGGGGTCCACATTGGGATCAGCCTTCTAGGGATAGATCGTAAACATCGAATGTCAGGGTCGTTGTATGTGACAAGAAATATATCTCTTTGGAATTTCGTCCCATCTCTTTGCGTGGGATTAAAGCTGAAGTGTAAGTTAATTTTTTTTATCATCTACCCTTAATATTGGTTTCTTTTTTCTCTTCTTTTTTTCCTCCTAAGTCAAGCGGCACAACAATTTATAAATCTTATACTCTTTTCTAACTCATCATCCAGACTGGACTTTTACTTAGCATCTGATGCAGATCTGTGCTTTTTTAGACCACCTGCTGGAATTACAGGTATAACTTATCAATGCGCATTATGTTAGAATTTATTCGTGCAGTAAAGCTGATCTAATAAAACTAACTAGAAATTTAGCCTCTGGATTATTAAAAAATAATTTTAAAAAATAGAAAATTTATTTTTATTTTTTAAAGGAGAACAGAAGCGCTTTATATATATTAAAATTAATCGATTTTAATAATTTAAAATGTGAATAAAGTGAATTAATTATGCTTTATTTTCTTTTAATTACTGATAATCCAATTATATCACTTCATCAAAAGCTATTTTTTCAATTTTATTATCTAAAATAATAGCATTTTTTATATAAGTTACAGCGTTAAAGCAGCATAAATTAATAAATTTAAAAAAATGATTAGAAGTTATTATTTTTTTGAAATAATTTTTTAAATTTAATCATAAAATAATCTTAATATTTTAGATTTTAAAATAAGAATTTTATTACTTAACAATTTTTTTAAAAAACAATTAAAAGTTCATTTATGACTTCTAAACTTGTTTAATATAAATAGTAATTAAATTTAATTTTAATTAAATATTTATTGAGATAAAATGCAAATTAATTTCAAAAATTCTTCGTACTTTTATTTTTATCTATAGTAATGTTCATTATTAATATGTAATTATTTCTTAAAATAAATATACGTTTTATTTACGTTAGTATATTATATTCTATAAATTACGAGGGAATTAGACTTATATAATATTAAGAACACGTTATGTTGTAGTGGGCAACGTGCTATTTTTAAACTCAGGTGACGCGTGCTGATCTCAATGGGGTAGAAAATTACTGTGATCGAGCTTCTTGTTAAGATGTGAAAACATTCTTTTCCTTACTTGATAACTCGATTTTGATCAGTAAATAGACGTTTTATTAACATTTACCATAGATTTTAGCGATTCCAACGAAGATATTTGTGTAAAAAAAGATTGTTATCTTTAATAATATATTGGGAAAAATTTGCATATCGTTTCCTTTCCACTTAAAAGGATAGTTAGAAAATTGTAAGAAGTATTATTGAATTACATTAATAATAATAAAATATTGAAGCGGATAAGTAATTTAAGTAGAATAGAGTCGAAAAACGAGTAATTTTATACGATAAAAGCTTTTGTAAATCGATAAAAGCTTTTTGTAAGTCAATAAAAGACTTCACTAAAGAGTTGACAAAAAAAGACGACAAATTCTTGACAAAAAGGCTTGACAATAGAACTTGACAAAATAGTTATAGCGAGAAGAAGAATATGAAAGAAGTATGCAAAAGTTTTCAGATGGAAGATAAACAACATTTCAGTAGACTACTCAAGCAGCCTTCACTTCCAAGAATGTCTGCCATAAGAATAATAGCACATAATGTACGGAAAGAAACTTTGCTGTAAAATACAGACGTGCCTTGTACAGTAAGAGTGCATGTCTGCTAAAACCCGTTTTACAGCGGTTGGAGGATGATCTCAGCGGGGAAGTGAACAGACATGTAGGGTCGCACCCGTCTTGGTATGACTAAAGTTATTTATGTTAGGCAGTACGGGCGTCAAGAATTAACGGACAAATCTGGTTATATTAGCAGTAGTGCAATGTTTATTGAGCAAGCCACCTGCATTCTGTTTGCAAGCTACTGATTGATACTTGCGCTGTTACTCCACACAAACACAACTACAAAAGAGACCAGATGGAAAGCACGCCATAAATGTTTTTATTATGGTATATTTTACGGTAGTTCTTACTTTATAGGATGTAATATTCTGAGTTGATTTAGATGGTTATAACAATGCCAAGAATCTATATTGTTAAGAATAAAAATTATTTGATAGTTTTTTACAGCTTGCTTTACCACTTGTTTTTCTTATTTTTTTTAAACTGTTTGGTGTCACAAAATCATTACTTTTATCTCGTATAGTCGTATTAATTTTACCATAAATTAAGATCTTCTATTGTCAGTTCTTACAATCCTTATTTTAACAGGAAATGTTTAATTCCCACAAATAAAATAAATTGAAATTCTAATAACTGAGACCTTTGGCTCATATTCACATCGATTAGATTAAAACTTGTTTTAAATTCTATTACTAAATTTAATAGCCTATTGTGTTTAATTAGTCATAAAGTAGATCTAATCAGATTTGCTATGGTATATAATAGGAATCCTATTTTCATATATTATCCTTGATTATTTTCTTGTTTGTATCCTACTTTATCCGCTAAAAATAGGGTTAGAACTTACGTCAGGATTTAAAAATATTTTAGAAACAAAAAATTCCTATACATATGATTTATAAATTAATTCCTTATATATTCTATGAATTATTGCAAAACCCAAAATTTATCTCCAGTATAATTTGATGCATACTTTTGCATACGCATCCCGTCGCTAATAACTTTACATAGAACCAAAATTAATAAAAAAGTTTCGAGAAAATTCCGGGCATAAATTTATGTGCTCCATCAAGACAAGCAGAAGTTATAAATATAAGTTAAAAGTCATTAAGATGATTACTTTAAGAATGATTTAATCAATTACAGGCCTACAACATTCACGAAAGGCCTTCAATTTTAAACCATACTTTAGGTCTTGACACTTGTTTGTGTTGAGCGTGGGAACAATAGTGTCCGAGTCACACCGCACTGTTGATGCGATCGACCCATACTGATTGGGGTCATGACTCTAGGAAATCAAATCCTCATCTTATTTTTGGCTTACTCATTAATAAGTTATATCAACAATTGTTTTACTATGGCCTAGATTCGGTCATTTCAAACTGTTTTAGTCTGTTAATAAATGTACAGAATCATGTAGCATAATTTATTAATTCATTAAAATCTGAAGTCAGAACATGTTCATTGAATTTAATCATTCGTGAAGATGATGAAAGAGTAATTATAAGCGAAAAATTGTATTACTTCGTTACTTATTTTATATTTTTTAAGAAATTTAAAGCAATAAAGTAACGATAAAATAAGAGAGGATATTGAATTTTTAGCATTTATTTTTTTGTAATTATTCTTGTTTATAACAATTTAAATTACAAAATATGATGACAAAGATGGAAAAATATCATATAAAGTAAATCAAATAAGAAAGTAGCCATGAAACTAGAAGAGAGGAAGCACTAGAAAACAACTAGATGACAGATTTCAGGTCGTGACCCTTATGTAGGAATGCTTGAAGTTCCTGAGGCAGAAGTTGACTTCTTTTCACTCCCCAACTGCGTTCCCCAATCTTCTATTACGACAATCGGGAAGGAGACGAGAAAGAAAAGATAAGTAACCCCCTTTTGGAAAGTATTTTATGGCAGGGATCATGACCCCTGGTGTTTCTATCAGGTTTGGGCGTGTGCGCAAAGGGTTGCAAGGGTCTATCGGAAGATGAATGGCCGCCATCACATAGTACTCTAAATAGCAAGAAATTACGGATAATGAATAGCAGTGTCACACGCATCCAGTAGAGAGTGGATGAACCATCTTTTCTGTTGTCTTACTTTTGTCAATATTAGAAGAGTAAATCATCGGCTCGCCTTTCAACTTACATTGCTTGTGTTTATTTATTTTAAAATTTCTCTTTCGTTCTAATCTCCTAGGATAAAAACTCAATACTGCTGTATAAATTTAATAGTAGACTTTAAAGCTTTTGCAAATATAGAGCTTTTTGTTATAAAAATACTAAAGCTTAATTATAAAATGAATTACTAGAGTAAAATTGTTCTTATCTCATTTTTTAAGGAAGAGACTAGCTTAGCAATGTAACGCGATAGAAACAAAACATTGGGAGAAGGTACGGTACATTATTAGATAGGATCCGTGTTCTATGACGCCCCTTATAAGATGCAGGAAAGTTAATAGGTTGTTATCGAGATTGAAAATGATGAACGACTTTGTACGGATATACAAGATAGTATTGTACGAGATTACTTTTGACACCTTCTCATTTCACCTCCAACCTAAAGTTTAGGCCATACTGGATCTTCTCATTGTGTAAATAACTTGAAACATAAAAATCAAAAACATGTAATATGAATTAATAAAATTGTATAGAAACTACACGAAAAACGATGTTAAAAATCAGTTTAAAAATAAAATAATAAATTAGATTATTAAATCGGCATTCCTTTTTATATAATTAATATTTTATTTTTATGTAAAACATGATTTATTCCAATTTTAAATCATTTTTTTTTACAATC
This sequence comes from Centruroides vittatus, assembly GCF_030686945.1. Classification (NCBI taxonomy): domain Eukaryota; kingdom Metazoa; phylum Arthropoda; class Arachnida; order Scorpiones; family Buthidae; genus Centruroides; species Centruroides vittatus. The sequence continues at coordinate 2,111,344 of NW_027122649.1, read as the reverse complement.
TTAATCTATGTATTTTTTGATTTTAACGAATATAATTGTTTTAAATTATTTAAAAATTATATATTTATATATATTTGTAATTTAAAAACAAGTAACAATCATCTGACTAATCAAAATATCCATTACACCGTAACTCATGTTCCGCATGCTCAAATACCATCGTCATTTTTCCAGTGGTTGACTATTTAAATTCTATCTGCAGTAAACTGCGCCTGCATCAATATAAAGTTCATTCAAGGGTACGTTGAAAGGTTAATGCTAGAATCAAGATACAATAATATAAACAACATTCTCGGACGTTACACAATTGCTTGTTATCCCCACCGAAACATATTGTGTAGAATATGTACACTATGATCAAACCTTGATCATACAGTATGATAAGGATATTATAGAAACTTGCTTCCATTCTTGAGGCATTTTGTGATGGTTTTGGGATGCTTATCTCGTATAACGATCAAAATGCATTATTAAATCGAGATTCCTTTGTAAATACTATAGTTTACTCTCCATTCTTCCCTATTTATTTTCTTATAGTAGCTTTTTATTCCTGGATTGAGATATGAAAATGATAGAGCTTTTGCTTTCGAAATAAGCAACGATAATAAGAATAAGTCATTTGTTTCGAAATAAAAATAATATAAAAACTTCCGCGAAAGAAGACATTAAACGAAATGTGAAAAGTGTTTTAATTTGAATGAATTCTTTTTTTAATTTAATCATTTAAATATTGTATTTGATATTTTTTATAATCGAAAACTGAATAATTTTTATTTGAAGCTTTTATTTAAGCAAATTAATTTAAAAAAGTTAAGAAAAAACTCGAAAACTGTTGATAAATGTCATTTTATTATGTTAAATTTATATTTGGTTCTATAAAAGCAGTTTTTAAAAGATAGAAACAAGTTAGAGTATTTTTTAATATTAAAACAGAAAACACATTTATTCGAAGAGCAATATAAATAAATAAATATCAATTTCTGATCATTTTTCTTTTCGATAAATTCGCGAGAATGATATATTTCACCCTATATTGGTCCGAAAGTTATCGAATCATTACTCAAAATTACTGAAATTCCAGGAAGAAATTCATTAAAAATTCAAGCCAATTGATCAAAGTCAGTTTATTTAACAAGGAAGCAAAAAATATCATTTAAATTCTTTATAAAATTGATTCATTTCTCATTTTCTTTACATCTAATATACAATCCTATATAATCTTAATTGAATTCTACCATTTATAGGCTATAATTTATATGGCATTCACGAATCTCTATCTACATTTAAGAATATTTTTCACTTAAAAAGCTTTTTAAAATTTCCCATGTTATCTAAGTACGAGAGACAAATTGTGATAGAAAGTCCCAAGCATTTTTATCTTCCCACTTCATACGAACTCCCGTAGGCTTAGATACAAGAAGAACGTTTCACATCAAAGCTTATCACTATCCTATCATCGGTGAATCAAATGACAATGTTCTGCGGTCTGTAGGTCGTCGGCCAGATGGCCATCTCCTGCATGGTGTCACTGCACGTGGTAACCCGCATTCCTCATCTCATTGTAGGAGGAGTTTAAAATTACTGATGTCTTGCTGAGACAAGAGGCGGGACTTGAAAAGAAGTCGTAGCAACACTTCAATCCCTATCTTCTTGTACGGTATTTCTTATCTTTCGTCCACCACATATATCTTTCAGTAAACTATACATTTCCATAACATTATTTGTTTCTTTGTTTTGCTTCAATCTAGTCAATTTTCTTACATTTTTAAACCACCAACAATCTTAGATTACATCCAAATGTATAAGTAAAGCTATACATCAAAATATTTGTGGGGATTAGTGAATTTTCGCAAGACTCAGCTAAAATCCTCCATTCACGATCTCTGACTTATGAGTAAGTAGGCTTCTTTTTTTCCTCTTTTATCAATGCTGTCAATTTATTTTGATAAATTATCACATATTTTATCTTCTTTATGTATTAAGTGATTTTTATTTATTATTATTATATGTATATATTTTTTTTAGATTTCAATAAAGTAATTTTAATTGGTTTTCTAACAAAGATCGTATAAGAATTCAAAGCTTGCTTAAAATTCTAATTTCGTATAAATCAATTTTAATTACGTAAAATAGAAGAAAAGAGTAAAATAAATACTCGAAATAAATGTTATAAAATATAATTTATATAGGAAAAACTACAGCTAATATCTTACGGTATAAAAAAATATATTTTAATATACAAAAATAATTTTTTAAAAAAAAACCTAAATTATTTAAAGTTTATAATACAATTTCGTTAAAAGTTTAATTTAAAAAAAATGATAATAAGCAAAGCAAATTCCTTAATAAGCAAAGCACTGTGCATCTTACACAAAACTTCTTCAGTTATATTGAGGAAGCAATAGTTTCTCTCGTATGGCTATCAGTTTAGTACGACAGGATTGATAATAGATGTTCCTTCATGAGGAAAGTCTCTTGTGCATTACAGTCTTCGTAAACGCGCTTCAGTCAATAACCGCTGCTTGTCTATCCACAATAATGCCTCAAGACGTGTGGCAAGTGAAACAATAGGCGTTAATAGCACATGGATGTAGCGTGACTAAAGTTGCAGTTAAAGGAATAGTTGAACCGTTTATCAAGTGTGCGTTCGTGACGAATTGTTCGCACCTTGCGACATTCTTTAGATCTTTGTTACAAATCGAAGTTGGCATGATTATTTTATTTACGTCTGTCTCTTAATTCTTCATTTACAAATATTGTCAAGTCCGAAGTTTTGTTAACACATGCCATATTGTTCGTTCTGAAGTATCCTGACTCGTGTCGTGTAGGGTTTATTAAAAAAATATTTTACCCGAATAAATTCAAAAACATTATAAATTTTAATTTTAATTATTGTATTTTAAGATATTAATAGAATAAATATTTAATGAGTTTAATTCTTGTCTAAATTAGATAGAGGAAAACTTTTTTTAATACAATTAAAAATGTATCATATTTAATTATGAATTGATTAAAGATTCCTATTAAATAATCTTAATGACAAATTAGAAAAATTATTAATAATCAAATTGATTCTAATTAGGAATGTGTATAAACCTGTAGATTTTATGACGATTATCATCATCATTAAGCATCAAATTGTCACTTATTAATTATTAAATGTATAAAATGAATAAACGTCTCTTATTATTTAATTTTATGTGCATTTGTAATTAGTTTGTTGAATTTTAATTTAAAATATTAATCAGAACTGTATGATCTTTAAAGAGGTTAAAAGAGTTTCTATATAATCAATAGTTGAGAATTAGTGCTATATCGTAGCTGTAAATATAATGTGATAGACAAATTATAAGAGGGGTGTATGATTGTAAATTTGAAGTTTTTTTCCTTCCGACAAGAGAAGTTCGGTGTTCTTCGAATTGCGTGTAGGGGCGTGTGTTGAAATCAACTAGTGATAAATCGCCTAGGCTTCATTGATCTGACAACGACAGAAAAGGTCTACGTGATTGTCTTATTAATCATGCCTACGATTTCTTTACTCTTTAATCATACAAGTCGTGCAACACACATGGAATTGTTTGGTTGTGGGAACCCCTAGGTAATGGAGCTGTCGTTATACAGATAGTATGCAATACCTGAAGGGTAAAAATCAAGAAATGGCATTCTTTGATATCTGGCAATTGCTCTAAATGGACTATTCTCATTTTCCAATCTGGGTTAATGCTCAATCTTTCTCTCTTATCTCAAGAAAAAGTTTAATAGACAATAGTCTGGTGGGTCCTATTTAGTTTAAGGAAAAAAAAAAAAAAAAACTTAGACTTAAATAGTGCATATAATGCTAATTACTTCAGTTTAAATATCATTAAATCTTAATAATATAGGTAAACATAAAGAAACAATACGTAAAATTCGATATAGTTGTATAATCGATAAAGTAGGAGGAGAAGGATTGTTTATTTTGTGTAGGAAGTTAGTTATTTTACTAAATATGGCTTCCCAAGTAGACTTTATTTTAGTCTTCAAGGTCTTGATAGGAAAAATTCTTATCCTTTTTTTTCCTCTTTCTTTTTTTGAAATGTTGTTTATGAGGGAATCCAACAATATGAAATGTGAAATGTTTTAGATAAATGGTACAAGAGTCATCAACCTGCGGCCTTGGGATGTTTTCGATGGCTCTTGGCTCTTCTCAGAAAATAAAGTTCTTGAATAATAACTTTTGCTCAAAACAATATGACATAGAAATGCTGTATTTTAATATCAAAATAGCCCAGGGAATTCTTGTCTCTCTCTCTCTCTCTCTCTCTCTCTCTATTTCTGAAGTCCTCTTGTTGAAGTAGGCCTACTCTATAGATATTGAAATGTAGCCCACCCGTGGTTAAAGGTTGAGGAACGTCAGAGTAATATAAAATGCTTTAAAATAATAGTAAAACATCTTATAAAATGTTAATTTTAAAGAGTCGAAATATTAGATTTTCAAATTTTATGCACTTAATCTCATCATAATGTGAATAAAATTATTCTATAAATTACACAGTCTTATTAAAATGTATATGCAATTTTTTATATAATGAATGATTTGTATTGAAATCTTCAAAATTTGTTAATTTATATAAGAAATATTTTCTTGTAAATTTTTGAGTATTTAGTCTACGTCACAGTATTGAATTCAGCATGCAATTTAAATTGTATTATATTTTTCTTTTACAGGAATCCAACAAGTTTTCTTACAATATGGTGGCGACAAATAGGAAACTAATTCGGGTTTTTGAATCTGGTGTCATCCTTGTGCACGATATTCAATTAATCCCCACTTAGTAAAGGGGATCATCATCTACCTGTTTCAACAATCAACGATGGATTATTTTTATACTGATAGTCAGAATATCGATTCCGGTGAGATAGATGCTGATGGTGTCTATTCTTCCAAATTGTTCTCCGATTTCTCTTCTTGCGGGGCTTCCTATAATCCTAAATCGGACATGTCCAGTTATGTCAGCGGAAGGACATCGCCGGGACACGATCTGGGATACCACACTCTTCTTACTCGACCTAGTGTTTCTTCGACGCCTATCCACACACCAACTATACCAAGAAGACCTTTCGAAATCTCTTCTGGAAGTACGTGGGATGTAACCTCATCTAGTAGAGATTCCCCGTATCCTCAACCACAGGACAGAATACAGATGCCTAATTGTTCTCAGCTCGCTCCTACTACAGGAAAAATACCAGCGGCTCAATTTAAAGGAAAAAAATCGCCGCGATCATCTCCCTTTGATCGGCTTCCGGACGATCTGATCTTAAAGATTTTCTCCTACCTCAGTAGTAATCACCATTGTGTATGTGCCCGTGTATGTCGAAGGTGGTATTTTTTAGCATGGGAACCTCAATTATGGACGAATATTTCTTTAAATAGCGATAAAATACATGTAGATCGCGGACTGAAAACATTGTTTCGTTTGCTATGCAGAGATTCTCCCACTGTTTGTCTAACTGTAGAGAAGATCACACTTAACGGTTGTTCCAGGCTTACTGATACAGGAATATCTATTATTGCTCGAAGATGTCCCGAACTTAGATGCTTGGAAATTCGAGGATGTGGGAATATAACCAATGCTGGCATAAGTGAATTGGTATCAAAATGCCATAATTTAGAAAAATTGGATATTACAGGTAAGATCACGACGAATGCTCTTATTGAATTTAAAGACGATTTTTAAAAGATACATTCTAAATACTGATTATATAAATTAAGTTAGCATTTATTCTAAAGTGGTAGAAGGTTGCGCCTATAATGATTCTCGTATGTATAAATCGTGTAAGTTATTACTATATTTATTTGAATTTTATGTGTTTTGCGTTCCTAACGTAACGCTATTCATTGAGAAGGTTTTTAGCTTGACAGATCATTTTCCACTTTGCCTACTCGAAGAGTGATGCATGAGCGATGACTGATCATTTCTCATCGTTCCGGAGAGGAAGTAAAATCGCTTTTGGCTATAAAAGTTATTTAATGATTACTTAGACAAAACTCGGTTAATTTACATTTATTCTAGCCCTGAGATTATTTTCATTTATCGTACAATTTAAATGATTTGACCCAAAGTAAAGCGTGTATAACGAGCAAAGCCATAAAGATTTCTTCGTTCGAGTGTAAGATTGCTAGTTACATCACATCTGTTCTGCATTTAATACTTTATAATACTCTACAGAAATTTTAACATAGACACAGGGAAAAAACGTGGGATAAAGGAGTTTATATTTACGAGAAATATAATGATTTATCGTGTTTTTGTTCTTAAATTTTAATTAAGTTTGTTATTAGAATTTGCTTAGAAACTGTATTATTTCTCTTTCTCATAGAACAGGCATGGTTAATAGACTTATAAATTTTTATAAGTATAAAAAGAAAAGAACTGTTTTTAATTTTTTGGCAAAAACTCATAAATAAATAATGTTTCAGTATAAGATAACGTGCGAGACTTTTTAATGGGCGTTATATTAATACATTTATGCAAAGATTTTCAGTTGCTTATCTTTTCTTAAACAAATCAGTCCCAAAATTTCACTGGAAACAGGTTCTGGACTCTTTCTTTTTCTGTCGAGATTTGATAGAAAGCAGCTCATCTTAATGCGTTCTAAACAGGTGTTAAAATACCGAGAACAATAAACAACGGGAACGATACAAGTTGCATAGTAATTTCAGTTCGACTGGCTATATACAGTCTTGGAAGGTGTTTGACCCGGTGATTGTCGAGAGCACGTGTCTATATGGGGGTGAGATCAAAAGGTCCTGGGACTCAGACCCACCTCCTCACCCTAGCGCTGGTTGTTAAGACGGAATGCCGAAGGAGGCACGGCCAGCGTAGAAATGTAATAATATGGAAGGTTGCTAACAACTTGAAAAATAGCGTTTATGTTTGCCGAAAGCGAGCAAGGCACTCCTTCGCATAACAAAGTTCACATTGCCCTTATGTCACGTTCGATGGTGATATGAGTCCAGAAATTGCTGAATGTCAGTTAGTAGACAACAGAGTATTATTGAGACCACTTGTAGGTACGTTGATTCTTCGTTGTTGGCCTAATCTTTTTCCAACAAACACATGACGTGTTCTTTTTAGAATAATCTTCGTGTTTTGAAAAAAATCATTTATGCCTCCATAAGGAATATAATAATCATCCGCCTTTATGGTATAATAATCATCAGCCATGTGTTTTTCAAATCCACTTTGCAAATCATTTCACATTCTACTTAAATGATGCCATTGACTTCTGAAATTTGAATTATTCCTCTTGAAAATGAACGATATAAATACATTTACGTTAAATTTTAATCATTTAATTATTTAAATTAAACTTAAAACGGATTTAGATGACTTAAAGTGATCAAATTCTAATTATTTATAAAGAATTTAAAACAACTCCTTTTTGTATAAGTGAAATATTAATTGATTAAAGCAACTTTTGCTAAACATTTTCACTTTCCAAAATTGAAATATTTGTAGCGTTAATGTTAATTAGTTTATTGTACAAAAACATTTAAGCATAATATTATGTACAGAATTACCTTCCCTTGTTATATACTTTAACTTAAGCTTCTAATCTGAAATTCTCTACTTTTCTTTCTACTCTAATGATAGTCTGTGTTATCTTAAGCAATTCAAAATGCATTTCTGGCTATCCTTGTTCTAGTTTTAACGCATAAAATTTTCTCAATTTCTCTAATTTTATGCACAATTTCTCCGAAAGAATGTGCAAAGATAAACCTGCAAAGATTTCTTCGTGAGACGGAGTCAGTTAAGGTAGTAGTATCGTAAGCATGTAGCTTACTGAAACTGCACGTTAGTGGGAAAGTCGGGTATAACTACTGTACTATTAATGTAATGTAGACCAGTCCACTACGTTAGCTGTTGTGGGTCACTGCACTCGCACGTGAAGTCACCCGTCCGGTCAACTGGGACGCTTATTGTCGTCCATAAGATGATACGTGAAAACGTGTTTATAGACAACGATGACAATTTTATTATATTATTAATCATTACTAAAGTTTGATTAATACCTAAAAGTAATATTTGAAAGATTTTCAGTATCTTTACTCATTTAATCAAGCATTGTTATATAAATTTTATATTAACAATAAAATATTTATAATCATATGAACAGCATCTTTGTAGTTTTGATAAGCTTTGTTACTGTGCAAGTCCATTGATTAAAATGTTTTATTAGTCTTATTCCTATATTTTTAAACATGCTTTTAGCAAGAAAATAATAAATTTATTCAATTTTTCCTCTCCAGGTGAGTTATAAATTAGTGCAGGATATTAAAGATTATTTTTGTAACTAAACAAGTTTATAAATCGGGATCTTTCTGTAGTTTTATAAAGCAATTTATAAACATATCAACAGGATTTTTATGTTGTAGATTACTTTTATAACTAATGCATTTCAAACAATTAATATTTTATAGTATAATTAATCTATCCGGAAAAAATAAAGTGCATTTCGTGTTGTAACTAATGTATTTCGGTAGAGATTTCATTTTCATAATTAATCTATTTGAAAACAAATTACATTTTATGACTAGTCTATTTCGAAAGAGACTAGATTTCATTTAATAGCCTAATTAATCAGTTTCAAAACAAACTACCTGTAAAATTCATTTTATAACAACCGTGCTCTTGCGAAACAAATTACATTCTTATAATTTATTACAAAATAAAACTACATTTCATTTCATAGTCTCTCCATTTAACTGTTTCTAAAATTAAAGTAAACTTTAGTTTGTTTACTTTTGTAAACAGTTAAATTCGAGATGGTTTGAAAATTATATTAAGAATTGTAAATATAGAAAGGTTTTAATATAGAGTTGAATGACCTCTAATGGTAGAATCTTCGATGGTCCCCTTTTATCCGTCGAATAGTCTTCACAAACAGAATAATTATGTCCATTGAAATGACACAGAGTGAGGTGAGTCTGTTCTCCTAATTTGGGATAGACGATTTGTCCTGCATATTGAACAGCTGGTCAGGGTGTGGACTCGCTTGTCACTGGACCCGGTCTGACTAGATTTCGGGCACGTGATGGAGTTGCAGGATGGGAAGTGTCAGATCTTGTTTGTACGTCCTCCATTAGCGCTAGGGATAGATACGTCACGTTTCTGTGATTAGTAAAGGAGTCTCGAACAATACTGGAGCACAGGTACGCTCATTATAATGTCTACTTGCCCAGGAACAAAATTCCTTTCTTGTAGATATCGTAGTAAGATTTATTTCTTTGCTAGTTTTTATGTCAATAATAATATCGAAAAAGAACAAATAGATTGTTATCGTTATTTTAATAGCAATGCGTTCATTATTTACTTTTTTCTTGAAAACCGTATTACCTGTCAGACTCTGCATATATCTTCAATAATTGACAGAATCCGGAAATTTCATTTACATATTTAAAAAAATACAACTTGAAATTATTCAAATAAAACATATAAAAATGTATTTTTCTAATGTCATTTAATACGATAATTCGTTGATAATTAAAGAATCTTTTTAAATTTGCAGAATTATTTACTTCTAAAAGGTTGAAAATAAAAAATAAACATTATTTATTCCACTGTATTTAATTAACGGAAAAGATTAAACATTTCTAACAAAAACTTGACAGCTAAGAAATTTTTTTAAATTATAAAATAAAGCGAACGAAAGAGGAATATTAAGTTGCAAACAAAATCAAAAAATTAAATAAAGTTATCTATTTTTACTATTACTAATTATAGAAATTCTTTGCATTGTTATTTCAGACAAATGATTAACAACATTAACTGATATTTTATAGTTACCATTTTCAGTATATTCTTTCTTGAATCTTTGTTCCTTTATGCTCAATAGTTGAACAAAGTTCGGGTTCAAAGTCACAATGGATGATGACCTGTGTCCGTAAAGGATTTCATTTCATTCACTCTAAATAAAGTACTGTCTGGCTTCCTCTTAATGAGTTAGGTGGTCGGCAGACCGAAATGTACCGAGCGCTATCTGTTTCTACTTCAAAAAAGGACCACATATAAAATTCCAACCACCATTCTGTTTTAAATGAAGAGAAAATTTAGTGTTAAAGTGTATATTAACAATGATTTTATATTGTATTCTCCGTATAGAATATTACATAAATTCTAAATAGTTTTAAAGCATATTTTGTGGCAATCAACATCAATTTTTCGAGTTGTAATGTTTAAAAGTTATCAATAAGGGCTACCAAAATTTTGCTTTGCTTACCATATAAAAATATTCTAAGGAAAAATCCAATTTTACTACTTTTATTTTTGATTGCTTTTTTGAAAAATCTAATTAACAATTTTCGTCATATAAACTCATATTAAATTACGGTCATTGTTCTGTTTCTAAAACGTTTTTCAAACTATTGTCTTTCCATTAGCTAATTTATATTAGAATTATATTATTTTACACTTGACCGTACATTGTTGTAACCGTATAAGCATCGATGAATATCTTGATAGAAATTATTAATTTGCCATTTAATTTAATGTGTTTATTCGTAGACTCGTGCAATTAAATATCTATATCTTTATTATGCGTGATTTATTATTATTTTTCTCTGTAAATAGTATCTAGAGATTTATTTTACAGAACTTTGGAATAACATGGAATCTTTTAATTACCCAGATAGCGATTATAGGAAGAAATTTTGTTAATTTAAAATTTAATGGATATAAGTTGAAAGATTTACACATTAAAAATAAATATAAATCTACGTATAAATATCGATATAAACGTCTGTTGTAAGACATTTAAATCAGATGTGCTTATACAGGATTCGTATTATTATTATTAATAATTAAATTTTGATATAATTTATAAAAAGCTTTAAAAACTTAAAACTATAAAGAATATAAAATGTGGTTATTTTAACAACCTGTTCGACATTTAATCATACTTTTATTAGGAAATATGCTGTTTACATTATGTTTTAAAGTAATTTCCCTCTTTAAAAAGGTAGGCTACAAATAAAATACCGTATCAAGCATTTCATAACAGAATTAAGAGTATTAAAGTAAACTTTTATATCGTTCGAGTTTATAATTAAAGTTATAGAATATATTATTTGTATTAGTTAATTATTTTTTAGTCTATTGTAAAAAAATATAACTAAGAAGTTATTTGTAAAATTAAGATTTCATTATTAAGACTAAGTGGGGTTTGGAAATAGAGCAAATGATCATTTCCTGTATATGAGTCTTTATCCCTAATTTTGAAACGACTTCTTATTTCGAAACGTTGCATTAATAGTAATTATTTGAGTTTAACTTACAGCTTGAAAATTACTATATATTTATCCCTGGCGGGTATGAAATTCAAGAAAAAGCGTCTGAGTTATTTGGAAGTATAAAAGAAACAACATTAGCTATGGGGTATCGAAAGGAACAGTAATTTATTGTCATCAACCAACCTCGCCCCAGTCATAAAGACAAATGCATACGGACCATTTGTTAGACGAGAATAGGAGAAAGAGGAGTCTTCTTGTCCATCCTAACGACATTTTCGTGTCTCTTGGATGTCCCATCATCTGTCAGTTTGACAACAGGTTCCTATTCTCCGCCTTCTCTTAGACAACGATGTCATCATATGCAAGTCAATTGCTATTTCCCGTGTTCAGTTTAATTTAGAATGACAGGTGGCTATAGATGCTTAATAGTAGAACAGTAAATGAAGTTCAACGATAAATAAAGCCCTTTTCCCTATCATCCAGGCATTAGTAATTAGCTTAATAGTTACCATAGTACAAAAATAACATTTAAAAAATTTTTGAAGAATTTCTAAAACCATTACAGTTAATAGAATTATTTTAGATTTTACTAAAATTATAACTAGCAAATAAATTATTAAACCGTATTTAAAATCGTTAATTATTATCAGAGTTTTAAAATTCGTACTTAATTTCTCGCATGTTAATTTTCTTAATATTAAATATGGAATAATTTAGAACTTTTTCTTTATTCTATTCGTAATTTTTATCAAAATGAATAAAAATTTATCATTTTTCTAATATCTAAACAACAGATCTTGAAGTGTTGCATAATTCATAAATTCCGAAAATCTCCTATAGCTCTTATTAACTAGAAAGTTGAATTTTCTAAGTACTGCAGTTTGTTTAATGAAAAGGACTGTGTTGTTAAGATTTTTTTTGTTCTGTTTACTTTTAATTTATATTAATTTCTAATTAAAAAAAAGACTATATACAAAGCTAAAGTTTTATTATTGTACGCAGTTAAATATATTTTTGTAGAAAATGTGCTTTAGAATTTTAATAATCGGACTTACATCCACTCAGGTAGAAGGGAATAATATTCTTTCATACGAATAAACATAACAGTTAATCATTTTAATTGCAAGATCAACTTACAAACAAGTATTAAAATACTTATCAGTAAAACATATTATTTGCCTTACTTAAACTTGAAATTTTTGTCTTAAAATTATAAACTATTTATTAATTTTAAATAAATATTCATTTAATTATATAAATAGTGTACATATAGGCCTACACACACACACACCTAGTTTAAACATGCACGAATATAAATTGAAAATATTTCCTAATGAAGTACTTACAGTATCTTGTATAAAAATTAAGATGAAAAAAATCATTCTGTATACTTAAATTATCCTTACTCAAGATAAAAAAACACATGATGTTTTTATTCTATGATAGATAGGCATATTCTGTATACTAAATTACTCGTATTTTGTTAGGTTTATAGTATTGTAAAACTAGTTCTGTACTCTTTTTTTCTTTTCTTAACTCTCTGCTCTATGGGAACCAGATAGGGCCTATGTTCGCCATACATAGGCCCTCTCTGGGGTCGGAGAGACGGGGTCGACATATATGGAACAGATCACCCATAAAGAATTCATGAGAAATTCACTCTTCTGAATTCTGCTCCGTGGGACCCAGGATCCAGGTCCCATAGAGCAATAGTCTGTTATAAATCCAAATTTTAATTCCCGATCTTAAAAAAGAATACTTACTAGTATATAGATGCATTTGTTTAGGATGAAGAACATTTGTGTATTAGAAATATTTATTTTTATATTAATATGAGATAAATTATAAATTTAAAAAGTTAAAATCCTTATTTAAAAGTAATTTTAATGATCAAATTATACATTAAATTGTAATTTTGCCAGAATGGTGCTTTCGAATCTTGCTTTAGAATAACGCTATAATTACTCTACAATTTAAAAAAAAAATATTATTAGTCGTTACAATCTTACTTTTAATCTTATGTATTATGATATTCCATTATGATTGTCACAAGATCCTTTTGAGAACCTCATAATCTCTTATCAAACACTTAACACTCTGAATAGTAGTCTATCTGTACGAAAGCCGACCAGTAATTTATTCCTCTTTTCTTTGTCTACACTTTTCCATTTGATTATTTAATATTGAATTAGAATTTTACGCTGTTTCAGGTAATTTATTTGGGCTATTATTCTACGTTTAGAAGTTAAACTATTATTTTTATATTGTGCTTAAAATATCGATTAAAAACAGGGAAATTTTCAAATAAATCTTTTACTTATAGAATTTGTTTGAAAATTTTCTTAGTTATCCTCGTAATTTAGTTAAGCCAGAATAGTTAGATAAGAAGATAAATATGCTAATTTCTATCGCAAGTTCTCGGAATTGAATTTTGTTTTTCAGTCGTAAATTTTTATAGATACAACTTAATAATCCTATTCGTATTCAATATGAGAAATTTAACTTTTAAATTCTACATTTTATAATGGTATGCAAACTAAAATATTTCCTAATGTAGTAATTCGTATTCGGGGTAGATCTAAATATACTGATGTCTAACTATATAAATCTGTACTATTCATGGAAAATTTGAATGTAAGAATAAACAACAATGAATTTTATTTTTATTTATTTATTTAAAAAATGCAAATTGTATTTTGAAAATGGAGAAAATGCTTTTGACATAAATTAAACTTTTACTCCAGGGAATAGAAGTAATTGTTTTAGTTCTTTAGTTACAAATTCTGTTCTTATTGAATTAAATTGTTGTTCCCATTATTTATATAGTTATATAATCATTGTGTTCGATATTGAATAGCTCATAGACACAATTTTGAAAGCAATTCAATGAATAGAAAGTGAAGTACAATTGCATGCAACTTATTCAAAACAGTGTGACCAGAAACCTATGTACCTTCAGCTCATTACGTTAGATTGCAAAGAATATACTCAAATACTGATTAGATCTTTGCAATTAATATTTATACCTATTCAATGTTTAAATAAATCCAAGTAAAACAAAGTTTAAAAATTGGTTAGTTAAGTTACAATGATTTTCATATTCATAAGCTCACAATACTACCACAGTAATAATTAAATTCCATTTTGCTTGATCGAATATAACTTCTAGGGTTTATATAAAAAATATTATGTAGAATATAATAAATGTTTTAAGTATAACAATTCATTAAAATGGTATATTTGATGTTTTAGTTTTATCAGCAGCTTGAATCTTCAATCTTACAAGTTAGTAGCCTATTAAGATTTTGGAATTAATGTTAAACCATATCTTTATGTAAATATATTTACATAAAAATAAATGACTAATTTAAAAATTTACATACTTAAACAATAAAAAAATATTTCTTATAAAGAGAACAAGACGTAACGTGCAATGAGATGAATATGCAATAAGATCCTTGGTTTACTAGACGCCTGCAACGAGGATCTTTGATTTTAAAAGAACAAAAAGTTTGCAAAAAGAATTAATGTAGTCAGTTGATTCATTTAGAAATTATAACTGTAATAAAATTATTCTACGTGTGTATATTTAAAAGCACTTAAATAATATGCTTACATAAAAACACTTGTTTAAATATGTTTCTTGTTGTAAACTTAATAAAGTATAAAAATATTTTTAAATAAGTGACTAAAAATATGAATTTATTCATTTCTAGAAGAAAATTGAATTATTTATTCAAGTATTTCCCCCAAAATAGTCATTAGAATTAAATTTTTAGAAGATGAAATAGAATAACCAGTCTAAATTTCTCTACTTTTTTTATTGAATATATTTATTTTTCCATCATTAATTTTTATTGATTCAGTGTATATTCTATTGATTTTGCGTGCTGAGTATCGGTATAATAAATTTAATCCATTTGAATTAGATATTTCACCAAATAAGTTATAAATTATCGTGACTAAATTTCATGTCCATTTCGTTAATTGAATATAATAAACAGAAATGTATAGTTTTAATAAACATTTATATTATGAAAAATACTACTTGATTTAATTTTACTTCCAAGCTTCAGTTATATTATGAAATATTTATAAAATTATATTACATTTACAAATTACAAAATCATCAAAATTTAGAAATAGCTTGAAAGAAATAATGCAACATCTTATAAAAAATATGTTTAACATCTATAAAATTTTATATGAAAATTAAGAAAGTTGGAAATAAATCTTCATAGAATAATTATTAAAAATTAATTTGAATTTTTTCTGCAGAAATTGAGATACGTAGCGTAATCATATGGGCAAAATGGGGCAATTGCCTGGGTCCCCCATCAGCATAGGGCCTCAAACCAATCTTTTATAAGAAAATATTTCCCTCAAAAAATTTTCTCGAAGAAAAATGTCTGAAGTCAACACTGTACATGGACCCCCTAATTTAAATTTTCCTGGACCCCATGAAGCTATAACGCGCCACTGTAGAGTTAAAAAATGTTTATCTACATTATATTATATATATTTATATATACGAAATTATATATATTTATATATACGAAACGTTATACATGTTTACTATAGCGTGGATACTTCTATTTTGTAATTAAGGTTCAAAAATTTTTTGGCATATTATTGAAATTCTTTCATGAAAGATAACAACAGTTTACATTTGCATTACTGTGATTAACAGCGCGAGCTACTTCATTAAAAAAATCTACTTATATTTCATTAGTGTAAGCCCTTGGCAATTTCCTCTTTGCAATAAACGGAAGACTTTTCTAACTAATCAAAAATACAAGTAAAAGGTTTTTAGAAGAAGTAAGAAATGACAAATAATCGATAAATCATACAAAAACTTGTTTTCGCTTCTGGTTCAGTTGATTAATCTTCCGCTTTATATTACATCCATTGTTTTTTTCCGACATTCATTTGAATAGAATTACAAATTATTATTATTTTTATTTTAATTAATTTTATTTAATATTTATTGTAACAAAAATATATTTAAGTCATGCTAAAGAAATAAATTATTCTTAAAATTAATAGGAAATTAATGTTATTTTAACAACATAATAATGTTGTATTGAACACGTTTTGCTTTATTCTTTACGTATCAAAATCCACAGGTGAAAACAAATAGATCTATTCATTTTGTAAATTAAGTAAAAGAAAATTGAAATTGTATTCATTTTATATGGTAAATTGATTATTTTTTAAATATATTTTGAATTGTTTTTTCGGTATAATTGTCACCAAATTCACTACTTATTCATGTAATATTCGACTATTACTCTAATTTTCTAATTAAGTGATGTGCTTATCAGGACCTTTTATAAGATAATTGTTGTTTCTCTAAATAAATTTAATTGTTTTTTAATATTTAGAATAATTTTTAAGATAAATTTCTATATTTTTCTATGCAAAAATGAACGCCAAAGAAATATATTTTATAAAATTACTAAGGCACAGTTTTGAATATAAATAAATTTACTCATCCATTTATCACTCAGTATACTTGTTTCTATTGCCTACTTTTTTTATATTAAAGATTTTCATTGCATGCATCTAGTAAACAAGGATCTTATTGCATATTCATCTTGATTATTAAATATTACATCTTGTTCTCTTAATAAGAGATATTTTTCTATTGCTTAAATATGTAAATTTTTAAATTAATATTTCATTTTTATGTAAACATATTTACATAAATGTAGTACTAAGACTTAGAACTAATGTTAAGACGTAAGATTGAAAATTCAAATTAAAAATAAAATAACAATATACTATTTTAATAAGCTGTTGTATTGAAAAACTTAATGTAAAAATAATCATAGTATTGCTTATACTAATTTCAATACATTAGCGATGGAATTTTTGATGTAATATCGAAATATTAGGTGCTTTTCACCTAAAAAAAAACACTTATAATTTAATAGATATAAAAATTTTATTGTGCAATATCTAAAATATTTATTATTTAAGAATTAATTTACAAAAGTCTTTGCTGAATTTATTGCCTTGATTTATTTAAAAATTAGATATTTATCCTAAATTTCACGCTCATTAATATTTATTAAATTCACTAAACGAAAGTACAGTACATTTAATCTGTTTGTACCCTTTTACCTATGATTTTAAATGATCAACTTTATAAAAAGACTGTAATAATGTATTTTACTTTTCAGATAAGAATGTATATTGTATATGCTTTGGTAATAAGTTTATGTCGACTATAAAAGTGCTAATAAGGGCATGCAATACTTAAAATCAAAAGAATTAGAATAAATAAATATAAATTATATTATAATTTAGAACATTAAGATATATTCTAGAGCAGGATTAGGCAATCTTTTCCTAGAAAAGGGTTGTTTTGATGTAAGAATGGGCCGAACATTGGCCGTTATGTAAATTTTACATTCGTAAAAGCAACATAAATATTATAAATAATTAATTTTCAAATCGATCTCTTATGACTTTGGTTAACTAGACATATAGACTTATAAATTTACGTATGTGTACGTATATATAAATTACAATGGTAATGTAAATACTTTTAAGGATCTTGGTAGTATGCGAGCCACACATAAAGTTATGAAGGGCCGCATGGGTCTCAGATTGCCCATTTCTAGAGGACATACCACTAGAAAAAAACGTTTACAGCATCACACCAGTGTTTATAATGAATAAACTATTTAATAATTAAAAAAACAGTATAATCGCCAATTTTCTTACAGAATTGCAGAAAGTTCGACAAGTTAATGATTAATAAATATCATTTTATACTTAATAATAATTACAGAAAAATACTCAAAAATTCAGCATTCTATTGAAATATAGCTATATTTTATTATTAGATTTATGTTTAATAAAATAAATAAATTAAGAATTTAATAAGTAATAGTCTGTTAATTTTTAAACATTATTTAAATTTAAAAAAATCTATTTAATTCCTCATTAAATTTAATTAAACTTAAGAGTGCAGATTAACAAATGTAAATAATTAAATATTAGTGCCTTACTTTCGGCGTAATTTTAAAATATATAATAGTTAATTTTTATTTAGATACTTTACAATTGAATTTATTTTAGTAAAAATTTTATTATTACATTCAATTTCCATTGAATTTCTGAGTAATTAAGTTCGTCTCTGCAACAATTTCATGCCTCAGACATAATTAAACCTTATAATTATGAATATCAATATTATTTTCAAAATATTATTACAGTCAAACCTCACAACATTGATTATATTTTACGTTCCCATCGGTATACAATCAGTTGTTGGGAGGTGGACATTATTGGAAATTTAACTATATTATATGTATTTTAAATTTAGAAATTTCCAGGTTTTAATAATAATTAATTTCTTTAATACATTCGAAATGATTTGAATATAAATTATAATATTTTTGAAAGATAAATTTTGTTGTAGTTTAGCTTAAAGACACTTGTTCTAATCAACAAGAGTTAAAATTAACTTTAAAGTCTTTTAAATTAATCTAAATTTATGTTTTAAACCATTTATTCGGTTTTGAAAACATTTTTTATATAAAATATCTAAATTAAATTGTCGTTTTAAAGAGTAATTTTAATTGTTCTGAATAGACCTTAACTTTAAATAATTTTAAATTACGAGAATTCTAAAAAAAGAGCGTTTGGTCATTTAATTCATCAAGAATCTCATCAATAGCTGTCGTTTCACCTGACATCACGAAAAAGAACAAGCGACATTGAAAGAACACTGTTGATAAATTAGTTGATAAAATTTCCGGAGAATGTATAAAAAGTGGAAAACGCCCAAGATGCTAAATTGCCAAATCAACATAGACAAGAACGTGACAAGAAGGATTTGGACACGGATGACATTTAATTTTTGAATGTATCTTTATAAAACTACTTTAATCTGCTTTATTAAAGAATAATTTATTCATTTATGCCTAAAACATTCATTTAAAATTTGATAAAAGTATTCATTTCGATTCAAGAACTGGTTAAAAAAAATGTACTGTACAGCGCACTTCAAGTAATGCTTCAATAGCGACATTATCCAAACTGGTTCATTGAGAAGGTCTTTCTTAAAGATTTTATCATCCAAGCTTTTTTTTCGAAAGTGGAGAATTTTCGATAGCTTTAAGTTATGATTGGAGAATCCAAGATCTAATCCTGGGATCATTGTTCGTGGGTTTTTCGGTAGAATCTTGAGTTTTTATAGTGTAAAGTTGATTTGTAGCCGATTAGCTATATTCTACACTACGCATAATACTCTATAAATAAATCGACTAATATTTTTTATGTTATATCTATAGAATATTCCTTTCACATCATGATCTATTAGTCTAATACACAATTTATGATCAGAGTTCCAATGAAATGAAGCTGAAATTAAACAGTTGATCTTAAATTTCATAATAATAATAGTTTCGTTCGAAAAATCTTTGAAATATTTAGTTGGCTGAATGGCTTTTAAAATTAGTAATTCACTAAATTAAACATTAATATAGGTCCATTGTCTCTATCATATGTAAATTCATTGAAAATAGTTTTCGTTTAGAGGTGTTTTAATTAAGAAAATATAAGTTTAGCTTATTGTTGTTGTGTATCATTGTGTTGTGTATCATACAAAACAATCAATGTGTACCAAATATCATGAAAATAACATATGCTAGCCAGTACGAATTAATACAATATATCATTATTAAATGTATTTCTTAGTACAGAATTTGGGATTGTAACAGAAAAAAAAACACTACATATTTCACTTTTGATCTATTCATTTAAATTTTCCTTATTCAGTTTTTTAAAGTATGCATAAATCTATAATATTATTTGCAGAATATAACACCAAATACAGATAATAAATTAATTCATTTTATATCATATCATATGATAGTCCAATATGAATTTAGACAAGTATAGTTCACGTTTGCTTCGGATTGAAGTTAGACTGATAAACATAGACTTATAATGTACCCCGATAGAGTATTATATTCTTCTTTAAAGAATAATAAATAGGAATTACTTGTATTTTGTGACTAGATCTGATGACAGTGTTATATATTCAGATATAGATGTCTCAACTATAAAGAAATTCTATGAACTTCAGTTTATAAAAGTAAAATGACATGTTATTTATCTTTTTATGTCATTTTCTATAGAAATTATTTATTTTATTTTAATGTATACTCTCTATTCGTGCACGACATTATTTCACTTATTTTTTGTTAAAAGGAGTAAGTAATAATTTCAGAAATTATTATTTACTCCTATCATTGTATGAGAAAATCTGAAATTTAATAATACTAATTCTCTTTCGGTAAGTGTATTGCATAGAAGCTAAACAAAAAGTCTTCATTTTCACATCTATCATATCAATCATACACGTATATCTTTATATATTCCATTGAAACACGTCACTACCAGTTAAAAACTATTCTTTTTTTTATTTTTAAAGAAGTTTTTAAAATGGAAATAACAATTTAAACGAAAAACAGAAAGCATTCATTCATTGTTCGTTAAAAATAAAATTTTTATAATTTTCATAAATTGAATTGAAAAATTTATAACATTATTTAAATTACATTGTATAACAATCAAATACATTTTAGGTTCACACTAATATTTATTAAAATTTTTATTTTATAAAAAAATTTAAAGAACATAAAATGAAAGTACTTGCTAGAAATGACTATAATTGAACTAATGATACATCAGAAAAAGTAGTCTATAGAATTTAAACAAAGAAATTGAAAATTTTTGAAAAACAAAATGTGTAATAGTTATCATTAGCGAAGAGAATGAAATCAACTGCAATCAATACGAAAAGTGTAAAATAAAACAAATAACTTCGCCATTGAAACAACGTCTAAAATTGAAATACTTCTACAGAAAAATATCTCTGCTAGTTACAAAATAAAACTATAATTTAACTTATATATATATAATATATATATATATCAAAATACTACAAATTCTACGGTTTAAAATGATAATATTATTAAAATATTTTGTTGATTTTTAAAGTTCTTCCATGTAAAGGAATCTCAATTTCCCAACTCTCGTTAGAACTTATAAAATCTAATTCGAATTAAGTCTACTTATTACAAAATAATGCTCGATCTCTCTCCTAAATCCATCAAAATTATGAATAAAAAATAAATATATAACATTTTTTTATCATTTAATTTATAATACTTAATTTATATTACTTTTATAATACGTTTTTTAAATGAAAAAATATAGCCTATATTTGGATGCCCTTCTGTGTTCGGAGCTCAGACCACAGGATCTTCTAATCCTCTTTTATCTAGATTTAATTTATAATCTATATATTATAAATAAACTTAAACTAAATTGCTTTTAAGTATAAAATTTGATTGAGAAATTAAAATAATTTTAAATAATTTAAATTCTGTACGTAATGGAAAGACACGTATTAACCGATTATGGTATATATATGTTACTACGTTATAATCATACGTTACGTTAAATAGGAAAATAGACATGTTTAATACAAAAAATGATACTTGCTGATTTGAAAATCATTGTTGATTTCGATGATTACCTATTAATTTATTTTTATTTCAGATTTCTTGAAGTTTAACGTCAGACCTTACGTGTCATAAATAATAAATCAGATAAACAAATTTCAGAAATTAAGCTGTAATTAGACATTCTTTGCACGTAATTTCTGACGTCATTATAAAACGAAGCTCTGATGAATATAAACGATAATCTTATATAATATTAATAGCTCACACTATATTTTATTTACATTTTCTTTAAGTCGATACTTTTTCTATACTTTTTCGATACTTTTTCGATCGAAGCTTCTTTAATATATTTATTTTTAAAGTAGAAGTTAAGTATTTAATGTAATTATAATTACATAGGTGTAGGATTATTAAGTTAAATACACATCTACTCCAAATACCTTTTGCATTTTTTTCTTTTGTAGAAGAAAATTTCTTCCTCTGTTTCAAATTTTATGTTTATATTACATTTAAATTCTTTATTTTTTAAATTAAAATTTTATTTTATTGTTAATTTTTTAAAAAATAAAGCTTAAATTCTGTTAAAACTTATTACTTTTTTTGCTTTAAAATCTAAACAAAGTTTTAAATTGAAAAGCACATTGGCATTGAATTATAAGGATATTTTTAGTTTTATATAAATTAATAATGACTGAATTATAACATTTCATTAAAATTTACGAAAAATTGAACAATTCATTGTTTTTTTTTTCTCCGAGAAATACTAATTTTTTTAGTATTAACTAAGGTATTATAGAACGTAATTTTTATTGAAATATTTCAAACACATCGATAGGCCTATCTCAATATCTTAAATTGTAAGATTCTATAGAGGCTAAAGTTTTAATAATTAGTTTTCTTTGTTCAACCAATTTGATATTATCCTGTCTCATTCATCATATTGTTTCTGTTATTTACAATAGAAACATCTGTCACTGTCGACGACGCTTATACGATGTAAATCCTGTAATATTGTTTTCTACTATGATTGATTCTCAGGATACCTATTTTATTTTACTCTTATAGAAGCTACTAGAATTGAAATATAGTCCAATGTATTATATATATACATCTCGTACAAAAGCGTTGACTGACGTAAAAATAAATGTTCTTGGTCTGAAGGTTGACGTTAAAATAAGATTAATCTAATAACTAAGGATGCTAGATTGTGATAAAACTTATATACCCAAGACTTTCGTTTTTGTCATATTGATCTTCCAAAATAAATTCGAGAAATTAGACATAGAAATACCACTATTTGAATAAGGAAATTATAAGTTTCTTTTTAAAAATAAGTACAGCCTTGTTGGCAGTAATGGTGTCTTTTACAGGCTTACAAGTCCATTGTGGGTTCAGCCAGGTCCAAAATGGGGCCTGGGTGGTGGGAACGGAGTCCGGGACAGACCAGATCTGAAAAGTTTCCGGGGAATTGCTCGCTCGGATTTTATTAACTTCCACTCAAATTTCACATATGAAAAATAGCATTTATTTTCATTATTTTTAAAATAATGCTTAAGGCAGTCTCTACAAAATTTAGTCATTGATAATATTGTTTTTATCAATTAAAATAATTCTACGTTAGATAATTTAATTTCAAAAATAAATTGATACTAAAAGTAAAGCGTTGTTTCTGAATTTTTAAAATTCTCTAAACAATGTTTATTTAACAAGTAACCAAGAAAACAAACGAGTGTATAATTAAGTAAAGTTGTTTAAAAAATGATTAAAATTTTTATCATTATTGTTATTGTTTTCCGGTTTCTACTTCTTGTTGATCAGGATATTGAACCGAATCCCTTTATCTGTTCCACTTCATTATTCTTTTTAATATATTCTTACGATTATAAATCTTCTCGCCATTTCGATTTCCCTCATTTCCTTGAATTTTCAACCCTATAATTTTTATGGAAAATTATTTACACGAACGTGTGAATTTTATAATATTTTTAATTTTTACATATTTAAAATTTTGTTTTTAATATTTTATTTCTGATCGTGTTTTTTAACTTCGGTTGTAGTCCATTTTTTATTCTTTATATTAGATTTAGAATACAATATGTATTATTACAACCAGTTTCATTTTTTAAATAGTTTTATTCAATAGCATACGCTTAACAGTTGATGGAATTTTTCTCTTTGTTGTATTCTTTGTTATTCGATTTTTTAATTTTCTGTCTGCATTCATTTTATTTATAATTCATGGTTTTATTATTATTATTATTATTATTACAGTATTTCTTTAAATTTTTCTATCTGAAAACTTTTTCTTCCAATTTGATTATCCTGCTTTCGATTAGTCTATTGATTCTAAATTAAATTATTTTTTAAAATATTTACTAATAACTTAATACTTATTTTTTTAAAATTAAATTATACTTTTTATTTTCTTACAAATGGATATTTATATTGTGAATTCTTTAAAATTTCAATTGGCAAACAAATATTTTCAAACTTCACAGCACATTCTTTCCTGTTATTTATCTTTATTTGTTTAAATTATATAATATTCATGGTATTTTAAAGCACAATTTGTTAATAAATTAATGAACTTAATTGTAAAAAAGCAACATTTTAATAAATTTTATATCTACGTATCTAAATTCCAACCACCATATTATTAGATACATTATAATATTTTATTGAATAATCCAAACATAATTAAGATCATTGTTAATCAGGAGTTAATTTATTTTTATTTATTTCATTAAATTTACAGGAAAAGTCTGGATAGACATTTGATTTTCGCCCCCTACAAAAAACATATCATAAAAACAAAAATAAAAACTTAAAAAGCATACAGCCCTTTTTTACATTTCAATTTAAAATTAGGGAGATCAAGGTGTAAAAATTTCATCAAAATTATTGAGGAAAGATGGCGAGTTCTAGCAATATTAGAGGCAACAGTGAAAGGCAGATATACCTCAAGTTTAACAATTTGTGTAATCTTATTAATAGCAAAAGTAATCTTGTGTAAAAGGGAAGGTGCAGCCATTGACTAGATGGGCAATCCATAATCAATGCAAGATTGAAAATTAGCATAAAAATATTTTATTTGTCTATTTTTATTTCTAAAAAAAATTATTAAAGATAAGGTTAATACTCTGTCCCCCAACCTGACAGAGTAAACATTAACCCAGATTAAAACGAAGAAAACATTTCTTAAGATACAACCATCGTTATCTTTTATTATTCCAGCCTTATGTTCGAAGCAGCTGGATCATATCTCAATTCCTTCTTACTGCTGACATCTAATCTTCTTCTGTACGACTTTAACTTATTCTCTACATTATTTTCTTGTACCTTCTCTTCATATTTTGCTTTTTTAAATTTCAGAAACCCTTCTAGAAAAAGAAAACCCCCCTAACTTCAAAATAATTACGTAACATAATCTATTAAATAAAATTTTTATATTGTTCTTTTTTAAATTTTGCATTAATAATAATTTAGCTTTTAGTTTTCGTATAATAATCGCCAGAACTGAATTCAAAATTTAACATAACGAAGCTCAACTGCGAATAATTACTCAGATTAAAGATTGAGTTACAAATATTCGTAAATATTTATCAGTGCAATATTTATTTATTTCGAGAAATGAATTATAAAAGTTATTTATGGTATAATCATTTTGTTTTATTGATTTTTTTTATTTATATATTTTAAATATTTTAAAATTTGTTACTATCTATGTAATATTTATCGGTTTACTGATCATGGTTATTCTTATTTTTAAGTTAGCTTCCAATTAAAAAGTTTTATATTACACTTTTAGATTTTAATATATACACAATAGAGATATTTTTCCTATAATCCAATGAAATAAAAGGTGTGATGCAGGAAAAACAATGCTTTTTTTTTATCTTATCATCTAAAATAGAATGTGCAAATTGAAAAATGCTATAAGATCAACTGTGTAAATGATAAATTTAAGCTCTTATAACATAATATGTATGAAATTTTAATTATTTAACTTTCATTTTCTACTTAATCCTTGATAAAATTCTCACATTTTATTATCGTTTTTCTTATAAAATTCGTACTTTATTGATTGATGATCTCACCTTTCACCTCGGAATTTATTTAACACATTACTCACGATAGAATCATCTTTATAGAAGACATCGTCATTCTACATAGAGTCAGTAAGCCTGTAGAAGTATTAAATCTTATAAAACCTCATATTAAATTTAACTATAATTAAAAAGTAAATCTATATTATCTAACATTAAATAGAATTTCCACGTTATCATATTTATTAAGCAATTGTAAATATCCATAGTAAATATTGAAAAGTTATTCATTAAAAAACAAACGCATATATTACTCGTAAAACAGGTAGCAATCGTCAAGAAAAGCATAAATTAATTAACATTGTAATATAATACAGAGAAAAATAGTAATAATTATTCTACATATCAATATATGTTTACATATACATCACGAGGGAAAAAAATTAATATTTTATAATGCTAACAAAAATTATATTATGAAATCAATTACAGAATTTTTTTTTATTAAGTGCAAATTAAAAAGATTATAATTTTATTATAATTAGTCTTTTAAGATTTATAAATGCGATTTTATTAGCGGTTTTTATTTATGTCTAAGGTCCAGTAGGAATGATTATCTTATCACTTGCCTGTTATATCCTATCCAATGCTACCTACTGAACGTGATAAGTTTATAAGACAATAAAAAGCTATATTAAGCAAATTTAAGAAAAATAAATAGTAAAAAGCACCAAGGCTAAAGAAGATTGGTAAAATATAATTGTCAAAACAGTTCAAGTTATGATTATGTTGCAAGTTAGATCAGACAGTTGTGTTACTAACCAATCTTCATCCGTGTTTTAATAAAAATATTCTTATTAATGAGATTGATCTCTCATTAATAAAACTGTAACTTAATTTTTCTCATGTATTATTTATAAAGTTATCATATTCTTTCATTTATTTTAACTATTCAATTTTTTCTTTTACAATTTTTTTTCCTATATAAATTCATTTGGATTTAGTTTAAATAACTTGTATATAAGATGGCTAAACAACATCTGTTTCTGTTTCTTTTTTATTCTTTTATTTTCAATTAATCATGTAGATTAAGTTAAATTGAAATTTTAATTTTAAATTTCTTCTTATTTCATTTCACCTGTTTCTCCAGTTGTGTTGTAAATTACGACTAACATTTACTTTATATCTGATTACTACTGGTTTGAAGTTTTTTTTTCTTTATTTGTTCTTTGTTCACACCCATATTATCTATATTTTATCTTTTGGCATAGAATTATTTCAATTAAATACGTTTAAATTATTTATTGATTTTTTAAATTTAATTTTGTATCATTTTTCAATACATTTTTTTAATAATCACTATTAGCCTATTTTATTTCTAGTTTTTTTAGTTCAATATTTTAAATATTTACCTAAAAAATAGAGAATTTTTCTGTTTTTTTTTCCTTAAAATGTTATCAAACTTTTAAAAAATTTTCTCAGAATTTTGGCACTTACATTGATATAAATATTTAATTACTTGTATTTAATAAAATTAAACTAGTTTTGAAAACTTTTAATGTTTAAAGTTTCCAAATGGCTTTATTATTGAAAATCATTACTATTTTGGGATATAATAATAAATAATATTCAAATTTCTTTATTTCGTCTTGATTTCTCTGAAATTAAGTTACTATTAATACTAGTTGCATATAAATTTATGTGCATATGTGCATAATATATAAATATATGCTTTTTTTTAAGATACAAGAGTTTTATATTAAATAAATCATACAATATAAAACAAAAAAGTGGAGTAGTATTTTCGAAATTAAGTGAATACGAACAACTTATTATTTTTTTATAAAGTAATAATGTTAAAAATATATTTAATATAAATCATAAAAAATTGAGATAATGTGAAGTAACTTATATGAGAATCTCTTACTAGATTATTTCACATTTCTTCATTTTTATTAATACAATTGTCAAAATATTTATGTAATGTACATGTTAAATATTACTATAAAATCTGAGAGAATAATAATGTAACGTGTATTATATGTATTTAATTACACGATATTTTTGAATAAAATTATAAATTTCTTATTAAGAAAAAGCATTTACAACTTATAAGTAATATAATATTGTAATTTAAGTACTCGTATCATTATATGATAAACTGAATGTAATATATTTATATCTCATATACTAGATTATTACTCTATGTCTTAAGTACTTTAAACAGTTTGAAATGGTTTTATTAATTTATATATTTCTAGTTTAGTTTTAATAAATATAAGTGCTGTTTGTGTGTTAAATTCCAAAATAAAGTCGTTAACATAACACAAAATTACATATATCAAAAACGTTACAGTACTATATGATGAATATCTATATACTGTATAACTATATACTCTATATTATAATATAGAATTATAAGATGATAGTTCTTTTTTAAAAATTGATTTATTTATATAAAAACTTTTTAATTTCTCTTAATAATTGATGTTTTTATTGATTTTCTTTAACAAATTTGTAATTACATGAACACTTCTTAGAAAGCTGATGCTGATATTTAATGAAAAATTTATTTGTTTACCTGTCTTTCATTCTCGATATATCCTAAACAATGTTTTTATTAATATAACTCATTTAATGCATTTAAAATAATAAACGTTATTAATTCATTCTAAAAGAATAAAGTTTGGTTGAGAGAAACAGTCAATGCTTTATAATCAAAAAGTAAAATTATTAAATAGAAATTATATAAATATATTTTAAATTGTCTATCCTAAAATTTTAAAATCAAAATATTAAAAATTAATTGTTGTAATAGCATCTTTTTACTAGTTATTTGTCTAAATACTTTATATGTTTATACTTTGATATATTATACTACTTTTTCAGAACTGTAATTATATCTATTATAGAATTACTTAAATGTTCTAACATCTTGTGTAATAACTTTATAGATCTATCACTTTCATTTGAAATAATGCTTAAAACTTGTTTCAAAAATTTAAATTCATAGCATTATATCATTTACTCATTCTTAAACATATTATTTTCGCAAGCAGCTTTATAATTTCAAATTTTATTGTGTAATTCTAAATATTTTAATAATAAACTTATAGAATTTATAATTTATAGCGAAATATAAAAAATGTATATATATATATATATATATAAAGTGACATGTAAAGTTTCATAATTAGTAGTGATCGTGTACAAAACTAAAGAGAAATTCGGAATGTTATAGAGATGTTACTTTAACTTTTAAGGGCCATATAAAGAACAATAATAGACTTTACGGATTTTTTTTTCCATTTATACATTGTCTATAAAATTTTAAATATGAAAAAAAAGATTTAATATCCTGTTATTTTCACTTTTAACAGCCAATCAAAACTAACAGCAATAGTGTTTATGGCACTTAAGAATGCATGAAAAGATAAGTTAGACATACAAATGATAATCATAAGCCATGAGACGACACCAGTTTGTCTAGATTGTTGAGCTATGACACTACCTGTGACAATTCTGACACACTGTATGGTTAGTTCAGTGAGAATGGTTTAAAAAAAAAAAACTAATCTC
The DNA here is from genome assembly GCF_030686945.1 of Centruroides vittatus. Lineage (NCBI taxonomy): Eukaryota > Metazoa > Arthropoda > Arachnida > Scorpiones > Buthidae > Centruroides > Centruroides vittatus. Next base: position 2,081,957 of record NW_027122649.1, on the reverse strand, counting down.
TGTATGCAAATTTAACTATAGTTGTAGAAAATGTAGGCTTAAAACGTTCATTTTGGCTTTTATTTGTCTTAAATTTAGATTTATATAACAGATGAACAGTGCCATTTCATATTGAAATGTGTTTATGTGATGTTTTTAATAAAAGAAACACAAAGAAAAGAGGATTGCATTTATTCATTATTATAAATTAATATTATGTAAATTTAGAATATAAATTGCTAGAATAATTCTTATTTTTGCTTATGATTTTGTGCAGTTATAAAATTGTTTATACATTAACTGTTCGGAGTTGTTTCGACTGTGCCATAGAGAGAAATCATTGGTGCGTTTAATGAGATACACTGGCCTCTGCCAAAGTTTATTGACCTGATACGACTCCCTTATTCATGACATAATCCTGGTTTCCTTCACATGTTTTATTACGACTCGAATTTAAAACGGTTTCAATTTGTAAAAATATATTCTTTCAATTATAATTAGAAACGTGTAACGAAATTATTGCTATTATTATTTCATTTTTAAAATTAAAAAAGAGGCATTTTAAATATATAAATATAAATATTTTTATGTAAAATGTCATAATTGCATGTATTCAAAGTAAATTCTAATCTAGTAAATTCTATTTATTATTAATTATGTCATATGCAAGCTCAATAAACTTAATTATAAAGAACTTTTCTTAATAAAAATTATTTAAAAAATTATAAAATGTAATAACAGATATTTAAAAATATAATAATTAAATAATTTATTACATGAAAAAATTTTTTTAACTGTGTAAAGTTATTATTTTATGAATTTAAATGCAGTATAATATTCAGCATTAAGATTTATGAAATGTTCTGATCATTTCATATAAAACATTTAATAATTTGGAATGAATAACGCAAAAAGAATTAAAAAAACAAGTTAAAATATGCTCTTAAGTCAATGGAACTATCTTTAACATTATTTCTGATTATAAAAGTCCATAAAGATTTATAATCGTCAATTAGTTTAAATTATTTTTAATAGAAGAACCGTTATTAATCAAATATAACAATAAGAAAAGTGTCCTAAACATATAATTAAACTGTAATGTAGAATTAATCCAACGTATTGTTATAGTTAATCCTTTAATCTTATAAATAGAAACTGCATAAAAGTAAATGATAGTCAAATAAATATACTGAATGTAATACTAAGTAATGAGTTATATAAATGATGAATAGATATTATAGAAGAAAGAACTCTGAGAATAATTGTCTAGATATCTTCTAATAGTTGTAATTTTTTTCTTCCACATGAAAGAAGATTCATAATTCATCAGATTTAATTCATTTCCAGAAAAAACTCAATGGCTACATTCATATTTCATTTTGTAATTTACACAAAAATTCATTTCGGGTGTGATACTATTCAGCAGCGCGTTTTTATAAGGTTCTGAATTAAAATGAATTTTTATGTAAATTACGAGACAAAATATGAATAAAGGCGGTTGGATTTTGTCAAAAAACATACAAAATCTGATTATAAATTAATCCTTAACATAAAAAAAAATATTTTATGCAGATGAAAGAACTTAAATATTTCGTTAAACTTTAGATAAGATTTTGACAAATATTTCTAGTGCTTCATTTACTTTTATCTTTTTCATTTCTTTCAGCTTCAGTCTTAAAGCCTCGTCTTTTATTATTTATAAATTAAAAAGTATAAATGTATTAAATTGTATTGTAGTAAAAATATGTTAAATTGTCTGCTTCGGCTTATGTCTATATTTAAAAATTACAAACAGAATAAAAGATTAATTCTGAATGAATAACTATAGTAAAAAGCTCAATGTTTATCCAAAATAAAGTAATAGTATATCTATTAGAAAACTATGCACTATTGTACAATGATCAGTAGCTTCTTAATGAATATGTTGTACTTAATATAACAAATCCCCGAGGCAATTGTTCCCAGTTCAAGGTTGTGTCATTCAGCATATCAGAATTGGTCCCGAAGCACGAAACTTAAGTAATTGTTTTTTTATTTAAAACATTTTTGCTCCTCCATTTTTTATTTAATTAATAAGTATATTACACTGTATAATGCGCACCATTTTCTTTACCAGTTAATAAGAAAATCAACATTTACCATAAAAAATTCCTTAGCTTTAAAATTAAAACTTATTTTCACTATTTAAAAATATTAATATTTTAACCTTACACGTAACTTTATTCAATATATTTTCTTTGCTGTTATGAGAGAGAGAAGCGCCACTTATTATTGCTTTTAAAGTTATTGTGTTACTTGAATAAAATTAATATGTAGGCCTATTTTCACTCTATTCAATAAAATGTTGCAGTTTTTTAAACTTTTTTTTAACCTATTCACATTGAGAATTTTAATATTTTCAATAGCCTTCAACAACAAAGAGTGTACAAGTTTCATAAAAAACTATATTACTTCTTGAATAGAGTGGGACATACAAGTACACTTTTCAAAAAAATAATAACTACTATAATAGAACATTCTTTAATATAATCCTAAAAATTATTCGGTTGACTTAGCTTTACATCATATATATAATACATTCTCTACAATGAATTTTAAGAAAATTCTGAAATTGTTATTGAATTTTCTATAATATTCTAATTGCAAAATGTTTTTATATATACTACTTAAAAATATATAAATTTACAAATTTACTTTAAAAGTATGTGAATAAATTGATAGTAGAATGCAGATTATTGTATTAAATTAGTATAAAATTAAATGATGATGATGCTGTAAAAAGTTCTTTAATGGCTTCATCTGAAAATTTAATAAAGTTTAATTAATTAATCATTAATTATTTTAATCGTTCCATATAATTAAATGTGTATTTTTTCTTTTTAATAATTATTTAGGTTGTTATCAAGTTACAAATATTCAACCAAGTTCTAATTCGAGTGTATCGCAAGAAAATGAAGCTGTTCTACCGGCCAGCCTTACGAGACAATTATATATTCAATATTTAGATCTAACCGATTGCCAATTGTTAGACGACAATGGATTAAAGACAATAGTAAGGAACTGCCCTCAACTTACTCATCTTTATCTTAGAAGATGTGTTCAAATAACCGACGCGGGTGTCAAACACGTAGCTAGTTACTGTGTTGCTTTACGCGAATTAAGTGTTAGTGATTGTCTACAGATTACAGACTTTGGAATGTACGAACTGGCAAAATTAGGACCGAATTTGCGTTATTTGAGTGTGGCAAAATGCGATCAAGTTTCCGATGCCGGAATTCGTCAAATCGCTCGGCATTGTTACAAACTAAGATATTTGAATGTTCGTGGCTGTGAAGCTGTTTCGGATAACAGCGTAGAGGTATTATCTAGAAGCTGTCCACGTTTACGAGCATTAGATATAGGAAAATGTGATGTTACTGATCATGGTTTAAAACTTCTTTCCGAGAGTTGTCCAAATTTAAAAAAATTAAGTGTTAAATCGTGCGATTTGGTTACAGATAACGGTATACAATCCATAGCGTATTACTGTCGTGGTTTGCAACAGCTCAATATACAAGACTGTAGAATAACTATTGAAGGATATCGTACTGTTAAGAAGTTCTGTAGGAGATGTATTATAGAACATACTAACCCTGGATTTTATTAATATGTAACGGATAATTCGAAAAGTTTTATTTAAAATATGAAAGGGAATGGTTTGTGCCATAAGGTTGTGTGAAAGATATTATTGATAATGACAGATTTAATATTATCAGTAGGCTTTAATCAAGAAACAAATTATTAAAATTATCGCTCAATTATTATTTGTTGATAAATAATAGCAAAAAAAAAAATTAACTAAAATATTTGTATATAATAGAGTGGAAAAAAAAATATATTTTTTAAATACTGTGATCAACTATTCCATTTCATTTGATCAGTTATTAACCAATCATCTCGATACTTTAATATTGTGATTAACAGAATGGGAAAAAGGAAAATATTCAAATATTCCTTAAATCGAATATTGTACTTAATATAGGCCTATATTTTATGACAGTTTTTGATATCGTTCCAAGTTAAGCAGATAATTTTAATTGTGGATTTGTTATAGCCAGGAATTTATTACAAGTCGAAGGAAATTACTGCCTATCAGAAGCCAGTTTATATAAGAAGATTCTATTGCCTTATTAGGAACATATTTTAGTTCCTTGCCATAATTTAATGCCATAGTCCTACCAGCAGTTCCTCAAGAACCGAAGATAATCCAAAATTGTGATATGCAGTAACTATTCTAAATTGTATCTGAGTTTAATTATAATTAATATTAATATTCTTATTGTCTTAAAGACATTAATTATCGATTATAGGTTAAAAAAATCGACAGTTTTTAAAGAGAACAAAAAAATATTTTCATAATGTTTCCGATAAAATATAATCAATTAAAATGTGCAAGTAATCGATATTTTTGTTTCATATATTGTTCATCGACACAATGATTTTAAATATATGAAATATTAAATAATTATGAGGATATAAAATATGAGCGGAATTGTCTCCTTCAATTAATTCGTATATATTTAATTTTGTAACATATAAAATACAATATACAATCGATGGAGACGATCAATAAACTATGTTTTGGTGTGAAGCGTTTTGTTGTATTTTAAATATATTGTATGAATATAATTTCTCTGTTTTTTGTTATTTATATTTGTTTGATTAAAATTTCATTCCCAGATAAACTTTTGTCTTTAAAAAAAATTAAATTTCGATATTATAAAAATATGATAAATTAAATTACTAATTATTATTAACAAGTAATGTATTGTAATTATTTTATCTACTTAAAATTACTTGTTACCTGCCATTCTACTAAATTAAATATTCAATCTTCAGGTGGAAAAAAAAAAAAAAAAAAATATGTCGCAGGAAATACGTAATACGTTTTGTCGGTATTTTGTCACGTATAAAACTCTTTAGAAATTATTTAGTGACCGGATGTTGCTTCAATTTTCATGTCATGTGTGATGAAGAATGGCCACGAAAAATAACACACTCAATCATTCACTTTTCATAAACTTCTTGCTGAATATCGTTTAATCACTTATTTAATTCTCATATGAAAAAACACGAATTAACATAGAAATTTTTTTTGTTATTTAATTAAATTATTTTAAATAATTTTAATGTTTAATTAATTTATTTTAAAATAGTTTATCAATTTTTTTTGGGTCATTAAGAATACTTTTTTTTCCTTCCTAACAATATTCTTAATAAACCAATGGATTTCTATAAAGTGTTCGATATTTTTATCGGATATTTTATAGAAATCCAGAAAAAATTTTATTCTAAAAATTAATTTTACTTGAAATTTTTTTATTTTAATTTTAAAATAGACTTTAAAAAAATAAAACTTCTGTTATCTTCATAATAATAATCAAATATTTCGTGCACTTTATGGAAATCTGGAAGAAAATTTTACTGGCTATTACAAATAAAATTCGTAGTTAAATAAAAGTAAAATTAAATAAAAGAAAATTTGGGAATAGATATTTATTTAATATTTTTTAGAACTTTTCTTTTGTCATTGAATTTCAATAAAAAGTATGCATGTTTTTAAGTTTTCATTAAATGTAATCAAAAATAAAATATTATGTAATTTAATTATTTAAAAAAAATAAGAAAGAAAATCTAAAAATAAAATTACAATTGTTATTTTTTAAGAGTTAATTCTGCTCTCTCTCAAGCACTTGTTTGAGAGAAGCACAGAACCAACTTCTATTCTTTTATCACTTTCTGATTTATATTGATTTCTTTTGGAATCACAAAAAGAATAATTCAATAAAAATATCTAAGTTAGCATTAAATATAATAATAATATTTTAAAAATTTAAAGTATATTTAAAGTGTATTAACAGCAATGAATGTACAAGGCTAAATATATTGAATATTCTAAGGTTCATTATACATAAAATATAATTTGAAATTAATATAGATATTTCATGATAAATACATAGATTTATTGTGAAAAATCTGTAAAAATATTTATGTAAAAGCACAATAAATTATGTGTATACATGAGTATATAAGTTATGTTATATGAGCTCAATTCAGTTCAATGTCAACAAGAATTTTCTTGAATTGTTTCAAATTTAAATTTAAAACTACTCTTGCAGTGCATTATAACTAGTCATTAACGATTTTGATGTCACATTCTTGATACTCACCTTCTTAATCCGATAAACTTCATAATACTGGACTAACCAGTTACTAATGACGTCATTTTACATTATGTAAGCTTGCATCTTCACATCAAGTTAAGCTAGATTATTTTCGAGATGTAATTTGCAAATTTTTAATTATAAATTGATTTTTTAACTTTAAAAAAAAGAACTTTAAATTGTAAATGATGTATAGTTAACTACATAAAAACTATAAATCTAATAAAATTATAAATACGATTTAAATATAAATAAAATCAATTTTCAAAATTAATTAATTGGGTTTTGCAATTGATAATTTATAAAAATGTAATTACTTCTTGCATTAAATTAATCAAACTAGATAAATGTTTGTCAAATCAAAAATAAATTAAATTCTATCGATCTATATTGAGAGTTCATTGTAGGATTAATTAACTAGTTTGTCCAACGATTATTAAAAAAAAAAAGAAAATTCCCAGAAAAATATTGATAACTAATGGTAAGTGCTCATGAATTTTTAGCTTTTTTATTAGTACTTTTTATATTTATTTTATTCATCCATCTATCTGTCTGTCTTTGTTTATTCACGGTTTCTTATAAACAGTAGAAGCTAAATTAATATGAATTATAATATACTAATAAATTTCACTATTTAAGGTTTTTGATACATTCTTTCAATTGACTTCCATAAAAATTTAACTTTTGATTGTTTAAAAGCAGGGCCGTCGAGACGAAGAAAAACTGGAACTGTATGGCTAGACCCTAGAGTCCTGTTCGGGCCTATATAGGGGTCCGAACAAAACTTTATATAATTAAATTTTAGTTATAAAGTCCAGATAATAAATTTAGGTAATTTCAAGTGCACAAAGAGAGAAAAGTTATGTGATAAGTCGAGAGCATTACGTCGAAATAAGGTATAGAAGGGGCGAGGCTCTAATCCTAGGCTTGTAATCGTTTTCCATGCTTCTATCCACATATTCATTATATATATAAAGAATGTATTTATCTAATAATTTGTTTTTTCTATTCATAGATATAATTTAACAAGATAATGTCTTATGATATTTTAATTAAATTCTAAGTTTTTACACAGCAAAATTATACATTAGTTCGTAGGTCTTTTAAAAACAATAAAAACATATGAAATTCTTTATTCGTAGTTATAATTTTGTTCAAGTAAAGAAAGTTTTATTTGGAACTCCTTTTAAAAATGTTAATCTGTTATTTTTACCGTATCAAATACCTTTCCTATTATGAGATCGTTTATTGTTGAAAAATTATCATTGAATAATAATTATAATAAAATAATACATTTAAATTAGAAAATAAGCATTTATGTCTAAAACATAAAAATCAACGTGTTGATACACTCTATTGTCTGATGGATTTTGTGAAAAATTCTATTTCTTAAAGAAATGAAAATTAATTAAAAATAAAAGTAAGCTATATTTTATTTTTAATTACATTCCAAATATCTAATTATATTTCACGTAAATATATCTAATTTTCTGGTGGTGAATTATTTTGAGACAGCTGATCATATTTTAAAGGATTGAATATTCAAAGGGAAATAGAGTACTGTACAATAATTATAAACGATAGTTAATGTAGGCCTATTATAAAACCTCAGACTCTCACAGCTATACTCATGAGTTATAACAAATGATCATTTTCAGCTAAAAGAATTATTTCATAAAAAATTCCTTTTATTTATTTACTCTTTCCGTCCTGTGGACACTGAGAGATCTCTTTTTCCATGCTCATCGTGGATTCGGACAGTTCCATAATGTGATGGGGACGGGTCATTACATATCTCGGACAGACCACCCCCGAAGAAATTCATCTAATTTTTTGACCGTTCGGATTCGATCCTGGATTTCCCAGAGCAATAGGTTGACACCTTAAACGCCTCCAAAACAAAAAAAAAAAAAAAAAAAAAAAATTCATTGCGATAAAATGATTCCCTGATCAATGGCGGTTTCAGGCATATGCAATTTACTTTCGTCTAGGATTTCATACTTTTAATCGCCTTAGATACGCACAAATACGTACTTGTTAATATTCAGTTCTTATCCAGTTCTAGAATCCATTTATATCTTAGATATTCTGCAATATCATGTGACATGGACTTTACATTATATAAACTTATACAAAAGAGGTTTAGCAAGTTCATGTTAGCTTATGGTTTCGTACACACTCTTAAACAATGAACAACTTAACGCAAGACATGGATTTTTGTTATTTAAAGCTGTATATTTTTAATGACCAATCAAATCTAATCCAATTACAAATACGTGAAAAAATATCTATCTATCTACATAAATTAAGTAATAATAAAATCTGCATCGATAAAAAAAAACTTTATTTATTTTTAATTATTTATAAAATAGCCTTGAGTGTAGATTATATTTTCCAATTACTTAATTATAAATTTGGCCAATTACAAAATCTACTAAAAATGCAATCTAGTTGGAATAAAATACATTTATTTTATACTTTTTTTATTATTTATTCATTTAACTTTATTTATATTTTTAAACAATCATGTATAAGTTTATCTTATTTCACAGTATATAAATCTATTCTTAGTGCTTTTCCCTATATTTTTTCTTCCTTTGAGTAATAATTACTCGTAATAAGGTAGTCCAAATCAAATTTATTTAGAAATAAATCATTTTTTTTCTACAGTTTAAACAATTCGAAGCTAAATGCATACTACAAGTCAGATTAATGAGAGAATAGAAAAACAGACGCTTTTCCCTTCTTTTTCTCATTAAATCTGAAAAAGAAAACAATAAAAAACTGTACAGTTTAGTAAGATACATGATCCTATTATGGCCTTGCTAAGCTTTGACATTTTTTTTCTAAGAAATTGAACTTACGAAAAAGAAAATTCCATACACCATTCAATAGAACAACTATTAATGAGTCACTGAAAAAATCAACATCACATTACTGCATCAGAGTTGTCAACAATAAAACATTTTCGAAAAAGTATACTTTACATTAAGCCATATTTGGAACTCGTGGTTCTTTTTACGACCTATGCATAAAACATTGTAATTAACACTTTATGATTAAAATAAGCATTTGTTTCTTGAGAATAAAAAAAACCAAACAGTCGTCATTCCTAAAATAAATTAAACTACTCACTTATAAAATACAATAAATTAAATAAAAGCCAAATCTAGTTAGAAAACAACAGAAAATTAAAATTTAATTTATCTGCTCCGTTATTTTGTAATTTTCCTTTCCTCAATCTAAATTAAATCAATTGTAATTTATTTATTGCGTAAAAACACAATCTGATAAATGTCAGACTACTAGAACCTGCCTAAGCTATAATAAGAACTCTTAACTAATTTTATTTAATTATAAATTTCAAAATAATAAAATGCAAGTTACAACTATACTAATGTAAATTACAATATTTACTCCATAAAATCAAACTAAATTCGAATGATTTAATTTAACGCTTAAAATACGATGGCGCGTTATCCGAATCGCAAAAACAACCAAAAGTTTCGATCGATTCAATTTGATTTTAGGAAATAATAGATCATATTTGTTTATTCAATATTAATTAATTAAAAACCACTGCGATATCGGAAATAGGCCATATTAGAAACTAGGCTATAATAGGATCATTACAGTAGCTTATATTAATCTGAAATCTATAGAACTATTTTTGGAAAAAACTTATAAAAATGACTTATTATTTACATAAAAATGACAAATTATGGTATAAATTTCGAGCATTTACATCATAATTTACGATAACACTGAAATATTCCATTGTAAATCATAACACTAAAAAGTAACATTTTAAATGGGGTCGGTATAAACCTAAATTTAAAAACATTGATCAGAGAAATCACACAAGCAAATCCGACTTGTAGAGGCGTAGTTATAACAGCTCACAACTAGCACATACAAAAAAAACTTACTCAAACATCAATAAAAAGTCAGTGTTACCTCCAGACTTTTAAATGTAACTATAAATTATATTTATTTATAAGTTATTTGAATTAATTTAATATGTAAATCTATAAACTTTTGAAAATTTTTTAAAGTGTTTTCTTTTAAAATGAAAATCGGAACCCTTTTTGTATGTTATTAGATCTAATAATCCTAATTATACGCTATACTGTAAGGATCAGATAGAAAATGTATAAGGAGATACATTTCGGATATATACGTTCAGTCAGTGTCGGATTAAGCTTCTAGCGAATCCTAGACAAAATTTAAATTAGGGCCCTATTTAAATAAGTTGCTTCTAAAGAAATCTGAAATAATGTCACTTAAAATTTTTATTTATAATAGAGAATACAAACACTAATACAATACATGTACAGTATGCATATTTAGTTATTACGTACACATAACTCACACTGGTACAGTACGTAGCACCGAATCCGATTTTATTACTTTATCAAATATTATTTATTACGATGACATTTATTTTTATAAATATTCTATATTATTAAGTGTTTATTTTAAAATATTATTCTTTATTTTTATTTTTTTCTGTACTGAAGCCGGGCCCCTCCGAATCATGGACCCTAGACATTTCTCTTATTTGTCTATTGGTTAATCCGGCACTGCGTTCAGTATACTGTCTTTGTATCAGCTTAATAAATCTATAGAAACACAATGAATTTAAAAAGTATAGGATTTCTTGATTATTTTCAAACTTACAATTACGAAAGAAAGCCTAAATGCTTTAGGACTGAAATCTAGGAAATTTGCAATAGGAGAACGAATATTTTATAAAAAGCTTTTGTTGGCTTTGTAAGTAATAAACGGGGAAAATGTAGACTGAAAATAATTCGAAAATATTATTTTTTGTGCTGTTTTTATATATAAAAATATTTTCTTTCTTACCTCTCTCCAAAACAGTGTTTGCTTTAAAGTACACATCCTCGAAACTTTTATATTGCGTACTTGAAGTTTTAAGTCCTGAAGTTACCTGATCAGCAAGTTTCAATATGCGGTGACATAGTTCAACAGAACCCTTAAATTTAAATTTTTAAATCTTTATGCTAACAATTTATGAAGGATTTTCCATAGAAAAACTAATATTTTCTATTATGTTACTATCATTAACATCGTATCATTTAAATTATATAGAAGTTTATTGTATTATTATTTTAATACTTTAAATTAGCATATACAGAATAATTTTCTATTATTATTTCGAATTTTTCTAAAATTCTTAAGCCCACACTGATTGACTTTACGCATATCGAATTTATTAGTAGTACCCTTTAGGATGATTAAACATTTAACGTCGGAAAAAAACATCTGTTATAGATAAAAGTAACCGATCATCCTTTTGATCATCATATATTTTAATATTCGACTCGGTTACAATGTTTTAAACGTCGGGGATGTTTATACAATAAAATTAATGCATAAAATATAATTATTCCTTAAGGGCTTCGTCTGGCAACGAGAGTCGTGTCCAGGTTATTTTAAGTTAATTGCTCTGTTACTTCTCAATAATGCATATATTATGAACCTAAACGATGGGAAAATAGACCGACAAGGATTTAAAAAAGTACAAAATAGCAGTTATTTGCTAAATAAATGAATCTCGAATAATCCTGAAAGACATTCGCAGAGCTTACTTAAAATTATATTAAACAAATACGCATCAAATTCTTCATAATTTAGAGTATTGCCAATCGTTTTATCCATAAATTAGCTCTTAACACAATTTCACATTCTTTCATAATGTATAATGCAAATAAAATTAATTTCATTTAAAATCGTCAAAGTAATGAATGAGAAAACACAACCATTGCTTTAATATAATTCAATAGGAATTTGAAGCAATAAATCTTAAAGACACTTACAGTTAAAAACAAGTTTAAATTTAAATTTTTCTAAACAACATTTTTAAAATACTTATAAAAATATAAGGTAAATGTGGGGAAATTTTAATCGCTTAAGGAGAAAATGTTAACGAAGAGAAAATTCATTCATTACAAGTAGGCTAATTATACATAGCAAAAGCTATGTATAATTAGCAAACAGATCTACGCGGCTACATATAAACACAAGAAATTTTTTAATCAAGAACATTAACCTTTTTCTCAAATACGCTCAAATTCCTTGACACGTGGGGAATTTCGATTATCTACTTGGATTAACAAAAAAAAAGTTGATTTTTTTACTCCTGGTGTTTATTACTGTTAACAAAAGTCGCAGATATAATCCTCAGGTGAGTCTAAACGCTTGAACACACTAAACATGTACCAAAGTTCATTGTCAAGTCCCTCGCAACATACGGTACAAATGCCATATCATTCAGGTTTTGCATATGGTAGATTGAATATTATCATATTCGTCGTCGTCATAAAATTCTTCGAGCGCGACATCCTCCTCTGCAATTTCGATCGGTTCGGTGCAATTCCGACCAGCGGTAATTGGGCTTACTCCAAAATGTCATGTGGGAAATTAGATAGAATTGTTTTAGTTATGGTATTAACTCCAGACACGGTTGTAATTAATCAGTAAAATTCATGCTTTCATGCAATGTGAAAACTATCGTTTACAAAAAGTTTGTACCTTACCACTGTTCTGTTGTTTGAAATTGGCGTTTTTTTTTTTTTTTTTTTTTTTTTGTATTTTTCAATGCTGATTACCGCAGGTATTTGCACTCATTGTACTTAATCTCACAATAAATAATATACTCTCCTTTCAGCAGGAGTTTACTAAACACAAAAAGTTCTTGTAATATGTTTAGAAAGTTCTAGCTTTTTGCAGTGTTCAAGGTGTTTGCCACTACAGGTCAGTATAGAACAGGTAACACTGCCAACTTTTTAGATATCGGCTGATCGTATGAATCTATTTCATCTACTAGTAAAAATTCTCATTCACAGAATAATACCTTACCTTACCTTTTTATAAAAGTGTCAAAATATAATTTTTCTAAGACAAGATATAAAATATATAAATATATACTTTTTATTTAGATCTAAATCTACGTCTAAATAAAATAAAATACTTTTATTCATTAACTTTTTCATATAGGCTATTCATCCCTAAAACATCTCTATATTTGTATAAATTCTCACTTTTTAAAATAAAATTTAAACAAAAATTAACCAATGAAAGCGAGAGTAGTTTAAATCTGGAAAGTTGAATATGATTTTGTGTATAAATAATATTAATTTTGAATTAATATGGTCTTTTGTTAATGAAAAAGTCATTGTATAATAAATTGATAATATTTCTATTATTTTTGTATGTTTTAATAATAAAAAACATATATAAATAAATTAGAATAACATTAAATTACTTCTATAAATATATTTTTATACAAAAATTATTGCTCTAAAAATACAAGCTCAGGCAAAAGATTGCAATGTAATAAGGAAGCAGAAAGATAATGAAAAAAAATTATTAATTCATAATATTAAAATATATTTAAATATATTTTAATAATATTTAATATGCTATTTAAATATATTAAATAATATTAAAATATCTTTATGTTTTAATATGTATATAAAGTATTATGTAATATAAATTGTGAACTATAACTTATCTATCAAAGTGCTGTGAAACTGAAACTAAACTTGTGTAAGTCCAGTTTTATAGCAGGTTTCATTCATCACAAAGTACGGGTCTAATAATATATTTCATACATTTATAATTTACAAATTATAATTTTACAATTTGTGTTAACCTCTTTTCAAATTAAGAGTATTTAACGTTTACCTTTAGCATAAATATTGCCCAAATTTAACGTAGCAACTTAAAGCATTTTACTTCCGGTAGAAGAATGAATAAATTAAACTTAAAAGGGGATGTTTGCATACAAAGTTGATAAAATATTTTAAAATTACGACATTATATCTTGCTCCCAATTTTATGAAAAAGTAAATAAGCAAATAAATTTGTACTTAATTCCTAAGTTTCTTTTTATAAAATAATTATGGTAATAATAGCTAAAATAGCATTAAATAAGGAATATAATAAAAATCATCTCGTGGCTATTACAGTAGACTCTCACTGATCCGGACTATTAAAACCCAGCTAGTGCAGGATTACTGGAATGTAGGGACATGGGCATAGAGCCACATAGGACAGAGGAGACATATCCTCATTATTTTTGTACCGGAAATTGTACTCTTCCATCGTACATTTTTCGTATGGTATTTTATATCATACTACAAAAATTAGCATTAGAAACGTTCACTGTGCACATTTTTTAAAAAACTCTTTCCGCCCTGTGGGCACTAAGAGGGCCTCTTTTAGTAGGCCCATTATGGGTTCGGCCAGGCCCACTATGGGGCGACTGGGTGGTGAGGGACGGGGCCCGACATATCCTAATGGACCACCCCCGAAAAATTCCTGGGGATTTCTCTACCCGTTCGAATTCGATTCCGGGTCCCCCAAAGCGGTAGGCTGCCACCTTGACCGCTCGGCCATCCGGCCATCAGAGCGGTAGGCTGTCACCTTATAGCTCGATAGTTCGGACGTTATGTATTTGGTGTCAAAAAAATTAGAAAATTGCTTAGAAAAATAGTTTTTAATACGTGTTTGTCTCTTCAATCACCCTAGCCTTAAATACTTTTTCTTATAATCTTCACAAAAGCTTGGCTTTTTCGGCAGGAATTCCATTCTATAACACGAATAAAAATGATGTGGATAAGGGTTCTGTAATTCTTTCTTTTCTCTGTAAACTTTACAAGTAAGTTTGAGAATTTCAATACAGCACTTCTAACATCCAAAGGTTTTCCGCTCCGTAACGCGACTTGGTGCCGGATTAGTGAGATTCTAATGTATTATCAATATATTTTTTAACTTTTTAAATCGAATATTAAAATTAACTATTATTTTTGCAGTATATGAATAAAAGTTAAATAAAACTAGGTGTAAAATAATATAACATATTTGCAAAATATTGTAACTGTTTACGATATAAAATTTTTTTAAATGAAACATTTTAACAAAACAATTATATTAATTAAAATAAAATTAGTATTTACAAATTTGAATTATATTGTGCATACATAACCTACATATATAATATTTTGCATAAACCAAATGAAATATTTTATGCATAAAAAAGTAATAGAAAAATCCGTATAAAAAAAGTTTATAAATCTACTTCCTCTTTAAGACATCAAGGTCAAATAATTATCAAAACAGTTCGACGAATTTTTACAATTACGAGTTGTAAAGTCGTTGTAATAAAACAAACTTTTACTTGTCTAGACAATGCATTCTTCTATAATTACTATGTGACGCTATCATTGTAAATGAGTTACAAAAATTCCTGCGATACGCGTAGCAACTATGTTTCTGAGAAAGGTGAGTGAGTGAACGAATTACTATCGTGATGTACGTAAATACGTCACGAGATATCCCCAAGGGTTATGCCAAATGAAGATCAGAATTCTTCCTTTCAAACGATATGATAACTGTCTTAGTTAAAAACTGCCGAAAAACTGGAACAAAACTTACGAGCGTGTGGAACGACGTAAATTTTTAGATCGTATGAGACTTATTTGCATTGCATAAGTTAATAATTTATTACTATTACATCCGCAACTACTATATAACCTTCCGGAATTAATAAGTTGATGTCATAGAATATCTTCGACTATTTAACATGGTCTCACCTTACGTATTCTCAGTTACATATCCTCTTAACAGTTTAAACGTAATTAGCATCTTCTGAAATAAGTCACAGCATATATTTTGCTTTTTTAAAGATCTAATTTCATGTTTTTTATATAACTTTCACGTTAAAATACTGTAGGATCTTTATTGACATTTAAAGGTTTTTATAATATAATATTTTCTACGAAGATAGTGTTGATTGGTGTGTTGAATTATAAATTTATTTCAGTAAAATTCTCATATAGCTGAAATTCTCAACGTAATGAAGAAATAAAATTTACAGCTTAGACCATTCTATAATATTAGAAAGTGTAGAACGATCAAAAAGTCACTGTAAACTTACATTGCAAATAATATAATCTAACAAGGTGTAGAGTGATTTATTTTTAAATCTTTTTGGCATATTTTTTACGTCTGAAAATGAAGCACTGGTGTTTAGTACAACAAATACCTCAACATTACAACTTTATTAAAGTTTATTCACTTAAAATATAATTCTATTTTTGAATATTATTTGTTATAAATGCATGGAAAGGAACCTTCACACAAATTTTGATAAAAGAAGATATTGATAGAGAAATTATATAAAAATATCAAAATTTAAAAAAGAAAATGAAGAAAAATATAAACTTTCTTAAATAAATTATATAAAATTAAGCTTTTAACTTAAAAATTTGTGAAAAAGTAAGCAGTTATTAAATGAGATTCACTAAATACAGAAAAACCAAAAGTTAAGATATCATTTTAATAAAATATTTATGGAAATAGGGTAGGATTTATTGATGTAGAGGCCCCGGGACACTGACAATTGTGGATGTCCCTGTAGCGAATAACGCCCGTGGAAATTCTACTATGGCGTTCTCTACTTTAAATTTATAAGGTATTTATAAATATAGACTGCTGTATTTCGTTTCCTTAATCATTCAATACTTCTTTTCTTCCGTTTCTTTCTCTCTCTCTCTTTTTTATTTTCATTTTTATTATTTTCTTTTTGTGCAGCCCCTGGGCACTGTCCAGAATGCCAGCCCATAAATCCTGCCTTGTATGGAAATAGTATCAAAAATTCTGACTTCTTCCTTTACTAAATTAACTGCATTGTAAATTAATAGATACAATTTTAGCAATAAAATCAATCAATAACAATATGAATATTTACAAATACTCAAGAAATATATTTATAGATATTTCAAGTGTAAATATTAAATATATATGTGTAATATTTTAAATAAAATAATATCTAAATGATTTATTAAAATAGTTCATTCGCTAAATAAATAAACGAATCTTTCAGAAAAGTCATAGTTTTAAGGAGGTTAAAAAAATCTGTTGAATATTCGAATCTTATTTAAGTTAAATGATATTGAACATATGAATGTATATAATAAGAAAATATAAAAATTAACTACAATTAAGGCAACAAACTGTGATAAAATGTAAGTTAATAAATGCTTTATATGGATTTTCCTCTATTCATTAAATCGTAATTTTGTAAGCAGGATTACAAAGACAAAAACAAATATTCTCGTGTGGAGCTCCACGTCTAAGAATCAGCGTCTGTCGACACCCACTATTTACAGATTTTAATACCTCATAGACGTTTACAAAATGCGATATGTGTGACCTCAATATACGACTAACACTTCACAAACTTCTTTTGTGAGAGTAGACTAATCTGAGCAATCACATTCTTTAACAAATGCAGCTAGTCACGAACTTCCCCAAGCTTAATAATAAATAATAACTGATAATTTAGATCTTAAAACTTATCTTTGTTTTCTCATATTTAATTTAAAAACATTGTTTAAATTCTAGTTATAAATATCAAAATTCCATTCTTTATTTTCGGTTCTGGCTCTTTCCGGCTGTGGACAATAAGGCTAAGGCCATTCAGATGCGAGAATATTAGCGAACGAAAAGTTTGTAGCGATATCGTTCTCGCAAAGAGAAGCCATGCACGAATCTCTCGCTCGCAAATATCTGGAACTGTTTGATTTTTATCGCAGTTTGAAGTTCTCGCTTTATAATACGTTTGCACATTATCTCCTTACATCGTTTTCACTATGTTCTTCAGCGTATTTGGGCTAGAAGAAAAATGATCCACGTTTCCTTAGAGAGAAACTTATTAATTAGATACAGTTTATCCCGAAATATGGAACAAGAGATTAAAAAGTCAACGAAATAGAGATAATAAACGTCGTGATTCGTTTTCTTTCTACACTCTCGAACGAAAGGGAAAAAGTTCATTCTACTGCATGACAATGTTAACGAGAGCGAGAAACAAGAAAGCGAAAAATGCCATAATTTGTCGTCATAAAATTCACTCCTCGCTAAAAACTTACGCCGGAAAATTCGTGCCTGAATGGAACCTTTGAAGGACGCCAGTAGTGAGTTCGGCCAGGTCCTCGTTGTGGGTCTGGCAGAATGGTGAGAAACAGGGCTTAACATATCCGGGACGGACCGCCTATGAAAAATTCCTATGGTTGCTCGCCTGGATTTGATTCCAAAATATAATTGTAAAATTAATTACGGTTTAAAAAAAACCTGTCTAAAACGGAACCCAAGTAAAATGGAAACCTGTCTAAATGGAAAAAATCTTCGAAACGAAGAGATTTACTATTAAAAGCAACCTGTGAAAATCGGAAACCTGCCAAACCAGAAAAAATATTCGGTACGATACAATTCCGGCTTACACATATTTTTACTATATCTTTTATATAATGGTTTTAAATCTGGGAATGCTTTCATTACTATAAAAATACAAAATTTAAAATCTAATACAAAGCAATATAAATATGCCTTAGTTAAGAATTTATCTCTAGTAAAAATTACTATAAACAAAAATTAAATCAGTAGAATTTAATTCTAATTGAGTTTTTCTTATATTATATATTAATAATATTTATCGTGGGAATTTAAATATTCATTAATTCAAATTTAAACTGATTTCACAAAATATTTTCTCGAATTTTATTGCTTTTTTACAAAAGATAAAAAAATCCAGCAACGAGTTGCTTAACTTTCCCGGCAACACATTTGGTAGCGTCATGTGTTATGATATTTTATTTTAAATTTTTTTTTTACATTTTTAATTATTATAAAATGACAAAAAGCTTAATTTTGAGGTTAGGGATGGGTTTTATAAAAAATTTTAAATGCTAATAACGAGTAAAATCGTCATTAGGTCCGACATTACAGAAGATAAATGCGACCCCTTTATCTTCCATTCCTCGACCTGTAATATAAAAAAAAAGTTTTATTATTTTAAATTTTGATATAGTTACCGCCATTTTATTTAACTGAATATTATTGGCAAAATACTATAAATTTATATTGTTTTTGTGTAATAAGATGAGTCATTTCAATTATCCTCTGTAGATTTTTAATACTGCTATTCATAATTAAGTAATAATTAATTAGTAAAGAATGAATTGTTTTTCAAATGCAAATGAATAATTTTATTTTACTTCTCCCGACAATCCCTCATCCGACAACCTTTCCTTTCTGTTGCAGTTATCAAAATTCCTGGGACATTAAAATATATTCTTTCAAACTGTAATATCATTCTCCGTGTATCTGCTTCGATGAATTATGATTAGCTTTGTACTCATTGCGTTTCGGAAGAGTGTAAAAAAATATATCAGAAGTTATGAATATCAAAATTTATTATAAACAGTTAGTGTCCCGAGAGTTTTTTAAAATTCTTTCTGCCCTGTGAACACTAAGAAGACCTCGTTTTAGCAAGCGCATTATGTGTTCGGACAAGTCCACAATGGCAGCCAAATGGTGAGGAACAAAGCCCAATTTGCCTGAACAAACCACTCATGAAAAATTTCTGGGGTTTTTCTATTCGTCCGAATTCGCTCTCGGATCCCCAGAGCGGTGAGTTGTTACCTTAGCCGCTCGGCCATCAAACCCACCGGGTAATGTTCTCTATCTCTCCTATGCTGGTTGACTCCTGCGAGTCAGGTCCGCGCAAAGTGGCATAATTATAATCGGTCGTCTAGCCTTAATATATTAGTGTGTCACATTCACTAATCGATTAACGGGGCTGTCACGTCTAATTCGGGAGTCTGGTTAAAGATTTTCTGAATTATATTTCTGCATATTACTCCTCCACAAATTCCATTCTGCTTACTTAAATGGTAAGTCTTCTATAAAATGATACCATGTTTGAAAAATTGCTATTTCGTGATATTTAAATTGCATGGTCCAAGTTATCTAGAGATTTTCTGGAATTCCATTGATGACATTCATTCTGCACCTCTAACAGTTTCATTTCGTTATTTAAGTAATCCTCTATCTAGAGCAGAGGTTCACAGCATTTTTGTATCAGTGACATTTCAGTGATTCATCATCGCTTCAAAGATGTTCTTACTGTATATGTATACGGATCACCCATAAATTTATAATCCATAATTACCATTGTAGTGTTCTGTAACGTTGTCACACATACCCACCCCCAAAATTACATAATACATTTCTCGATATACTCCCCTTAATTAATTGTACTAAGGAATAATTCACAACACGAGATACTGAAATTTACATTTTATTAATTATATGTACAGCGTACAAAGCATAAACTTGTCTTTCTCAACCGGTGGGCCCCGAACCCCTAGGATGTCCCGGTCCATCATAGAGTACGTTCGTTAATAGCGGTCGCTCCGTGTTTCTGCGTCACGGGCGTACAGTACGCTGCTATTTGTAGGCATTTGTAGGAAAGAAAAAGATGGCGGCACCTGTACTATGAATAGTGTAAGGCTAGCCGGGGATGCTAGGTTTGGGAAGTACAGTACCTATGCACCACTTAATCGGCAAACTAATTGTAAAATTAGTACGCAGTTGTTAAAACGGGACGGCTTCCGTAGACTATTGATAAACAAGGGTCTGTAAGGATCCCCTGTAAGTTTGCTATTCCAGACACCAGTTAGTCTTAATTTTTAACGGACTAACACGCTAACAGTTATCTCGCGGAATATCGAATGGGAGGGTCGCGAGTAAGTCGGAAAGGTAGTAGGTTGGAAATAGGTCAGAGAATAGTCCATTTAACAAAAACAAAATAAAATTTAATTAAATCGAAAATAAAAGTTTACAAACGAAATACATATATATGAATAGAAATACAAATTGGAATCGATTACTTGTTCTATATATTTAGAGTTCGTACAAAAACTCTAGCTTACATACTAGTACCTAACTCGCGGAGAGAGTTTACAACAAATTCGAGGTTCATACTACCTTATCAGTTTTTATTCTTTGTAAGTTCTCGAAGTCTTCTAATTAAAGTTCATAAAGTCTATATCTTCGTCATTAATAATTGTTTGTAGATTGGAAACGAACTCAGGACACGGTTTCTATGGAATATTTATATATCGGCAGACTATGGAGTGCCTTCGTAGAGGTTCATCTTCGTATGAAGAGATCTATGATGAACTCGGGAGAACCCTT
Source organism: Centruroides vittatus (assembly GCF_030686945.1). Classification (NCBI taxonomy): domain Eukaryota; kingdom Metazoa; phylum Arthropoda; class Arachnida; order Scorpiones; family Buthidae; genus Centruroides; species Centruroides vittatus. Next base: position 2,060,706 of record NW_027122649.1, on the reverse strand, counting down.
TTTGTTGGCCTTCTTCCTAAGAGAGACTTGTGGCAAACTCCTCGATCTTGGCGCGAAATTCGATAATATTCGATGTTATCGTCCAATCAAAACAATTGATTTCTCCCACGTGGAAAAGATGCACGGGGGAAATCTCTAGGAGATGAATCTTCAGATGACGTCTAACTCTTTTGATGGAGGAGAGATAAGAACTCAGCAGAAAGGGAAGTTGACTTCCGTTAAATCGGAAATGGGGAACAACGTTCTCTCTCTCATGTGATAACAATATTTAAACATTTCAATTTCACCTTTGACAGTTCAGATTATACTCTCTCTCAAAAATAGAAAATAATCTAATTAACTCTAATTATTATTAACTACTAACTACAAATTATTCACATAGATGTGCTTGATTATACATCGAGATAAAAAAATGACATATTGCGATTATAATTGTCACAAAAAGATAAATTCATGATATATAATATTGAATAAATGTCAAGATAATTCACAAAAATTATAATTGATAAAATAAAGCAAAAATTGTTCGTAAGCAATGACTTCAACTTCTATTTAGTTGTTGGTAACTTGCTTGAACTTTGGAAACAGAAAAACGTGGTGTGGGAGATAGTTGATTTCTCCGTTGTATTTCCTGGACTATCAATAGTAACATCTGTCTTTAATTAGTTCGTCGTTAAAAACTGCACAATTCACTATTGGCTCTTATTCAGCACATGACTTGAACTCTCGAAATAAAGTAAGGCGTTGAGTTCCTTCGTTGTATATTTTGGAATAAATGTTCTCAGTTCATATGGATACTCTGAAGAAAGTCTCTCAGAATCCCAGCTGTAGAATACTGTAAGTAAAGTTCATCTTGACAAAGTTGATTTATTGTCGTTGTGATGAACTCGCTAATTCGGAATATCTCTTGCACAATTAGATCCAATGACTTCTTAAACAAGTCGGCTAGGCAAACGGGATCAGCCTTCTTTTTTTCAAGGTAGTATGTTTAGTATTACAAAATGTTTAAAGATACTCTCTCTTTTTTAATCTTAATTCTAAACTTAAAGTAATATGATTAGATAAAACTATCTTATTCTATATTTCTTGTGGTATAGAAATTCTATCGATCAAGTTAACTATTCTATCTTACATCTGTATCTGTATTAACGTATTGTCGTTTTTATTAACCTAGTGTCAAAATAGCAGGACAGTATCAATCAACACACCACATAATCTATCTATATATATATATGTAGATTCTGCGGTCAAGTCCTTCCACAAAGTGCACACTTGATCGCACTGCTGTAAGTCTATAGACGGACATGTGAGTGGCTAAAAATAAAAACGAGGTCAACCTACAAAATATAGAAAAATTAGAAGTTTTAGTCAGATATATCCCAACATGTTTCCTTTATCAGAAACTTGTTGAATGGATGAAGAGAATAAATGAGTGCGCCATAATAACTTGACGATCTGCCAACAGACTTTCAATGATATCGATGCTCTGCTCACTCGTACATTGATATACCGGTGGTTGGACTTTAGAGTTGAACAATGTTACCGTTAGTGCATTGGTATACCGGCGGCTGAATTTATCTTCTTGAATAACCTGCACAACCTCAGTTTCCCCACTTGCCTGTAATCGCACTGCATAGGTCTGCGCGTCTTTAGCTGCAGAAACAGTCTTGTACCACTTATTTTGACCGAATTATTGTTAAATGTCTAAAAAAAAATGTCGACGTACTATTTACATGAGAAATCTGAAGAAGGATATCTTGATTCTTGCTTTCCGCTCTATAACTATAATTTCACATAGATGAGAAAAGGTTCTTTGGACAAGATGTTTACCAGGGTTGTAGGTGGTCTGTCATCACCCTATGTCTTAAAGTACCAAGGGAACTTTCTGAGACGTTCTATATAAATTCTAATCCATCGTCTTCACTTAGAAATTTGATTTATTTGATTTTCGAAATTGGAAGAGTTGGAAACATACTCTTTGACCCAGGTGCGTTTAAGGTAACCTATAAACTCTCATTTTTCGGAACAGGATATTATATAAATGCAACACGAGAAGGAGATTTTAGTTTGTTTGATCCTGTCGGGGCATTTTAATTCTGAATAAATATAAAAATGACAGTGGTTCATAAGGAACGAAATCCAGCTCCCAGTATCATCTGGATAGGTTATCATCTTAAAATATGATCCCGTCTTCAAAATCACGCGCCGACTTTTAGATAACAATGTTCACAAATGACATATGTAACACAGGTTCTGTCTGCTCAACATGATTTATTTTTGTACCGAGAGGCTGGAATTCCGAGGGACTTACAAGGGAGCTCTCAAAGATTTTTCTTCTTCTCACGAAGAGGATTGCGACATATTTTTCTCAATCAGAAAATTATTCATATCTCCTTTAACTTATGTTCTGGAGACCATACATCTGTCTTGTACTGAGAAAGTTTACATTAGTCTATAACCCAGGAAGGAACGTAGATTTTGGAGGTTTCCATCAAACCCAAAATGACGGTAGTAAAGGGAACAGCCTCCCTATTCCTCCTAAATGAGTCGTATTCATCTCCATCCAGATCGGAACCAACCAATTTCACTACAAAGCACTTTTGTATACACTCTCCTTTGAAGAAATACTCTAAAGGTGGAGACAGCACAGAGGTAAAAATGTAAATCAGGTGTACTAAAGACGACTAGACTCGAAGGAACGAAGAGAACAGTTAAATGATTTCAAGAAAATAATAAATATAGGTCTGGAGAAGAAACAAAGATGACTCTTCTTCCCGAATGTATGGGATACATTTTATACGAATATAGAGATCTGAGCGAATCTATCACTTGATAAGATCCAATCTAATCCAATCTAATCCAATCTAATCCAATCCCTTGAGATGTATGGTCAAGTCTCCCGTTGATTCTAGTTATTCTGATTATCCCAATTGTTTTGGTTTCCCTTTGAGATTTCGAAACACGACTGGAAGTTTAAAGCTACGTTGATTCGAAGGTTCTGAATATAGGAGCCTAATGAGGTAGAGGGCAATGTAGAGCCTAACTTAAGTTACCTGATACCAAGATGATCCTTTTTGAAAAACTTATTCTTTCTGTCGATACAGAAGAAGAAAAGAGTGACTTTAAGTGATAAATAATTATTTTTTTACAGGAATCCTGTCAAGAAACGTGAGGTTCAGAAGAAATTTTATTACCCCACTCTTGAACAACAATTTATCCCATCCTGACACCATTGTGAGGCTAGCCGGGGATGCTAGGTTTGGGTCAAGATGTACCTCCGATAAACTGCGCCTTTCGTACTTCTATCTTCTTATAGAGGACTTCTTATGGTAGTTCTTCAACGAAACCTCTGCAGATCATAACCTTCCTTGTATGAGACTATCCCGAATTGGGGGGAACAGATCCCTCTTACAGAGAGCAGACGGCTCTCGTAGACGGCCGACTTTTGCCTGATTCAGATGCGGACTTTGCACACGTTACTTGGCCGTTTAGAAGGGAGACAAAAACTAAAACAAAGATACGCAGAAAGAAGAAAATTCCTAGTAACGCTATAGAAGAGATGAAAATAGACAAAATGGATAAAGATATAGAAACAAAGAGTGCCACAAGACCAGATGGGAGACAAAAGTAATCGAGAGATTCGGAAAAATTTAGGCAGACAAAAAGGGTGGATAGCCTCGACATAACACGAAAAATAGAGGATGAAAGACACAGGAAAATAAAGGAAAATGAAGAACTCAGCAGAAAGGGAAGTTGAATTATTTTCCCCATTTCCGATTTAACTGAAATGGGGAACAAACTTCCTCCCCTTCACTGCCGAAATATTTGAGGGTTTAGGACCCTTTTCTCCAGTTGAACATAACATTATTTTTAGTAGTACAACATTCTGACATAAAATATTACATTTCTCCTCCCTTCATTTTACAAAAATAGAGAATTAACCTCAGATTACAAGAATCGAAAGTACTGCGCGCTTCTGCCATCGCGGAAGTTCCGGATTAAACATCCATTGAAATCACCAACAAAAATTTGGTGGAAATATTGAAGAAATTAAATTAATAAAATATAATATATTTAACCGTATTTTTAATTAGAAATTTGGGGGTTAGAGGTGGATTTTCACAATAGCATCGTGATAGAGAGTGTATAATTTTAAAATATGAGTTTTTGGAGACAAAAGTTAAAAGAGGGATTTCTTGTCTTGCGGACAGAGAATTCAAAGTGACCACGAAAATATTAGAAAGTCAGTTATCATTCGAAAAAAATTCGAAATTCGGGATGATACTTAGTTACATCACTGTCTTACGTAACATACATACAGTGATGTAAATAACAATTTCACATTTGAATTTTCATTCATAAAACCATATAATGGACACCGAAACGAAACTATGGGAGCATTGGAAAGTGCCATGTTGCTTTCTACCATAAACTATTAGGCCTACTACAAAAAGCCGTTTTTGGCCGTCCGAAGCACACACTCTGACCGGGATAAAGGAACGCGTTCTGCAGGAATTTTTAAACTGAAACACGCGCGCGGAGTATAAGCGAAGGAATAAAAGAACGCACCCATGGTGTGAGAGTTTTAGGGATCCATCACACGAGAAACGTTGAGAACCTCAGACACAAGCAGTTCGCTATACGACATTCAAAAATAAAAATGACTCGTTCCGTTAGAAATCGTTTGACTGTTGAAATAAATAAAAAATATAACTTAATTTCAGATTTAAATTATTAGTCTCTTTATAATTATAAAATTACAAATGTAATTTCTTTATATTAAAAGCACTTTTACTTTGTGTTCGCTTTTTGCCCCCACTCTGAGTTATGTAATTTATGGACAGCCTTATAATCAAAAAACAGCATTGAAAATTTGCATGGGCGTTTTATTACATGAATAATATGCAAAATAATATTAAAAAATAAGCAAACAATTATCATTTTAAAATTACTTTTTGAAATTTTGCGGCGCGCCTATGAGAAGTTTATAGCAGCTTGAAGATTCATGGGTTTTTTTCAATAACAATTTAATAATTAATCGATACAATTATATAATTAGAACATGCATACTTGTAGCTTCATAATCCATGCCAAAAAATCGTTATAATGGTGACAAAAAAAGTAAAAAAAGTTATTCTATAGACATTCTAAGCGACTGAGGATGCAGTTTAGTAAAGTGAACGTTCTCTTGCGGAGCTGCTAGCGCTCTTGTTATTACATACAAATAAAACATAGGTGAAATTAGGAACGTGGTTTATTAAGAAACATTTATTAACTCAATTTTGATTTTTAACTCTAACAGAAAAATAAACTTTTGTCGTCAAATAGGTCTAATAGCTGAATGCGAGCCACCATTTGCTGACGGTTATATCAAGCGTTGCGAACGTTGCTGCAACGTTAGTGCATTGGAACACGCGGAAGGAGTCCTTCTAAGTAAACAACCCATAGCATAGTCTGTTTCGTATAAAACAAACTAGGCTATTAGTTTGTTTATTTAGTTGCTTGCTACTTAAGATCACCCAAGATTTTCAGACTAAGCAATTTTACTAGACGACTAACAGGAAACAGACACTATTCATATTTAGAAAACACATTTTCAGTAAGAATTCAGTGCTTTATAATTTCACTTAACTAAAGAAATATTTTTATTGAATTTTTATTTATCAAAATTAGAAATTCTCACAATTTTAGATAACTATTAATTTAATAATTCAGTTACTATCATATAACTTTATCTCTTATCTCTTGATTAATTTTTCATTCATTCTCTATGCTATAAGCAGAAAAATAGCAAACGATTCTGAATGAATGAAAATAGATCATCCCGTGTCATATAATTCCAAAACAACAAAAGATAAAGTTCAACGTGTTCGACTTATCGTTCGATTTCTGTGCCTTTAGATTTAAACGACAAAAATTTCATAAAATCGCATAGTGTGATCATAGCTAAAGAGATTTTCATCCACTTAGTATGGTAGCAACATAGAATTATTAAGATTATTAATTCTAACACTAAATACAATCCCAGAATGCTTCTGAATAAGAGTAAAAACCGATTTTTTCAACTTTTACCGACACACTTTATACTTTTTTAATTTTTACACTCTCCGTCCTGAGAGCGCTAAGGGGGCCTAGTTTTTGCAAGCCCATCCAGGCCTACAATGGGGCAGCCGGAGGGTGAGGAACGGGACCCGACATATCCAGACGGACCCCCCCCCGAAAAATTCCTGGGGGGGTTTATCAACTCTGTTTGGATTCGAAGCCGGGTCTCCCAGAGCGGTAGGCTGCCATTTTGACCGCTCGGCCATCCGGACTAGACAAATTTTATACTAGAATGAATCTGTTCTTTTTTTCCACTTTCAATCCTTTCTGTTCTTTGGGCACTAAGATAGTCATAATCATACATATCACGGGTCTGGCCAGGCCACAAGAGAGGAGACCGGGTGGTGATGTTAGACCTCCGTGTTTAACAACTCAACGATAATGCTCGCGAGAAGAGCGCGAGATCTCGTCCCGTTTTTTTAAAAAATGAAAATCATCGTTTTTTATAGTTGAGTTATCTCTTTCTCTCTCTGTGCAGTCTGTAAAGTTCTCAACTGCTTGTGATCGTGCCTCACCTCATAGCTATATGGCCTTTTTCAGGCTTTTTCATTTGCGTAACATCTAAATAGGGATCAGTTTCCCATAGAAAGTCCTCCCGGGAAGATTCCCACCTTAGAAGATCGTCCTTGTGCAGTGCAGTATTGTCTTATTCCATCACTACAATCCAATTTCATTGTAAGCCTTATCGAATAACGATCTTCTTGTAAAGCCCTCTCCGTACCCACCGAGCGGAAAGACTTAAAAAATGGAGTTGTTTTTCGGAGTTAACGGAATGATAAAGTAATGTTTGTTTGTTAAGTTATGGTAACGCAACATTTGGGCAATCTGCCTAGGGGAATACCTTCCGGGAGGTCTTTTAAGGGAAACTGGCCCCTATTTAGGAGTTACAGATGTGGAGAAAACCAGGAAAACTCCACGTGGCCAGCCCCTCCTGGCGAGACGCGAACCCACGCCCGGACTCCCAGTGTTCAAGGTACGAAGACCGCTTGGCCACTGGTGGGTCCGATAAAGTAATGAAAACGTTTTTTCTATTGTGGAATATTTAGTTTCGATCATTTCAGACTTTTGCAAATTTTATAGCTTGAAATAGAAATTTTTGTATATTTTTCGATTTTTCTACATTTTCTGTATTAAGTTATCTTTATACGGAAATGATTCGTTCATAAATTACTAAAAATTTCGCAGAAAAACATACAGTATTTTATATCTGTATTCATTCATTCTGATTGTTAAGAAAAATTAAGCAAATGATCAAATTAATATGCAATTTTATAAAATATTAAATATGAGAATTAAATTTCTTTTCTTTGATTCTGTCCTTTCTGAAGATATTAAAAAGATAGGTTTTGCCAAGTTCTTGACAGAGCAATCTAATTAGGTTAGATATATACCATTTGGCTTTCTGTGTTTTTTTTTTTTTTTTTTTTTTTTTTTGTTTCATTTTTAGCCTCAATTTTTCCATTATTACAATTAACATCTGAATTAGCGACATAAATCAGAAACATGTTCCATTTAATCGCTCGATTGACAGATGGCCAAGTGGTTAATGTGGCAACCTACCTTCTAGGGAACCCGGGAGTGACAGATTGAAAAACCCTAAGAATTTTTCAGGGACAATCCATCCGAATATGCAGTCCCGTCCCTCACTACCTGCTCCATTGTGAGCCTGCCCGAACCCATTATGGGCTTGCTGAAAAGTTTCTCTTATAACAGATAAAGAAGAAACATGTATTTTAGTAAATTTTTAGATTCTTGTAAACATACACTACATTTAGCATTTTTACTTCAAAAACTTGTATTTCAATGCAAAAAATGCTTGTAGGAAAAGCTTTTTATTAAATGATTTTTATTAATAAAAGTGCTAAAGAGACAATAACCCCGTCGTTCCCCCATGGATTTGCCATTGGGATCACGACGGGAGCGACTAGATGATGAGGAAAGGAGTCCGATGTATCCCTCCATGTCTTGGCAGGTATCAATATCTATTTTTTCATAATAGATATTGATAGTAGGACGAACACACCTCTGAGTTTCTACACCTCATCTTCAGGTGTTATGATATAAACTACCCCGAAAAATTCCTGTATTTGCTTGCAAGGATTTGACCTCGGGTTTGCCCTTAGCAATAAGCTGTGTGCACAATACAATTTTTCAGTATCCAAGCAACGTTATAGTCAAAGACTTAAATTGATTCATAATGATTACAAAAATTTTGTTAAAAATTATTTTTAAAATATTTATAAAACATTTTAAATATTTTAAAAAATATTTACATTTAAATATATTAATAAAAATAGTAATATAAAATAAAATACAATATATTTAACAATTATTTTCAAGCATTTGGCGATTTTTGGGCTAGCTTTTACGAAATAATACGTCCACGCGGAAAACTTGTTGACCACGTGTCGGCCAATGCGAATTGGATATTTAAATAAATTTGTTAAAATGGTTTTTGCTTGTCAAAGAGACAGTTATTTGCGAGAGGTAAACATCGGTTTAAATATATTTTTGACTGCTTTTATTGAGTGACCAGTATTTTCATCGGTATATTGCTTTATACTGCAATGATAAAATACTTTGAACCAAAAATACAGAATTTATAAAAAGTGAAATCGTATCAATGACATAAATATGGAAATGAAAACTAAATAGTAAAGAGACCTCCTCCATGTCTTGGCAGGTATCAATATCTATTTTTTCATAATAGATATTGATAGTAGGACGAACACACCTCTGAGTTTCTACACCTCATCTTCAGGTGTTATGATAATTTCAATGTTGCACTGATTATTTTTAAACATTACTAAATAAAATAAGTTAATCAAATTTTTAGGCTTGATATTCCTCTTCATATTACTTGTCTTTCTCTTCCCCCCTGCATATACAGAGGGCGGAAGTGGGGGATTTTTCACAAGACCCGGTTAAAACTTGGGTCCATAATTAATCCTCATATAAATGTTATTTTTATCAACAAAATAAATATGCTTTTAAGACTTATTTATTAATAAAGAAACATTCTATATATATCATTTGTTCAAAAAAGGTAAAAGAGGCTTGATAAATGCTTTTGATGGCCTTCCGTGTAAGTGTACAATAATCCTGAGGATATAACATACGAACATGCAAAACAAATTGGGTTTGATGTGTTGGAATTTGACAAATTATTGTTACCACAGTTATAGCTGGCAGATATTGAGTAGTTTGCATTCAAGTTATCAATTTCTTCAGCACAGTCTTAATTCATTTCTGGATTAAGACAAAAAGAGAACATGTAGATTGCATAGAAAATTGCTATAACATATGAATTGTAAAATAATAATAACATAGATGAAGTGGTCTTTGTCCTCTATTCTATTTTGTGTTCTTGCAGTCTCTAGTGCTGGTATCTGCTGGTATACTGCACTCTCAATAAAAATCTTATTCCGTATGACTATATCAAAATTAGAAACCTTATTCCCTGTTTAAAAAGCTACTTTATAAGAGGCTTTTTACAGGTTCTTGATGTTTAGTCTCAAGCTCAATCCCTAAACCCAAGATTGAGTATCTTACGTAAAACAATGTCATGCATTCAAAGAATATGGTGGGCAGTTTCATCCATTACATTACATTCCCAACAGTGTCCTCCTTTTTAGATGCCCATTCTGTATAAATGTTTAAGCGGATGAAACCAGTTAAAAAACCAACTACTACTCTCATCAAATTTCTATTTAATAAGTCAGATGCTAATTTCATTGAGGATTGTTTAACCATTAAACTTGAATGTTTATGTCCTGTGATCTTATCTACACCACAATAGTTTCATTAGGCTTCCAGCTTTTACTTCTTATTTATTGGAACTTCATCAATCCCACAGAAAGGGCCTTAACCCTGCGACGTTGTTCCCTTACATCTCTATACCTATATTTGGGCTTATCCAGTCTCATTGAGTAAGGTTCAGGATAAGGCTTTTAGTCATGTGACCAATAGAGTGCAACTAATGGGACATGATCATTAGAGAGCAGGTGGTTGTCTTAGGCTATAATAGCCTTTGGGTGTACAGAGCTTCAGAAGTGGTAACCCTAGCTGATAGATTTCCTTATATTATCAGTACATTTTTCTTATTTACATAGTAATTGTATAAAATGTAATAAAACATAATTTTTAGAATAATTCAAATTTAATCACTTAATTTATATATTAGTGATAAATTATTATTTGTTATATGAGATGTCTGAAAAAGAACTGACAGATTATGAGAAGTATTTTGTATTTAAGGAAAACAAATCAACACATTGTTTTTCGTAATCACTAACAAAAATTAAAAAGTTTTTCTGTATTACAAAAACAATGCTACTGTTGCTTCAGATAGAACTTTTGAATGAAGTTTTTTTTAATTGATGGATTGGGCAAGATGGATCAATTTGACTTTCATCTTGTTCTCCTGACAATTCTATTTGACTTTTTATTGTGGCGGTTATGTGAAGGTCCTGGTTTATCAAACACCTGATACAGATATTAAAGCATTAAAACATTGCATAATAAATGCAGTCAGAACATCACTCAAAACATGTTATGTAACACCCGGAGAGAGACTAAACATTGTCTCCATATTGAGAGTAACACATGGTGCACATATCAATATTTCTTAAAGATGAGAAATTTTTTTGAATTAGAGTAAATCATGGGACTATATCTTATGTTTCTAAAATAAATATGAGTTTCTGTAATCAGTCAGCTCTTTTAGATACCCTATAGTGTTTTTATTCTTCCAAATGATAATTTAAAGCCTTTTTTTAAATTTAACTTTTGCAACTATTAATCTATGCAAATTTTTAGGCTTTCTTTCAGTAAGTCTTACATTTGTTCAATGTATAATTTATGTTTTTAATAGATTTATATTCTTACATTTTAGTCTATGAAAAACATGAATTAAACCCATTATCAATTACTTTATGTAAAGATGTTAAAAATAAGTACAGTAGTATCCCGAGTTATGTAAGTAATGAAGATATAGACCTTTATGTAACTTGAGTTTTACATAAGAGTCAAATTTGTAAATTGCTTAAGTGTAACTATGTAATTAACCTGTTCATTCATTTTTGAATTTATGAAAATAGATGTAAATTTTTTAGTACTTGATTGCTTCTTCTTCTCTCTTTTGTTCTTTGTTCTTTGGAATTAAGCACAAAATTGCTATGCACAAAATTATATGCAAAATGTATCATACAGGAACACTTTTTTGGATGAGAAAAGTAGGTTTTATTTTTTATCTTTTATAAAGGGAAATGCATTTTGGGCCATATACCCCTCATCAGTCCATTTGATGAGTTCTCCATAGCAATTTTGTGTGTAATTCCAAAGATGTAAATTTGTCAATTGAAATTATGGATTATAAGAAATTCTAATTGTTATTCTTATGAAATTATTTTTCAAAAAATTCACTACTAAGTTGTACGATAATGTTTGTCAAAGCATTTCTAGACAAACTATGACAAAACTTTTAAATATGAAATTTAAAAAATAAATTAAATAAAAACCTACAAAAGTTGAACACAAATATGTATACATTTTAATTATATGAATTATTAAAACACAAAAAACACTTCGAAAACCTTTAATATGCAGCTAAAACTATCACAAACAATCTAACGTTTTCGGTCAACTTTAGATTGACCGAAAACATTAGATTATTTGTGATAGTTTTAGCCGCATATTAAAGGTTTTCAAAGTATTTTTTGTGTTTTATATTAAGTTCAGTTGGAGTGGTATACGAATTACTGATTGCTATTAAGATTGGTTCGAATTGGTTCATATTTTTATAGTATACAAAGATATGAATAAATTCAAATTCATCTATAATCATTTATATACAAAATACATTTATATGGTTTATATGATTAATATTTTATATTTTCATTTTTTGAAATTACTAGTATAAACAGCATATATTATATAAATTCATTGTAGAAATTTTCTGTTTATTAGTATACAAGCAAGGTAGAATTATGTCAACCAGAAGAATTGGAAATACAAAAAGGAAAAAAGAAAGAAAAAGTAAAAGTATATGGAGTAATTCTTGATGATACTGTTTTATTTCCAGAAGGTGGTGGACAGGTAGATTTAAATCCTTGTAAATTTTACTTTGTAAACAGTATGTAGAAATGAATGTACTATTCATAAATTATAATTGTTATTGTATATTACAGCCAGATGATAGAGGAACAATTAATGGTTTTCCAGTGATTCGTATTATTAAAAGAAAATCTAAAGCTGTTCACTATGTAGATAAATATTTTGAACCAGGTGATGAAGTTCATTTAATTGTAGATTGGAAAAGAAGATTTGATCATATGCAGCAACATTCAGGTCTGTTTTTTATTGAAAAATTTTTCAGATATTTCTATTATTAATTCATTTTAACTCAATATTGGTATCATTGATTTATTACGGATAATTTACAAGTTGTCTTTTATGATTTGTCTGTGATTTTCCTAAGTTTCATTAAATATGATCTTATCAATACATTATTTTTGTCAAAGTTTTGTCAGCTGAATTATTTAATAACAAATTTTTAATAATTTATTATTTAAATTAGATTATTTCTAGACCTTTCTTATAAACTATAAATTAATTACATAAATTCATTTTATTCATTTGTTTATTTTTTCATGAAAATATGAAATAAAATTGAATAATTTTTGAAACTAACTAATAAAAGTTAATTTATTACAAGTATTTTAAAATAGAAAATTAATAAAACAAATGATAATGATGTTTTCAAAATAGCTCATATACACAAATTAAATAATATTTTAGCTTTTTATTATTCATTTACATTATTGTGTAATTTAAACAGCAGAGCCTTTAAAAATAAATGTTACAAGTTACATCAAAGTTTTTAAATAAAATTTTAAAATTATATATTATACTTGGATTTTTCAGTAATATTTAACTTTTTAAAATTTAGAAAACAGCAATTATAATTTAAAAACTAAACTAATAAACATTTAATTTACTGATTGTTTTTGTCAAACTATATTCATCAGAAACTCAAAAATAATTTTAAACTCAATTATGACTTTGTGAAATTATTTTTCTATAACACATTTTAAAATGCAAAATAAAATTAATGAAATTCCATTATATTAATATATTTAAACACGTGCACAGTAACTAATTAAATATATATATATAAAATAAAAATCAAATAATACTTGTAATAATAACAACAACAAATTTAAAGATGTGAAATTGATTAGAACTAAGCTGCTCTAAATATAATTGGATTTATGAAAAAATTTGAACATTTTTAAAAACTAAAAATTGACAAAGATTGAATGCTTAGAAATCATTTGACAACTTCACTTAGGAATCTTGAGACTACTGACAACTGTATTTGAATACTAAAATCATTTGCAGCTTTATGTATTGCTCTGAATTTAGAGAATAACTGAACTTAGTGTCAATATTTTATGGATGAATTCTGAGATCAAAAGTAAGTCTAAAATCCTCTATAAAGATTTTTCAAAATTCAAAACTTTACATTGGAAACCAGTTTTAAACCCCTCCTTTTAAAAAGACACTGCTGTTTTTTTTCCAATCCTGACTTACCAAAGTTTACAAATTGAAACTTTTTACTTTAAATGTTGAAAATTTATTTTTGAATAAATGGATGACATTTTAAGCAGTTCTTGTAAATTATTCTATTTAATTTCATAAAAAATAAAAGGTTATTCAAAGTAAATTTATATTGAAAAACTCTTGTTTTTCAACAATTTTTTTTCCTGTAATATGGGTTGATAATGCAAAATCTTAGAGTGGACGAATAAGACTTTTTTACATTTATTACAGTAGGGTCTATTTAGGCAACATTTACTTACTTCAATCAGTTGACAGAAACAAAAAAAAATTACAAAATTACTTTGAAAAGTTACTGACTCTAGTGTTAATAATTTGACAGGGAATTTGATAAATACATTTTTTGGCAGGCTGTATCTTATAAATGAAGCAGTTCTTGAAATACCTTTATAGAAGATTTTAGAATTACTTTTGACCCTTGAATCTATCCCTAAAATATTGGCACCAAATTCAGTGTGTAGATACAAACATTGCACCAGGCTATATCTCAATTCTGCTACATAATAACTAAATGCAATTGCACAGGAGTATGGATAATCAGTAATGGCCTATTGTTTGGTTTAGATAACATGCAATCTTCAACTGTTTGCTTGGGGGAAAATCTTATCTACATAGTCTTGAGCACTCAAGGCCATGTAGAGACTCCTCATAGAATTTTTGTCACAGTTTTTTTTTTTTGTTTTGACAATATTCAATTGCTTTCTCTTTGAGTCCTTTAATCAAAGAAAAAACATTTTGTTCTGATCTTGAAATGCTGTATGATTCTGTAATTTTAACTCTACCATTATTTTTCATAGGACCCAAGATAGGATTTGCCCCATGCAAAAGTGAGTTGAAAGTACATGGTGTCCAAATCAACAAATAATCCACCACCAATAATCCTACAGTTCGCCAATTACCTGTAGTACAATGCAATTACATTTACACTCAAACCTATTTTTGTGCGGTCTTTTTTTGTGCGATTTTTTATCTGTGCAATTTGTTTTGTGCAATTTTTTTGTGCGGTATACCAATTTGATTGAAATTCATATACCGCACAAACAAACAAATTCGCACAAAAAAAGACCGCACAAAAACAGGTTTGAGTGTAGTTGTTATGTAGCAGAATTGAGATGCAACCTGATGCAATGTTTGTGTTTACATCCTGAATAAGGTGAAACCATTTTCTGAAAGTTGAATTGTTAAAAATCCGTAAAAAATATATAAATAAATTTGATGTGGCAAAATTTAATTTAAAAAGTGAAAAATAATGAAGACATTAAATTCAGTAAGTACAGAATTTAATTCAAGTACAGAAAATTCTTCATAACTCACTGATTACACATTATTGTTTGAACAAAAAATATTGAAGATATCAACCATTTATTTTTAAATTCTCATTTGCATTAAATAAAAAATCAATAACGTCAGGAAAATTTTTAAGAAAACACAAAAATTCTAATATTATTATTAAAAGAATTATGAATACATTATTTCAACTGATTAAATGGAGATACATAAATAATTAAACATAGATTGTGTTTAAATCAATTACCATGCATACATATGTATTTTTAATATAATAATGTTTTTTTAGCTTTATTATATTTTTGTAAATATATTTTGTAAAAGTTATTCCCTTGGGATTATTTTCATGTATCTATTATAAGGATAGTTTAGTGAAATAACATTTAGAATGTTAAGTACTATTTTTTCTTGAAATTGATTTTTGTAAAGACTGTTCCTCTTCTAATATGAAAATTATAGTAATTATTTAAATGTGTGTATATTTAAAATATTTATAATCTTAAGAATAATTTACATTGTATGCTTAACATTCATGAGAATATACATTAGTAACAAATAACTTTTATTTATTAATTAAATATCTTTATTTAAAAATATACATTTATTTTAAAGTTTTGTCATGTAATTAGTCAAGAATAATACAACACTCAAATTTAAAAATATACAAAAAAATACATGTTGTAAGTAAATCCTGTTTAACTATATTTATTTTAATATTTATAGAAGCGCATACTCATCAATCAATGATATTTCTTGTGGTTTCTCTTATACTTAAAGTATTTTTTAAAAATTTATTTTCTTTTTTAACTTAGATAATTATACATTCATGACATATTTTTCCAAGGTTCCAATAATTTCTGTATTCCAAACTTAATTATATTTTCACATTATATTAAATTATTTATTATTCTACATATTTACTGACCTTGAGATGAATGAGTTGGTTTGTTGTTAATTGAAAGGTTTTTACTTTCAGACAAATAAATTTTTTTTATTGCATATTTTATGTACTTAGCTGTTTGCTTTTAGCTTTTTAATTGAATATAAAGAGGTTCAAACCTTCTAAATTCTTTCAAAATACGAAATTATTGTGTTTTTAAATTTAATAACTGTTTTGTGTAGTTAGTTTGAAATTAAAATAGATTAGCATTAAAAGAACAATTTTATAATTCTCTAAATAGTTGTATATATATTCTATTTGTTAAAGTATAGAGGAAATATGAAATATTCCTTTTATGTTTAAAATAAAATCAAAAATTCATAGAACTTGCAATTTAAATTTTCACCCTTTAATATGAAATTAATGCTATTTAGTTAATTAGGATAATGAATTTATTGAAAACATTGAAAATAATGTTTAAAGTTTCAATCTTAGTGTTTTCATCCAAAAAAAAAAGACTGACTAATTTACGTTAGACTACAAATATATTTAATCTTCTGTAAATGCTAATGTTACCATAAATATATTGGATTTGTATTGAATTTGTTAAATGTCTGTTCTATCATTATATGGTCATCTTGTTTGTGTAGGATTATTTAACTGTTTTTGAATAAAACTAAACTATTATTTGTTACTAGAAATATAAAATTGTATGATAAGCTTTATTAGGATAAATGCATTTCAATTACATAATTTGTTAGGTTTTCACTAAGTTAGGAACTAAACTTTTTTCTGATGATTCTGTATTATAATAAATGTGAAAGGTTTTACTACTGTGGCATTAATTTTAAGTTAACCAGTCGGCTGTACAATAAATTCATCAAGATTTTAATAATTTATCTTCAGCCTTTCAGATTAGCTATGATGAAAGTTTCAATGTCATAAAAAGATTTTGCATATAAATATTATTAGAGATCTTAAAGAAATCATTTAGTTTTTCTATTTTTTGAAAGTAATAATTATTACATTAACTTTTGAAGACTATTTGTTCGTATTGAATATATATTCAACATTTGTATCTTATCTTTAGTTATAGAACAAAAATCTGGAATTGTAATTCTTAGAATATTCAAGAAGTATTTTAAACTTATAAATAAATAAATACAAAGTAGGGATATAAATATAACAAAGGGTAGCAAACATTAAGTTAAAATAAATAAAATGTATTATGAAACTAGTAATTGAACTATATCTGACATTATGTTAGATTGATACAATGGCTTTATTAGAAGAAAATTTCTTACTTTTTTGTTTTCATGATAGTATATTAATGTTATAATATTAATACTATTATATTAGTATATTATAATACAGTAATATAATCTACAAAATATTTATTAATAAATACCGTATATCTTGGCAGGTAAGACGATAGTTGAATCATAAAAAAAAGCCCTGAAAATCCGGGGTCGTCTTATAGGACAGATACAAAAAAATTAGATTGAAATTTATATAAATTAAAACCATTATAGTAAAACGGACGAACCGTAATTATTTACTAGTAGAGAGTAGAGTATGTCCACAAAATAGAATAGGCATACGATGTTTTTATGAATAGTCAAGGTACTCAAATGCCCGAATATAGAATTTTTAATTTGATTGTAAGTATAAAAGTTTATTGTTTAAAAAATTTATAAAGTTCTATATTTGAAAAAGAATAGGATATTTGCATGTCAAATACAGTGCAATTATTTATATAAATACATTCAAACAACTTGAATAATTCAATAAATCAAATAACTATTGCAGAACTCCATGCAGGTTATAATGTAGCTAATTAATGGTTACATAAAATAATTTAGCTGAAAAACAGATGGTTAAATATTTAAATGTAGATTTATTTCTAATTATTAAATATAATACAAGATGGCTGCATAACCTCTATCTTTTGATAAAATTACTTTATTTGATCATTGATTAGCTTGTATATTAGAGCTGGCATGTATATTTGATAGTTATTTGATTTATAGATAATTTGCATATTATTTAATATATAGTAAATCTTTTATTATTAATTTTAAAATAATTACATTAAATTTATATTCATTTTAACATTTTATGATTTTAATGTGTAGGACAACATTTAATTACTGCTGTTGCAGAGAATATGTATAATTTTCATACAACATCATGGAATCTTGGAGATGAATTGAGTTATATTGAACTGGACACACCAACTATTTCCAATGATAAGATTACTGAATTAGAAGAAGTTTTGAATGAAAAAATTAGAGAAAATATTCCAGTATATGTAAATTTATTTAATCGTGATGCTGCAGAATTAAAAGAAGTTTGTAATTTTTATAATTCTTTTAATATAGTTCTTAATAAGTATTTAAGTAATAATATAACTTTTATAACAGTACAATGTGTATATATTTATTTCTGGACAGAATACATGTAATAACAGTCTTTGTAACTCTAGAATACTTTTTATCAATATCCATAAAGAGAAGAGCTCTTACATAATTTAAGTCAATGTTTTGATTCTACTCTTTAAACTCTTCTCTATTGAAATGTTTTCCATTCTAAATTCAAATTCTATTCTCATCAACTTCAAATCATTTCAAAAATTTGTGATGCCATTTTAGTGGCATTGGTTACTGCAAATAGTATATTTATTTCATAAACTGAAAGGAAAAACTTTAAAAATTTAAGTTTATTATAAATATAGAATGCAAATAATTAAAGAATCCCTGTTTAGAATAATCTTTATTTAATAATAACTTCAACTTTATTTTCTTAAATAGAAACTCCATTTTTTAAAGCTATCCTCCAACTAATGCCAAATATTATTGGGCTAGAAATGGCTATAATATTAATAATTTATAAGACAATTTGGCACTAGAGGTAGGCATTAGGTGCCATCTCTTGATAAATTTAATAATTATAATTTTTTTGAAGTACGTCGGATGTTAAATTTTTGTTTAATAAATTAAAACATAGTCGCTCTGGAAACATTTTTTACTTCCCTAGACGATCTCCATTTTTTTCCCTTTTTGTTCTAGAACAATTTTTCCTTTAGATGACCGGACCTTTCTTTAGAGGCTACTCAGCCATCCAATATTAAAAAACAGTTCTTTAAAACAGGGTTAATCCAATTAAAATTATAAAAATTTCTTAAAAATTGGAAAATGGGATCTTATGACGTCTTTTCTTACATCTATGTCCATTCGGGAGTTCAGGCCTTTATCCACTCAAAAAATGCGCTGGAAAATGTAGATTTTGTTGACTCGGTCCCTCTGGCGACGATTTTTCATTTAAAGTTTTTTGAAGTACGTCGGATGTTAAATTTTTGTTTAATAAATGGACATAGATGTAAGAAAAGATGTCGTAAGATCCCATTTTCCAATTTTTAAGAAATTTTTATAATTTTAATTGGATTAACCCTGTTTTAAAGAACTGTTTTTTTAATATTGGATGGCTGAGTAGCCTCTAAAGAAAGGTCCGGTCATCTAAAGGAAAAATTGTTCTAGAACAAAAAGGGAAAAAAATGGAGATCGTCTAGGGAAGTAAAAAATGTTTCCAGAGCGACTATGTCTTAATTTATTAAACAAATTATAATTTTAATTAAATAATTTAGAAGTACTGGAAGAAAAGAATCGACTTGGAGCGGGACTTGAACCCGCAACTCCTGCTTACTGTGCAGATGCATTGCCAATTACGCTACTTGGACCTCCGGTCTGATCTCCTCTTCCAGTATATATAAGCTTACATTATAACCATTGACAGTTATTACAATTCCGGTTGGGGACGCATCCAGCGCCCACGTCCTGTCAACATCTCCCAGTACTTCTAAATTATTTAAATTATTTAATTAAAATTATAATTATTAAATTTATCAAGAGATGGCATCTAACACCCAATTATAGTGCCAAATTGTCTTACAAATTATTAATATTATAGCCATTTCTAGCCTGATAATATTCGGCATTAGTTGAAGTATATTGAGTTTGATGATGATGTTTGTTTACTCCATTTTCTATTACACATTATAATTCTTCCATCAAAATCAAACAAACATTTATCTAAAACATTTTTTAAAAGATGCACTTATCAGAAGTTATAATCATTTTAAGTTTTACACAGCTGCCACAGTGGCGTGCTGTCATTGGAATATGTGCCATCATTGGAAGGTGGAAGCGGCACTTCCACCTTCCAATGATGGCACATATTTTAGTGTACTTTGAATTAATTAAAATGAATATTTTATTATAACTGCATTATGTATCTTATTACAAATTTCTATACTACATGTGAAAAAAATGATAAGATTGCTATTGTATATTCAAATATCAGTGGCGGAATGGAAGCGCTTACGAGACAGCTTCCACGGCGAGAATAACTGAATGGTGTAAAGCAGCCAGAGGGCATTGGCGCATGCGCTTTACAGAGCACCAACCTCACCCGGTTTAGCTGGTGGAAGCTACACACGTGTAACGCTTCCAACGATTCTATCCCTTAGCCACTGGGTAGGGAGCTGTCTGACTAAGTGAATTGTTTAAGATTTAAAAAGTAAAGAGTATTCAATGTTATTTTTATGTACGTTTTTTTGCAAAGTTATATTTAATTATAATTTTTTTTAATTATACTGTAATTATATTGACAGATTTTCAGACATAAAATCTTTAGAATTTTTATCACTTTTAGATGTTAATAATTTTAATATTATGAAAAACAATTTTCCCAAGCGTGTTTTAATTCTTTAAATTAAGTAAATTTTATGGAAAATGTTTTTATTTATTTAAATTACGTAGTGAATCGCAATATTTATATTCGTGTCCGGACTATATTGACAAGTAACTCTTAAACATAAAACGTATTATAATTAATGTCGGTCCGAACAAAGACGTACTAAAAGAATTATATGATTTAATATCATTAATTTTTATGATACCATCTACCAGTGCGTCTGTTGAGCGCAGTTTTTCGACTACGAAGCAAATTCATACATTGACCAGGAAAACTTGGTCGGAGGAAAAATTGTCATCGCTAGTGTTGCTTTCGATAGAAAAAGAGCTTTCAAATACGTTGACAGAGTCGACGAGCAGCGACTTTTATGATAAAGTAATTAACGACTTTGTGGAAAAAATCGCCGAATAGAATTAGTTTATAAAAAATTAAAAAAAAACAAGTTTTTCTATCATTGTTTGTATCATATCAATTTGTATTATGTATTATTTGTATTTTAGAACTAAAATACATAAATTGTTTATTGTTGTCATTTCCAGTATTTGTTTAAAACTTTTATGGAAATTTCATGTACCAGACAGGTCTGACCCGTCACGAAAGATGCAAAAAAAC
Organism: Centruroides vittatus; assembly: GCF_030686945.1. Taxonomy (NCBI): domain Eukaryota; kingdom Metazoa; phylum Arthropoda; class Arachnida; order Scorpiones; family Buthidae; genus Centruroides; species Centruroides vittatus. The sequence continues at coordinate 2,039,453 of NW_027122649.1, read as the reverse complement.
GGTTAATTTAGAGAAAAATTTATTAGTTTAAAGAAACATAGATAAACGTCATTTGTAGTCGGACACCCATTGTTTATATCAAACTGCCAGGCAGAAACCATAAATTGCGGAAGGAAGTCGTCCTACGATTGGTGGAAGATTGAATTCGTCTTCGATTTTGATTTTTCTTGTGCTCCAGGTAAGAGTCTTGTTACGGTTAGTAACGAGGGACCAACCATTCGGGAAGCATGATTGAGGGAGAATGACCAATCAAATGGATGAAAGAAAGAATGGAGATTGATATAATCCCCGACAATTGAGGACACCTGGCACTCGGTTAACGTTCCAAATAACCATAACGCTGTGTCAATGTGCAAAAAAGAAAAAAAAAGTCTATTTTGTCTTTTTTGTCTATTGTGCCAACCTGTAACCCGTGCCACTTCGGACTTAGACCGTGTCCCCGACGCCAATGGATGAAGTTTCTCCGTGCCTTACAGACTTGTCAACGCCGATGTCCCGGGGCCACCTTCGATCGACCATCAAAGAACCACATCGACACCCAGGATGTCTGAACGGCTGATTGTTCTAAACCAAACTATTTTGTACATAGTATATGTTTATTTTATGTTTCTTTTTTGTCGGTTTTTGTCAGATATGTCTCTTCCACCACCATGCAGGTACGAATGGACCCTAGGCCATCACTGATGCACAATTAACTGATTGCTCCTGGAAGTCAGCTTCTTACAGAAACACAGCTTTCCTATCATCAAATGTCACGGCACGCCACTGAGCTGCCACATGATAAATGTGTTATCTGTGAAGTTTATTGAATAAAATGAAGAAAAATGCTTAAAAATCTTTAGGAAACTATTATTATTTGATAGAATCAAGATCGACATCTCTTCACTACAAGATTGATGGTGCTAATATTCTGTGGCACTAGTTTTGTATCAGTTTTTCTTTGAAGAATGAGTCTAATGATTTAAATAATAATAGTTTCCTAATGATTTTTAACCGTTTTCCTTCATTTTTCGATGAACTTTACAGATATCCAGATTCATGCAAGCATTGTGTGGTGGCTGCATAAATCTTCAAACACTCATAACTTCTGATAAGTGCATTTTTTGAAAAATGCTTTAGATAAAAATTTGTTTGTTTTTGATGTAGAATCATAATATGCAATTAAAAAAATGAGGTTTCCATTTAAGAAAATTAAGTTACCCCCATTTTTACTGATGGTAATACCATCTGTGATGAAACCAATAGGGCCATCTTGTGTCCCTCTTGATGCAAAACATTTTCAGTCTAGAACACTTATTTTGTACAATATATAATTTTTGAGATATTTTGGTGACTGATAAAATGGGACATATACATATATGTATCGTGCCAGAGTAATGCTTAAATTAGCTGAATGTCATAGAGCAGTGTTCTGCAACCGGTGTGTCGTCACAATGTGAAAGATGTGATGTGAACTTTTACATCTTCTATTAATTGTCAAGTTTTATTTATATATTTTTATCACAGTTGCTGTGTTTCTTATGCTTGTATTATTTCATTCTCTCCCGCAGCACTGATGAAATAAGATGATGTTTGTTTATTCTTTATTACAAGCCACACATCCACGCATTTTTACGTATTCTAAGAAATTAAATGTAAAATAAATTTTCTCACAGGTGTTAATGTCTGTTTAATAATAATGATGATAATAATAATAATAATAGGTTAGTGACATTACGTAATTCTATTATCATATCATACGTTTTTGAGGGGAATAACATTTTAGTGTGCCGTGTTGAGTCATGGATGTGCTGCAAGTAGAAGGTTGTGGAACACTGTCATAGAGGACCATGGGCACAAATTCTTCCTCTTTAGGCAAGTAATTAACCTGTATGATTTTATAGTCCAAATTAATAGATCTAAAAGTGAAGATTGGATGGAGGTTTTGTTATCCAGTTTGATAAGTTTTCTTTACATCTAGCTTGTAAATAGATGGCTAACAGAATAGATTTATTAACATCTGTTTTGTTATCAAGCTTTGGTTATTTATTTAACGTTTTATTTTTGTGTTTTTTTTTAATATACCTCCAAAAATTTCAAGACCTCTTTTTTTTCATTAAATTCCAAAAAAGAAACCCTTTTCCCAAGAGGCCATACTGGGGCAAGAAGTTTTAAAAACCTTTGCATCCTGTGATTACTGAAAACAGCATTGTTTGTGTGTGCTGTTGCCCTCATGGCCCACGGTACATGCAGTGATCACAAGTGGATCATGTTGCACATGGATATCAAACAGAACAACACTGAATTCTCAAATGAAATATCTAGTAGTCTAATCCTAGTAACATTTTTTCTGTTCCTATTACCATATAAAAATTGAACTAAATTTTTTATCATTTTCATCAATTTTGTTTAATTTAGATCTTTAGACTGGGCCACTTGCTATAGACTATTATAAACTGAAATAATTCAAAAATGTTTCACTGTGTATTAATTTTGCTTAATACTTTTTAATTAGTATCTGTTTCATTGCTTTAAAACTTTTAAATTAAATATATTTCTTTTATTTTTTTTAGGTAAGAACAAGGTTAGAGCTTCCTGATGATGAAAATAAACTTATTAGAGTAGTAAATATTAAGGGAATAGATTCCAACACTTGTTGTGGAACTCATGTTTCATCTCTTGGTCACTTACAAGTAATATTAATCGTCTGCTCTTTATATAGATAATATAAAAAATTCAGATTTATTTTTTTTAAATGTAACTTTTTTTTCATACATTTTAAGAATATTTATTTTCTTCTAATTCCATTATCAAATACTGTACATAAATTATGTAGTCCCTCAAATTAAACATTTATTTAAAGAAGTTTTTTTCTGATTAAAGGTAACTGTACTGATAACTTGGAAATGTTAATTGATTTTTGATTTTTGTATATAGACTTTTTGTATTAATAATTAAAAACTAATTTATCCTATTAACATTAAACAATATGCAGAATGAGTCAAAAGTCCCTTGCACACTTTTCATAAAATTAAAACATAATTGGTAGCTGAAAAAATTTATACAAATCCAAATAACATTGCCTTTTTCGTTATTAAAGAACTGAGTATTTAATAATAATAATAATAATAATAACAACAACAACTCTCCCGTGGTCACCACCTGGTCGTGGTGGGAGAGCCCAGTAATTTTACTGATCCATAGGGCAATGCAGGCTGGAGCACAAGCTCCTGGTAGGGACACCCATGCCAGGTCTATGGGGAGAAATGAAGCTAAGAGTGACCACACACCCACATTCTGTGGAGATATGTATCATGGTAGTAACCAGATCTAAATGTGATACCGGCTCGGACGTCGCCTGGGTTAACAAGGTCCGCGTTCGTGAGTTAGGCAGAGGCTCACGTTCGAAAAATAGGCCACAGTCTCCCTTGGTTACCGGTGGCGAAAGCAGCACTGGCCCAAGCATGGCTACTGCAATGCCCTCAACAGATGTGAGGAACCAACCCAGCCTTGGTGTTTCTGTGGCAATGCATCCACAGACCACAAAGGCTGGAAAACCACGCCAACGGATGAAATGGACGGTAGAAATGAATGAGTTTATCATCTGTACTTACTACACGATCACAAAACTCGAAACAAACGTGACAGCATACAGACAACAACTACACCTTAGATTCACACAACAGTATCCTCATCTCACTGTCACCGAACAAAGGGTTGTTGATCAAAAAAGAACAATTATACACAACAACCTTATTCCACAAACGACACTTGAACTTATCAAACAACAGGTTGCTGATCAAATACATCAACAGACAGAAACATCTAACATTAATGAAGATCATGTAACCTGTCAGGATAATCCAGGAACAAGCATTGATAATAACACACATACAACAATTACCACTAATGATACTACAGACACTTCCTCATCCATCACTGATAACATAGACATGGATTTAGTTAATACGCTCTCACTTATATTTCAGAACACTCACTAAATATACAGGCACAGATCCCACACAAAGACCACGAATACCAAAAATCAACACGTCGAAGGAAGTAGGAAAAACACTAAATTATGTAAACACTCACTTACTACCACACTACATTCATTCAATTTCTACACTCTCAGACATTCATACATTAGTTTATGCTGGGGCAGTCACAGTAGTGACACAACATGGACTGAAAGTACAATCACAGACAAATACACAGAAAACACAATTCTATCACAAACCTGCCTGGCAGAGAAGAATAGAAACACAAATAAATGACATTAGACAGCAATTAGGCAGGCTGACACAATACACTAAAAACAACATAACACCCAAATTAAGGAAACAGCTCAAAAACATTTTCAAGAAAATAAAAACACACACAAAACATGAACGTCACAACACACACATTACAGAATACATTGATACACTAAAACAAAAACTTGCTGCCAAAGCACGTAGACTCAAACGATACAAAACATGTACACTACGAAAACAACAAAATAAATTATTTACAAACAATGAAAAACTCTTTTACAGACAAATTAATAACAAAGCAAACACTGATACACAGCACAGTGGCACACCAACAGAAGAAGAACTCACAACATATTGGTCTTCTCTTTGGTCCAGTGCTGTCACGCACAATGCTGAAGCAGGCTGGATCGAGGAGGAGAACAGAAACTTACACAACATACCAACTATGCCCTGTGTTGAAATAAGCATACATGATTTCCAATACACTGTTAACAGAACACACAACTGGAAGACACCTGGTGTAGACAACATTCACAATTTCTGGTACAAAAAGTTTACATCACTGCACCAGGAACTAGCTAAACACCTAACACACATCATCATCAATCCACAAGACATGCCAAATTTTCTTACTCAGGGCATCACCTACATGAAACCTAAAAACAACAATACCACAGACCCCACACAATACAGACCAATTACATGTCTTCCAACACTCTACAAATTATTGACATCCTGTATTGCAAACAAAATATACAAACATGTTGAAGAACACGACATTCTAACAGAACAACAAAAAGGTTGCCGTAGAAATCACAAGGGATGCAAAGAACAGTTACTCATAGATTCAGTCATTCTACGGCAAGCACACAAACAACACAGAAACATACACATGGCATATATAGACTACAGAAAAGCATTCTGACAGTGTTCCACACAGTTGGCTGCTACATATTCTACACATGTACAAAATACATCCATCACTCATTACATTCTTTCAAAACACTATGCAGCACTGGAGAACAACACTACATCTCAGGGTTCATAACACTTCCATACAAACAAACCAAATCTTTATTAGGCGAGGAATTTTTCAAGGAGATTCCTTGAGTCCTCTCTGGTTCTGCCTAGCCTTGAATCCATTATCCAACATGTTAAACAACACACAATATGGCTACAATATCAGGCATGAAAAAACAACACAGTATACACTGTCACATCTCATGTACATGGATGACATAAAACTTTATGCATCCACACAAAAACAACTTCATCAACTCCTACAAATCACACATTCATACACCAAGGACATACAAATGGAATTTGGCCTAGATAAATGCAAAACACTTCACATAGAAAAAGGAATCCTGAAGAAAGAAGATTTTGCACTTGGAAATGGAGACGTTATTGAATCCATGGAAGAGGGCGAGTTCTACAAGTATTTAGGATTCCAACAGGCCAAACTAACAGAACATACACAAATAAAGCAAAGATTAATTAAAGAATACCAAAGTAGGTTAAATGCTATTCTCAGAACACAGTTAAATGCAAAACACTACAGTCAAAGCAATAAACACATATGTCATTCCAGTACTCACATATTCTTTTGGAGTTATACATTGGACTCACACAGATCTCGAGCAACTCCAAAGGAAAACAAGAACTACACTTACTAAGCATAAACAACATCATCCTAAATCCGCCACAGAAAGATTAACCCTTCCACGTAAAGATGGCGGACGTGGCCTGATTGACATAGTTAACCTTCACTACAAACAAATACAGTCACTGCGAGAGTTTTTCTACAAAAAACAAGAAACATCACAATTACATAAAGCAGTAACTCTAGCAGACTCAAATAACACACCATTAAACTTACACTCACATCATATGGACACAACGCAACATATAAAAAGCACAGACACCATTAAGCAATCGTGGGCTCAAAAGGCACTCCATGGCAGGCATCCTTATGATCTGGCCCAGGATTTTGTTGACAAAACTGCGTCAAACAGCTGGTTAGCACAGGGATGCCTCTTTGGGGAGATGGAAGGATTCATGATTGCCATACAGGATCAGGTCATAAATACTAAAAACTACAGAAAACACATACTCAAAGATACAACACTCACAAATGACACATGCAGAAAATGTCACGTCATGCCAGAAACTATACAACACATCACCTCTGGTTGCAAGCTCTTGGCACAAACAGATTATTTACACAGACATAATCAAGTAGCAAATATAATACACCAAGAGCTTGCAAAGAAACACAAATTAGTAGACATCCACGAACCATACTACAAATACATTCCACAGACAGTATTGGAAAACAACACGCACAAAATGTACTACGACAGAGCCATAATCACAGATAAAACAATTTACCACAACAGACCAGACATCACACTCATTGACAAACACAATAAAATCACATACATTATAGACATATCCATTCCAAACACTCACAATATACAAAACACATGCACTGAAAAAATTAGCAAGTATACAGAACTCGCCCAGTAAATAAGGCATCTGTGGAGGATGGATAGGGTGCTTATTGTACCTGTTGTTCTTGCCTCTACAGGTGTCATACCACACACACTACACAAAAGCCTGGGCACATTACAATTGAATAGAAACACATACATCACACTACAGAAGACCACTATATTGAATACATGTCATATTGTGAGAAAATTCCTGAATACAGACACACACACTGATACACTTCTTTAATTTCTGTTTTGGTTACTATGCCTTGACTTTGGTCTGGCATAGTACACAGCCACCGGTGTTAACCGAGTATATCTCACTTAACCCAACATAATAATAATAAATCTAATTTTATATTTCTAGGCAATAAAATTATTATATGCTGAAAAAGGGAAGAAGAACAAGACAAATTTATATTTTGTTGTTGGAAATAGATTACTTCAGTATATGTCAAACTGTGTACATAGAGAAAGGAGCATGAATAATATATTAAAGTAAGCAAATTAATAATTTTATAAGACAAAGAAGTTATCAGATAGCATAGTTATATCTAATTGATTTCTTAACATAAGTAGTAAAATATATTATTAAATGCTGTAATATTTTTAATTTATACAATATAATTTTTATTTTAATATAAGTTTGTTTTTAATTTAATGGTCTTAATATTTTTTCTTCATTTTAATTTTGTTATATCTCATTTTATGCTTCTAAAATTATAATAAATATGTTTTATGAAAACATTATTTAATTTGACTCTTTCAAAAGATTCTTCATGATTTCAGAATATATTTCATTGAGACAAATGCTTGTATTTAAAAAAACATTTTAAATGAAAGATATAAAAATACAGTATAATCCATTTATAAGTAACATTTAAAGAACTAGTTAAGACTGATAACTGAAATACTGATTTTAATAAACAAAGTTTTAAAAATTTAATTTAACTTTTAAACTTTTTTTATTATAATTATATAATTAAATGTTTATAATTTTACATTTATAATTAAAACAATGTATTTTTTTAATTAAACATTAATTACAATTAAATTATGTATTTGGGTTCAATTGTTAAATGGGGGAGGAAATCTTACATCATATATATGACATTTCCTATTGTAATTATGATAAATAAATAAAATGTAGGGGTTTTTTTTTTTAACTATATTATACAACTCTCTTACTAATATAAGAAAAATATTATTATAAATTGAAAAATACTATTCAAGTAAGAAAGTTCAGTATAGTTTAATTTTTTAATTTTTCTAAAGATTATTTAGTGCAATAAAAACAATTAATGTTTGTAGTTAAATTTATAAATTTTTTTAAATAAATAAAACAAAATTTGATTGGGCTGAAATTTGAAAAAATGGTAAATCTACAGATTTCCACTGTTGTCCATCTGTCTGCCCTCCCTTAATCTCAAGAAAGATGTTAGATAAATGAGTCAAGACCAGATATGGATAGCTTGGAGGCAGGAGGCCCCAATTAACTATATGTGAACTTTGGTCTAGACTGGAACTCTCATGATTTCAATTTAAAAATTTTTCCCAGAATGGAGTTACATAGATGACCAGCACGACTGTTGTTGTCAGGTAAAATATGATGTACAGAGGCAAGACACTACTAATTTGGGATTGAGAGCATATATTTTAAAATTAAATAAATTAAAAATTGCATCAAAATCAAAATAAATGAGCAAAAAATAATTTTTGCTCGGTTATTTTGATTTTGTATTATTTTTCTAAACACATTTAATCTGTTTTGAAAGTAGTTTTATATTTTAATGTTTTGATTTATAACAGATCTCCTCCTGAAGAGCATATACATATTGCTGATAAATTGCAAAAATCATTAAAATTTGCAAATAAGGTAAGAGGATATTTATTTAAAATAATATATTTTTATCTAAATTCATTAGATCATCTGTCATAATCTCTATTGATTTATCTTAAAAATAAAAGCTAAAGATATTTATGTAGAAAAATGAGATAAGGATATTTTGTATTTTTATTTGTATTAAATAGACTATCACTGCTTCTTTTGGTTACCAAAGATTATTTACTAAATAAGAAATTATTATTACAAAAATTACAGGAACAAAGATTATTATTTAAATAATTAATCCTTGATAATTGAAAGAAGCAGCAATAATCTATTTAATTGTCAGTATGGTATTATTAACTTTAAAAATATTTAATTTTACTGTAGTCCTACATGTTAGTATATTTTATTCTGATTTTAATTCCATAATTTTTATTACATATTTTTTACATTTATTCACAAATTTAAAGTCTTGGTGAGGATCATTCAAAGAAATTAATTGCAATTATTGTTGTTATTTTTTTACACTGTAAATCAAGATATTGTTTTCTGTAATATCTCTGTGTCTATGATATTAACACATTAATGTTATTTTAAATGAAATATGAAAAATCAATCTACATTAGTCATTATACTGTAAATGATTATTTTACATATTAAATCTTATATTCATCGAAATATTATACAAAGAATATATATTTACTAATTTCATTTGAATTTCTTTCATTAAATGTAGATCTCTATCAAATAAACACTTCTAAAACTTTTTTTTTAAACCAGCAAACTAGCAAACTTTAATGACTAACAAATGGTTATCTTCAGGTCTACAGATTTGAAGGTAGAATGTATAAACTTGATTATTCTATCTGATGATGATCATTGAATATGGTCAAAAATATTTGTTAGTCATTAAAGTTTTCATGTTTGCTGGATTTTATTGGTTTTTTAGAAGTGTTTATTTTATATTTACATCCAGTTTTAAAAAGATTGCAGCCTTTTTGTAAATCTGTATCTATGAATGTTCACAAAAGTATTAAATATTTTAAAACTTTAATTTATCTTTCTAAAATTCTTTTAAAACTTATATTTAGTATCTCCATACAGTTTGATCTTTAAAAAAGTTATTTAAAACTAATTATTAAATTAGAAAACAGAGAAATATAAGACACTATAAAAAAATATGTCCAAATACTAATAACATACTAATACATTAGCATAGTGGTTTCCAAACTGTGTGCTGCAGCATTCAGAGATGCCACCAAATCTAGTCAAGGGTACCACAGCTAATTAGTTATTATTTTAATTGTTAGTGATATGCCAACAATGTTTTTGCAGTGTCTTTTTTGTGTGCCTGCTTAAATTGTGTATCTTGAGATCCATCTCACTAAAACTTTTTAAATAAATGCAAGCCTTTTTTCAGAATTTTAAGTTGTTCTTTCCCTAGTAACAGAAAAAAAAAAAAAACAGAGAAACAGTTTCTAACAGACATTTTTACTTTTGTTTTGTATGTAAGCTTACATGAGTCAAAATTTGTAGTCAATATGTATGTGTCATATGAAAATAATTGTACTACATACATATAAATAAACAACAACTAACCCGTTATATATAAAGACCAACAACTGCCGAATTAGCCATTTGCTAGCCCGATAATTCGGCAGTTGTTGGTCTTTGTACTATATACATTTTATATAACGTAAATATAGCATTTATTCATTTTCTAAGGACTATTATTTACTTTGTTTGTTATTTAATATAATATCAATCAATTACTTTTAGATGGAAAGAGTACTACTTAGTCTGGGTTTACCCTCCACCCTCCAAAAAAAATATACTTATAGAGCATATATTTTATTTTTATTTATACAGTTTGTGTATATGTATGTATGTATATACAGTATAGAAATCCAACCATTTCTAAGTATGCAAAATGTAAAAATGTCACTGGCAAAATTGAACTTGTAAAACAAATTGTTGCTAAAATAAATATTTAAAAAATAATTTAAAATGCCACTGGTTTTTTACTTTTTAAAAACCAAAAGAATAAAATGTGATTATGTGCTGACCAAAACCTTAGATAGGTGATTAGTTTCAAAATAAAAGTTTCCAACCTTAATGTTTCCCACTTGAACACAAATTGAAAATGCTCCTGTAATATTATAACGTGAAAAATTAAGTACGGCTACAAGACATGGTAGATGTGAAATTTTTTATCAGTGTTTTATTGTGAAAATGCCAATTGCCAACCTTTTATTGTAGGTGCTTACCTACAATAAAAGGTTGGCATTTTGATCATTTTTAACTTGTATAATCTTTTAATAATCTATAATTGCTATTTTTAATGAAGATATAGTTATATCTTCAAGCTGTTTTTGCTGTTACTTTTGGGATGTACTGTAAAAGGATCTAAAGAATATAGACAAAAAAAATTATATTTTTATGTAAGTCTTCATATTCAAATTATTCTCAAAATTTAGTCAAATCTATCTGCATTCAAAAGAGAATTATTATTTTTTATTAAATTAGTTTTATGATCAGGAACTGAAATGCTTGAATTCATATTGTTTCAAAAAATATTTTTGACTGCTCTCAATTATTTCCATCTCTTTAATTAAATGATAAACCAATCCAAAGCATAACAAACTGTGAAAAAAATCATTTTGGTCAATTACTATTAAGACAGTAATTTTGACCTCAATATTTAAAATTCAGAAAAGTTTTAATGTATTATAACCTTTGTAAATTGTTTATATTGTTTTAATAATAAACTATGACTAAAGATTTTTCTTCATTTTTGAAATTTTTGTTATAAAAGAAATTTCAAAAATGAAGAAAAGTACATCTCATGTTACACAGTACATCTGTTATATCTGATAAATATTTTAATTTAGTTTATAAAACTAAATACTAAAGAAAAAACTTTCTGTTTTTTCAAAACAGTACAGTACAGCTATGGAATGCAAACTACATGCATACAATTCCACTGTGCATTTATAATTTTCTTTAATCTCATTGGTTCATCACAATTAATAAATTTAGCAAGATTACAAAATTAAGTCCAATCTAACATACCAAATTTTAAAAATTTGAAATGCAATAAATTAATATATTTCATTAGTAAGTAATGCCATCTTGGAACAGAGCTATAGACAAGAATTTTATAATTATAAGAAACTGCAAAAATTTGCATTTAATCTATAATAAAAATAATCATTATTAAACATTAATAATTGAATTTTTATAGTTCTGACGTTTTCTGTAGCAGTGTAGTTTAAGGGGGCTTTTGATGTCACAATACAACATGCTGAATACAAAGAGAATTTCAACACTTTGAGAAAATAGAGTTGTGCTAAAGTTTTCTGAATTTGACTAACACTTTTCACAACTAAAGAAAAAATTGCTAAAGAATTTTTCCAGGCAGGGGGTGCTCTGCATTTATATCAATTATTATATTGATTTCGAATGTTGCTGATATATATGCTAGATTATAAATATGATATAAAATAAAGAGTCAAATGCATGTAATTGTGATGCCACAATGCCAGGCTGCAATTTTTAATTAATTGTACTTTAATTTAAAAAATCATGTGACTTCCAGCCCAGACTGGAAATTTGTACCTCTGGCCCCTAAGCTTTCCTGGTCACAATTTTCATTTATCTAACTCTTTTCTCAAGATTAATGAAGGCCAGCAGATGACAGTGGGAATGTATAGGTGTGCAATCTGAAAATTGCAACCTAATAAAATATTGCAGATATTTTTTAATGTAATAATAAATAAAAAAGTTAAGTTATTTCATTTAATATGATAAAGTATTTAAAAGAAGATTTATTTTAATTTTATTGTCAATTATGAATTTTTAATAAAGTTGTTTCTTTGTTAATAATGAACTGAGGACAAATATAAAATATAAATGGATAAAAAATAAAGAACGAATAAATTGAATTAAGTTTATTCATCTATTTTAATTTATTCTATTTATGTTTTGTAGTTTTATGTTTAAGTAAAGTTTTTACAGTAATATTTATCTTTTATATAATTATAGTTTTATATATAGCTATTATTTACAGTTTTTTAGTTAACATTATCTTATTTACATTTATCTTTTCTAGTTTTATGTTTAAGCCAAGTTTCTGTAGTAATATTTACATTATGAATATTCATAAAATATATGAAGTTGTTTTTTATAGAATTTGCTTAATACAACAAGAGACTTGGCTATTGCCCAGGCTCAGCTGTTTAAACAATTAGATCCCTGTCCGCAGTTTTATTCTTTGCATAGGTAAGTGTGATGCTGCGAAACTTAGAATATAATACAAAGTTTTTACGTATTTAATAATTCATTGAAAAATCATAAATTCATTATAATTTATAAAAATGAAATTAAACATTTGGAAATTATTAAATTGTGGTATGTGATATGAAAAAATAAAATATAAAAAATATTTTTTTAGTTGTTTCAACTTACATGATAGATGAAAAATTTCCTTTAACATAAAATAATTTTTCTATTGTCTTTCAAAAAATAATAAATTTGTTAATAAAATATTTATTTATATGTATACATATTATAATATATATAAATGTATTTTTTTTTTTTTTTTAAGGAAAGATGCAGAAGCTGAGTTTATGAGCATATTTTCTGGAGAAGTAAATGATAAGGTAAGATTATTAATATATATTTATCAAACTGCTGAGAACATTTTTGTACTCATTTGAATTATATGTGGATTTCTTTATTAATGTCTGCATTCACTAAACACTAACTAGGAAATTTGCAAATTAGTTAAACTTTGGTTAAGTTTATTCTTAGATTAACAGGAAATTCTCTTATACTATTGTTTTAGCAAGGAAAGCCAAGCTATTTAGAGTTTAAATTTATAATCCAGAAACAGACCTAAGTACTTTCTTTTATCAAAAAATATGATGGGCTGTAAACAGCCACTAGAGTTGGATCTGCATGAACCATCACTGGCATTATATGTGGAAACTTTCATGGTAATTTTAGTATATACTTGAAATTAGGTGTAAGAAAAAAATCACTAAATTTTACCCTTTAAGAAACAGAATATATGTTATTTTATAGTATTATATAATTGCTTACAATTGTCAGTTACAATTGCCAAATACAGTTGCCAGTTGTCTATTATGTCTATTGGCAACACTGCCTGTGCAGTAACTTCAATTGATTCATTTAGTAGCTGTCAGTAATTTTGTTATCAGTTTATTGTTATTTTCTTTTCTGTGATAACAATTTATAATTTCTGCAAGAATAAACAATCCCAGTAGTTATGAAGTCAAATCAAATATTCTGATTTCTCAATGCAAAATATTGTGGTGCTGCAGAAATATATCATGAATTATGTGAAAACTATGGCTCTACGGTAATGAGTGAAGAAAAAATTAGGCAATGGTCTCACTAGTTTAAGGAAGGTCTCACAAATGTGCACAATGAAAGCAGTACAATAGTAAAGTAGAAGGCAGACAGCTAGATAGATGAGATAGTTAAGGTATCAGCATACTGCTCTTGGAGACCTGGGATTGAATCTGGGTGATCAAAAATCCCAGGAATTTTTCATGGGCATTTTGAACATAACACAGAAAGTTGACAGTTTATTCGATATAAGTTGATTTATAGTGCCATATCATAGGTATTAGAATTCTGTTATTGTGTAATATTAGAATTTAGAAATAAAATGTACATTTGTTATATCTAATGAATCATTCATTGCTTTCCTATTTAGATTGATTAATAGATAATAATAGATCATTAGTATAAGATGGAAAGTATTGATGTTATGTCAATAAAATTTTCACAAGATTAAAAACATAAGTAAATTTTTAATTTTCTGGATCATTTCTACTCTATGATAGATTGCACGATTTCTAGAATTACTTTTAATTACCTTAAATAAATAAATTAATAAATCTTTGCTTTTTAATAATACCATAAATTTCTTTTCTATTATTATTTCTAAAAATTGTGACAGCATTATTTCAATTTTAAATTCTATATCATTTTCTGTTTTCTTTTTCTATTAATTCTATTTAGAATGTATTATTGTTTTTGACCACTGGAGATATTAAAGGTTCTGGTCACATGTTGATTACTGGACCACAAGAAATATTGGAAAAATATGGACCAAAGTAAGAATTTTTTTATTAATCTTTCACTGTTTCTTGTTTGTTATAAAATATTGAAATATTTCTATTTAGTTTAGTTACAAAATTACATTAAAATTTCATAATAAGAATAAAAACAAAATGACTTTTAATGGAAAGAATTCAAAAACAAAAATAAGTTCTTGTACTTTTGAGCTTAACTGATCTTTATTAGTAACTCTAAATTTATAAAGATGTATAAAACATTAATATTTAACAAGATTTTATTAACATTATTTACAACTTAATAAGTATTCATGCATGCACCCTGCATAGCTCATGTTGGTTGTAATTTTTTTTATCTGCTCTGTCAGTAGCAAAGTCCATTCTTGAGAAAGAGCATCTTGAAGTTTTTAGAGAGTTGTTGCCAAAGGCTGATAAGGTATAACTCATCTCCCTAGAGCATCTCACACATGTTCTATGGGATTTTGGTTGTGAGATCTTACTGGCCTTTTCATGCAATGAATAGCTTCATTCTCAAGAAAGTCATTGGTGTGTGCAAGCATTATTTTTCATGGAAATGAAATTTGTATCCATAGCACCACAGAAAACTCTTGTGAAGTTTCAAAACCTTATCTCTGTAGTTTCTTGCAGTAATGGTGGTCATTGCAAGAAAATATAGCAAGGCCATTGAGTACAATGCCATTTCAGACATTAATACCATCACTTCCAGGCTGGTCTCCTTCCACAATGTTCATGGACTCTGCTGGGTTCTTTGCTCTCTTCAGATTTTAATCTGATGAAAATCATTCTATAGATTGTATCTGGATTTGTCAAAACTTTAACTTAAAGTTTGGATTTTTTTTCCCCTGACTAATTTGAGTTAACAAAGTTCCACTGTTTTTTTGAGGGGGCATTTTATATGTTAAATATAATTTTTTTCTCTTGTGAATTTGACTAAAATAGCTCAGAATTATATTCTTTCAAATTTAATGGAATATTTTATTTCCATAATAAAGAGTTATAAAATTTTTTAATAAAAATTTTTTAAAATATGTATTATACTTATAAAATAATAAATTGTGTTGTAAATTTTGTAGATAATTATTTCACAAGCTGAAATATATTAAAATATAATTTTAATTCTTTTAATTATATAGATCTGCATTATATATTGAGATTTAACAAAAATAGATTTAATTATTTTAGGTAAGCTCAAAATAAACATTTATTAAAAAGATTACAAAGGAAAACAATTAAGTAGTGAAGAAAACCTACAACAAATAATAGTAAATATCAAATGTTAACAAATAAATAAATTTCGTTTACATTTTTTTATAATGTTAATCTATGCAATTTCTTTTCAAATCTTGATTTCACAGCAGCAAACAGAAAATAGAAATCTAAAAATCATCTTTATTCATAAATTCCAAAAAACTTTAATTTACATTATAGAATTACCTTATTAAACAATCATTTTTTTCATCAGATTTGGTGAAAATATTAATTTTTTAAATTTACATGTAAATTTACATTCAACTGAATAATGATAAAAAAGAATTGCTTTTAGCCCTTGGTATAATTAAATTAATTAAAAATCCACTAATGTGGAGTAGATAATAATAAGGACTTATCACACCAGTGATTACATAAGTATGAGTAATTACTCATACTTATGTAATTGATTTTTAATGTACACCCCTTTTGTCTTATTAAATTACTACATTGATACCAGTGTTTGTGCTTATTATCACTGGTATGATAAGTCCTTATTATTATCTATCCCACATTAGTAGATATTTAATTAGTTTAAATAACGATTCACTATAATTTATTTTAAAATTTATTAGAAATTTATGTACAAATATTATTTTGCTTTACAGAATATGTGAATTACTAGAAGGAAAAGGAGCAGGTAAAAATGGAAGATTTCAAGCAAAGGTTAATAATCTCTCTAAAAGACCTCAAGCTGAAGAATTATTGAAATATGCAATTGAATGCAGTAATAATCATGAAAAATAATTATTAATTAGGCTATTTTCAAATGTTTTAATTTATTATTTTAAGATTTATTTATAAAAATAATTACTTAGGAATTACATTAAAGAATATTTTAAAGAAATTACATAACTATATATATATATATTTGATTTGTTTCCTGTGTAATATTTCTTCTAGACAGATCTAAATAAAATTGAGGAATGAAACATATTTGGTATACAGTATTGTTTAGATGATAAAATAAAATATATCAGTTCGTGATGTTAAAAACTTGACACACAGATAACAAACAGTAAAAACTATTTATTTTGTTTGAACATTTTAAACTTAAAAAAAAAAATGTTTTCAGGAACATTTTAAAGATAAATTACAGTTGATTCTTTGTCTTTGGTAAAGCCAGATTGGTGATGACTTTAATGCAATTCAAGTCCAGAGCATGTTTTCCACAACCAACTACATGTTCCAAGTATAAAATGCAGGCCTAGCAAACTGACACTTAGCAATGTTTGCAATTAGCCCGGTATTCATTAACGCTCCTAATACTGCCTTAATATGGATTAGGGGTTCATCCTAACTACATGAGAATATCGCTACATTGTTGATATATGATATTGCAGAGTCCTTGAATGGAGCCAACACCAGATCCATTAGATGCTGAAAAGTCCTGGTTGCATTCCTTAACTGAAGGGCATCGCTTCCCATGCAAACTGGCCATAGTGGGTAACAAAAGCAGTAAGATGTTTGTATTCAGCATCTAGTGGCACTTGCTAATAACCTCTGCAAAGGTCCAATGAAGTGATGTACAGTACCTAGCCTCAGCTATCTGGTATATGAGCTCAGTGGGGGTACCATCAAGTAGCAGTTGGGCACTATGTCAGCATTTAGTTGTCGGTAGTCTACACATAACTGAATTCCTTCCTCCCTTTTGGCCGCACAGACAATAGGGTTAGCACACTCTAACATACTAGGCTGGGTCAACCCTGTGCCTAACAATTTTTCTATAGTTTCATCTACCTTTTTTCATAACACCAAAGGGATCTGATAAGGTGCAAGCTGTTTTGGCATCCACCCTTCCTTCAGAATTATCTTGTGTGTTATTATGTTTGTTCTCCCCAGCTTACTCCAAACACCAAACAGTACTCCTCCAATGTATTGCAAAGGTCATTCTGTGCCACTACCGGGAGATGTGGAGGGACTTCACTGAGTTGGGTATAATACAAGTCCTTTCGGTTAACAGACACTTGAGTCTCTCTCAAAACTACCTCTTGGCAAATGTCCACTACGGTAATTGCTTAAATTTAATGTAAAGTTCCAATTGTCCAGTGAGTATTCCAGCTGATGGAAACAGATTTTTCACTTTGAGTCTGATAATAGAAAACTATATGGATACCACACTGCACAATTCCTAAGGACACCTTAACACAAAAGAAAAAAAACGTAGACTCTTTTTGTTGACTCAGGCACCCTTTCACCAGCCAGCCAAAAAAAGATAATGTTGCCAATCTGCACTACCTTAAGTACCCCCTTCCCTCTCACTGCAATGCTGCCAATCCCCTATATCCGGTGTGGCCAAACTTTTATCCCTTAGGGGCTACTTTTTCGGTAAAATATAGCCTGCGGGCGACTATGAATATGGGCAAACAATTTTAGGATTTTTCAAATTTTTCATAGATATTTTAATAAATAATTAATAATGATAAGTTTTTATTTTTTCTGCCCTGTACTTGGTTTATTCATTCTAAAATAATAGGGTTAAATATTAATAACATTTAAAACAATAATTACTAAACTAACATACCTGCTTCTGTTTGCTGTATGAATTAAAAAAAAAAACTAAAATTGAAAGTAAATACAAGTGCACAAACAAGGAGTAACAAGTAGATTGAAGCCAGGGGCTGTCATGTTACTGTCTGACACATGATTTTGTGCCATTTTATGCTATTGCTATTTATATGTGGATGTGTTGCGACTAGGGATTGCAATCCAGCAGTGTTTTGAATCCAGCTGGATTTTTGCTGGATTGAAATCATTCCAGCTGGATCCAGCGCGGATCCAGCGTGGATGTATTTTTGGTGCAATAGTATTATCTGTCTATCTATCTATCCTTATGTTTTTTAAATGAAATAAAACATTTTTAAAAAATACTTAAGAAGCTTTTATTATTTAGACTGGTCACTATAAATCAGTAAAACTTCTTACACATTTAGGTAGTAAACTTAACTTTGGTTCGGTTTAACACTTGAGATAGAGATAATTAACTTTAAATGTTTAGTTAGATTATAATTATAATGTAATCTTTAAGTTAAATAACAGCAAAGGTAATTCTACTGATTAATTTATATTAATATATTATAATAATGTAAGGACGGATAATCAGTGGCTAAGTGGCTATCAGTCTTACCAGTTTTCTTATATAGGCTCTACATATTAGTCTGTAGTTATTTATAAGTATATAAAACTATGTACTGGAAATAGAATAAGTTAAATAAACTACACCTTTATCCATCCAGCAAAATTTAATAAAATAATAACGTTTTCAATCGTTTTTAACGATCTTCCTCGGTTACAAAAAAAGTAGAACATTAAATTAGAACATAAAATGTGTTCGGAATAAATATAAAAATTAACGGAAAACGTCCAAACGGACAAAATATAGATAAATAAACAAAATAAATAGCGGAAAAAGTATATACAGGGTGTTTTTTTTAAACTGACGGTACTCAGAAACATCTGTAGAGCAATCTAACAGCCGGACTGTCGCCAAATTTGGGAGAGTGACTAAGGACGACATGGAAAAGAGATTCCGCGAAGAAAAAAGTAGTACCTAAATTCGCCGGTAGAGGAGGATTTGGCGCTGTTGTAGCGAAAAAGTTACCAGCACTTCACTGAAGAAAGGGTCATCAGTCGCTTTTTTCCACTTGCATGGCCGCCTCGCTCTCCGGATCTAACCCCATGTTACTTTTTCCTGTGGGGTTACTTAAAGTCCAAGGTCTATCTTGGTAGTGTCCCAAACTTGATGACTTTGAAGGACAACGTTTCTCGAACCGTGATGAACATTCCTGCGGACATGTTTCGTTCGGCCATAGAGAACACGGTGTTCAGGATGCAATACCTTTTCCAGCAGGACGGTGATCACATTGAAGAAGAGAGAAGGTTATTTGCTGAGTAATTAAACTTTCGTTATTACACCGAAACCTCTGTCTGATTATTCATTCGTGTGTTTGTTAATTGCAGCTGAATTTTATGCAGATTCTTAGCTGTTTCGCTACAACAGCGCCAAATCCACCCCTACCGGCAAATTTGGGTACTACTTTTTTCTTCGCGGAATCTCTTTCCCATGTCGTCCTTAGTCACTCTCCCAAATTTGGCGACAGTCCGGCTGTTAGATTGCTCTACAGATGTCTCTGAGTACCGTCAGTTTAAAAAAAACACCCTGTACAGTAATACCTCGACTTACGCTACCCCGTCTTACGCAAACCGCGAACCCGGAGTTACGCGATTTTCAAATCTCGACGATTCGTCTTTTGTTTGAGCGCCACGCAACCCTTGATTACTCACTCCCCCAAACTATTGTTCAGCTTACAGGTTCGGACATGTCGCGCGGAATCGACGCATAGCTACAATTTATTTTGACTTATTTATTTCTGTGTTATATCTACGGAGACTTGAGACTCTACTGTGTCATCCAAACGAAGTAGAACTGATTCTTCTGCATCAAACAAGAAAAGAAAAACTCCATCTTTAATAATGTTAACTTTACATTCCAAAGACTTCGATACAAAAATGAAAATTTGTAAATTGGCAAAACTTGATCCTTTAGACCCAGTTCAATCAGATGATCGAATAACGGTTGGAAACTTGACAGAAGGCCTCAGTTTAATTAAAAAGAGGTTACAAATTTTAGAAAATATAGACTCCAACGAAGAGCGCATTTCTTCTACAAAACGAAAAATAAAAAAAAATTATTAGCATGCTACGAGGAAATTTTGCGGGAGAAAAAATCTTTGAGCCGTCAGACAAATTTGTTAGATTTCAGGAAGCCTTCTATAACAAAATAACTTCGATTTACGATTTTAATAGTATAATTTGTTATACATATGTATTATCTAAGATTTTATTAAACATTTTTTTCTAAATTGTTGTTTTCTTTAGTCTCCGGCCCCAATTAAAAATAATTAGTATGTATTTATTGATATATGCGAAGTTATACCCCGACTTACGCGAATTCAACTTAGGCGGTTATCGCTCGGTCCCACCTATCGCGTAAGTTCGGGTATTACTGTATATAAGATATAACAACGAAACCAGCATTGTCCGTTAATAACATTAATTAATGTTAAAGAATCTCCACATGGTAGACAATGAGTTCACATCTCTATGGTTCATACAACCAGTTGTCATGTGCGCCTTGCAGATTTCCAATCTCTCAAGATGTTTGACCGTTTGCCTATTCGTCGTCGTTTTTATAATTGCCGCTTGATCCCATTGGACGTTAACATCCTTGTGTCTTGCGTATGATGCCAGCGCAGTGTTGTCAACGTTCTTACTGATTGTATATTTGTGCTCTTGAGCCTTTGTTTTAAACTGCGCATCGTTGCACCCACATAAACAAGCTTGGAATTGAAACATTGGTTATGTAAAGGCACCGAATATATACCTGTTGTTGAATTCCGATCCTCTTTCTTTTTATCGTTTCTTAAAAGTTTGAAAACAGTGGGATTACGTCGGTATACAATACGAAAATTATCAGACCTGGCAGTACATCTATGTATCTTGTTTAAAAAAAATGGGATGTAATTAAGCACTATTCTTTTTATATTTAGTCGAAACACATTTTATGTTCTATTGTATTTTTTTGTAACTGAGGAAGATCGTTAAAAGCGATTGAATACGTTATTATTTAATTAAATTTTGCTGGATTGATTAAGGTATAGTTGATTTATAAGTAATTTAATTATTAGTGTTAGTAAAGTAGTGAGTCAATAATTAGTAAGTAATTAGTAGCAGTCTAGTAGTTAGCAAAGCGGCAACGCGACAATGTAGACTTTTGCGCAATTATTTAGAAAGCTAATTGAGTATTTGCGGATCCGCAGCACTGGATCCAGCACTTGGTGCTGGATCCAGCAGGCCGAAAAATGCGCTGGATCCAGCTGGATTGCTGGATGAGGGATCCAGCAATTGCAATCCCTAGTTGCGACTACAGTTAATTTAAAAGTTAACATTCATTTACATTGTTCATCAGGATAAATACAACCAGTATGGGTGCGTTGCACAGACAGTCTATTATTGTAAGAATAAATTATAGAATTAAGATTTTTAAACATTAATTTAAGTGAAAGCAAATTGTTCAACTTTAGCTTCACAAGCTACTTTCAAAACCTTTGCGGTTGACCGGTCGACTACAGTCTACATGTTGGCCATCCCTGCCCTATATCATAAAACCAAAACAATATATATGTATAGCCCAAAATCTGCAACAACACATCCTTTTTGTCTTCTGCTGGTGGTTTCATCTCCAACACCTTGATTCCTCCCCAAATTTGGTAAAATAGTTGAGAAGCTTACTTGTCCAATCTGAGATTTTCTTGCAGACTTACATCATCCATTAGGTTCAAAATCCTGGTGTCATTTTAAATGGAAGCAAAGTGAAAGATAAGATCTTATGTACTTCCTTGTTGAATTCAACTGTTTAACTTTTTACTTTTTCTCATACTAAATAATTATAATTTTGTAAATTAACAGAAATAATAGCCTGGATTCTCACAAATTTAGCCATTTTTTTATATATCAATCATGTATAAAACAAGACTCTACTGTAGTAATAACTTAATTGCTAATTTTTAATTTTAAAATAAAAATTATTGTTATTTAATTTTAGCTTCCGATTGTAATTGGTTTTAGATTCGTAGAACATATGCTATTCTTACAAATTAAACTTGTTTTTTTTTACCTTTACAATGTTTATGGAGACATTTTTTTTTATGTTCAAAATGGTGCAAACTAAATAGATTTTACTATTTATTCTCTGTGCGTCAAGAGCTATATTATTGTTGAAATATTTTATTTCAACAATATTATGAATTTTTGTACTGTATTTTACTATTGAACACAAATTTTTCTGTTCCACTGTTACTCTCAAATTGTTGATATTACAATAAAATTCTTAAATACCAATAATAATAAACTGTAGTCAAATTTATTCCTGTAGTTTTAGAATATTGATTCTTTTCAATTTTTATAGGTTTTAAAATCATTATTTATTTTAAAAGTAAAGTTTATAATTTTCATAGTTATTATAAAAATTAATAAATATAATATATTATTATCTAAATATTTATCTTATGGCATTTTTATTGTTGATTCTTTTTACTGATGCATTCATTCCAAACCTATGAAGATAGAAAGCATAAAAATTAAATATTGAAAAAAAAATTGAAATTTGCTTATAACTTTAAGCAATATGTATCACGAATATTACATGGTTACTACAGAAAATTGTTCAGTACAGTCTTAAATTTTATAACTTGTTTTGAAGATGACTAAGGCAGTTAATGCAGTCTTCTGCCGTGTGATCCTAAATCAATCCAGGTAAGTCACCCTGGGAATTTTTCATGGGCAGTAAGTCTTGAATATGTTGGATCTTATCTTTCAGTATCTATCACCCTCAGGGAATGGGGAAAAAGATTCTCTTATTGCCCAAAGGGGAAAAAGAGCCAAAAATAAAAACTGTTGTTTTGTACAGTATCAAATCAATTTTTAAAACATTAGATTAAGTGATATCAATAAATAGTTTATGTTAAATACTTTGTTTATGATTTATATTACTGTATTATTAAATTTTTATTTAATTATTTTTATAAAATAGTGATTGTGCTTTATTAAATATAAACAACACAAAAACTGGATAATGATGTTGAAGAAAGGGAAAAAAAGCAAAAAACAGAAAAATGCTTTATTAAAGCTTTTCAAAGTATTTTGTTTGGTTTTTAAATTAAGAATCATTTAGAAATAAAATCATAACTTGTAAAAGAATAAAAATATTCTTAAAATTTAAAATTTTTAAAGTGTCAAATTAAATAAAATACATTAAAAATACAAAAAATATACAAATTAAATAGAAACTTTTAGAATAGATGATATAGTTAAGTTTCTCTTAACTGAAAGGTATTTTTGCATTGCTAATAAATTCATTTTATTTAGTATTGTTCAATTTCTAAGTTAGTGTTTTATTTCTTCTTAGATATTTTTTACAAACATGTAATTAATGCCATTTTAATGTATTGCCTTATTGTTTTATATATTTTTTAAAATTATTGTATTGATATTTTAAATACCCAATTTTCTTTGTGTTTCTTGGTTAGAAATTATATTAATTGTAGATTCCATATTTTGTTTTTAATAATTTAGTTCTTTATTTTTACTTTTTCATATTAAATTTTAAAATAGAAATTATATACAGGGTTTTTACGCACCTGGAAAGTCAGAATGTCGGAATTTTCATTAGTGTTCGGAAAAGGTCATGGAAAGTCGGGGAATTTGTTAAAAATTGTCAAAAAGTCAGGGAATTTGTTTCCTTGGTTGCCTTGTTGATTTTGTTTGTTGACAGTATGGCGGACCAAGTTTAGCTGTTTGTAGGCAGCAAGAAGTATTGTGGTACAATGCAACTTATATAACTTATAAAAGAGGGTGCAGAATATTTTCAGGATTCAAAATTTCACCCAAACACACAAAATATACAAGCATACAACAATATCAATTGTTATTTTTAAACTTTAAAATACTTTTAGATTTTAAAATTGCTGTATTAATTATGCAGTATTATAAGTTTGAGAGAAAAAGCTAATACTCTTAATAATCTCTCTCTCTCTGCATGCCATATCAGAAATCCTGATGTCGGCAAGCACCTGGTGCAGGTTAATAAGTGGTTAGTTAAGGCGCCAAGGTGTATCCTGAGGGAAGTTACAACCAGAGTGGTTCCCCGTTGCCTTCTCTGGTGCGCGATCTTATGCGAGGGGAAATGCCTTCCAGGAGGTCTTTGTAAGGGAAACTGGCCCCTATTCAGGTGTTACAAACGTGGAGAAAATCCAGAAAACTCCATGTGGCCAGCCCATCCGAGTGTGGCGCAAACCTCCAACCAAACTGGGAGTTTGTCCCAGTGTTTAGCGACAGAACCGCTCGGCCACTGGTGGGCCTAATAATCTAATGTTGATAAAAAAATTTTTTTGAAATACTTTAACCCTCTATCTCTCACAAATTACTTTCAATTTACTTTCAGTTTGAGGGCAGATGTTAATGAACGGATGAAAAAAATGACAACAAAGAACTAAAAATGATAATAATAATAATTCAAATCATATTATTTAAGTTATTTATCATTTTCATTTTAATAATTTTGATTGCATAACAAAACAATTTTTAATTTCTGAAACTTTTTCCCAGTTTATTAATATTTTATAAAGTTTGGAAAATTTATTAAGGGACAAATTTATAAATTTATCCCTTAATAAATTGACACACTTTTGTACACGGATTATATGGAATTTTTTAATAATAATTAATAGTGGTTTTCTTTTTTTCAAAGCCATGAAGTTTTATAGTTATGAGTTAATAACAGGATAAATTATTTTTATTTAATAAAACATTTTAGTTTTATGTAGATTAGACGTGCCATAATTCTGTCTTTCTTATTTTATTTTTAATTTTACTAATTCATCAATTATAAAAATTATATATAACTGTTAATTAGAAAAAATAATCAGTTAAAAAGTTTGAGAAGCAATAGCATATGTGTGTAGTAAGTCAAGTGATGTTTTATTTTGTTAATGTGCCATAACATAAGGGATGAGGGTCAGAGAATTTGTACAAAGTTGGTCAGGGAAAATCATGGAATTTAAAACAAAAATTTTGAGTAGGAACCCTGTATATATTTTTAATATATAATTTACTAAAAGCAAATAAACTTTCTCATAGCAAAATAAAGTTTTATTGCAAAATATTAAAATAATTTAAAACAAAATTTATTGTATTACAGTATATTAATAATGTACAGTACATACACAAATTGATATCTTCCAAAGTTTTTGAATGATGTAATTAAAATTTGAATTAAATATTGAGGCAATTGACAGATGGATTGCATGACACACTTTCTAGCTTACTGTGCATTGATGATAATGAAGGTAGAAGTTTTCATTTTGTTTTCTCTCATAAATATTTTATAGATAACTATCTAAATTACATTGAAAACAACAGATGGCACAGCAGCAATTCTCAGCATGTCTTATTCTAATTAATATAAATATTGTAGATTTGTTTTTTGGAACCAGTTATAACAGCAACTGTTTTCAATATAAGAATTTACTGTTCTATTCATTGGAAATAGGATAAATTGATTTTTCAAAATAAGAATAACTGTTACGTTATAAATAAGCTAAAAGTAAGTATAAATTTATATGTAAATTAATAATGAGTTATTTTTCTATTCTATTAAGTCAAGAAAATTTATTTTTATAAGTTATTAATTAACAGCACTCACTCTATAAACAATGTTAGGAAAAGGTAAAATAATGTCTTGAATAAGACGGCAAGAAACTTTTAATTTATTATTTTTATTATTAATTTTAAATAACTGTTAATTACCATAATACCATTGAGCCCATTCAACAGAGCATTGGATAAGGGAGAAGTTCGTTTAAGAGAACACACTCCATGTTCCCGATTTACTCCCCTATGCTTTACATTAGCAAGGATCCCATTAACAGCATCAGACTGTAAAGCAGTCCATTTAAACGAGCAGCTCAGTGTCATTTTTAGAGCAGTAGTCTGCATAAGGATGATTTATAAGGATCTATCTTTAATCATATGGTACTGTACATCATCACCCAGGGCACCCGCTGGCAGGGCTCTACATTGTAGCAATGGTGCCAAAATTTCAGTTCCCGGGCCAAATTTGTCTCTTAAACGTATTTGACACATCAGTTATAAATAATAGAAATAAGAGTAGGCTACTTTTACGTTCCATTGGAGAGCATTCAGAAATTTTAGAGATGTTCTCATCTTTTCAGCTAGACCCGTATTTCTGAGAAGTGAATGTAATGTGACTGGTAATATACTGTATTTACTGATTATTTGTTAGAATAATAAAATTGATGATACAGAATTGGAAACCAATATGTACAGTAAGTACACTAAAATTATGCCAAGATGAATTTTAATATTTTCAAGTATGTTATAAGATGTTATGCTCCTGAGACACAAAGTAGAAAGAATCGAATACCATAAAAAACCCTCAGGATGTTCTTATTACTTGGAATAAAGAAGCATGTGACTCAGTGATCCCAGGGACACTTAAGCAGACTCAATTGTACATTTAGAAGACTTGACATTTTTAATATCTTTAACATATAATAAATTAATTTCATTTTTAAATTAAAAATTTCATATCGAGGTACATTAAATTAGTGTAATTAAAAATTTTGTTGCAGACTTCTACACACGTAATGAAATTATGTAATGATTTAAGTAGGTATTTAACTTCAAGTTTTATTAACAAGCTGTAATTAATTACTAAATGTAACCCGAAAATATTAAATGTATAAGAGTGTTTTAAATGTTAAATTATCAGTGTTTTTACAGGATACAATAAAAGGAGCATTAAATGCTCTTTTAGAAAAAGATTTCAGTAGAACAAATGTTCTGTCAATTGTAATAGGCCTACATCTATAATCATTTGAAATTGTTTATTGTACAGTACATGAATAGTGATTTTTTTATTTGAATTTTTTCTACATTTAATATTTGCAAAGAAATGAAATGATGCTAATGATTTTTATGGTGCAATATTCGTAATTCAATTGCCAATTTCTTCCATATTTAACAATTAGAAATAATTTGAGTTTTTTTTTTCTATTCTCCTATTTGTCGCATAAAAAACGCGACATTACGTTTATCGTCAAAATTATTTCTCAATATGATTTAGACTGAATTATGCCAATCGCAATAAGATTTTTTTCTTAATCAAATACTAGACGTATTCAGAAAGTACCGTTTAGTTTTTAAAAAAATGGAGAAACGTTTTTAAAGAATTTTATTCCATTTTACACACCTTAAACTATTTGTCCACATAGTTTTTTCAATAAGGATGTACTTATTGTAGTAGCCTACGGCACAAGTTTTTGTATGTTTTCATAAAATGCGGCCGCCTGCAATATTAGTCGCCTCTGCACTGCATCTCGGTTGTGATCGTCATCAAAATGCTGGCCAAACAAATTTTTTTCAAGTACAAGAAATGAAAGTTAGTCGGCACTAAGTCAATACTTTGCGAAGGTGATCTGTTTTTCCTCCATCCAAATGAAAGGCTGAGGTTTTGAGTGTGTTTCTCCTAGCGTTATAGTGAAGCGAAATAGCGGCCAGATGGCCGAGCGGTCAAGGTGGCAGCCTACCGCTCTGGGGACCCGGGTTTGAATCCGGATGGGTCGAAAGTCCCCGGGAATTTTTCGAGGGAGGTGGTCCGTCCGGATATGTCGGTTCCCGCCCCTCACCATTCGACCGAACCCATAATTGGCCTGCTAAAAGAGGCCCTCTTAGTGCCCACAGGGCAGAAAGTTTAAAAAAGAGTAAAGCTAAATATAATGCCGACACTCAGCATCCCGCGCCTTTGACTTTCGTTATCTCTTACATCTGATTTACATCTAGTAGGCCACAATTTTTTCCATACCGTCAGACTCATAGTGGAGGCGACCAAGGGATCGACTTAGAGAACGGGCTCAACTTATTTGGGACAAACCGCACATGAAAAATTCTTCGTGGTTCCCGCCTGGATTCTGTTTCGGGTCTAACTGCCTAGACCATCCGGTCGTCTCTAGGCTATCATTTTGACAACGACAATGACCCGAAAGATGCAGGACAAAAGCAATTGTTATTGAAATTACAATACGAAAGAATTTTAGCGTGAGTATTTAAGTAAAATCGCATTTAAGTTTTTTCTCTTATGATAAAACATCACGAAAAAGAAATTCTCGTAATTAATTAGGATATGCTTTTAATAGCCTGTGATAGAAGTAAGTACAGGTAACCTTCGTATAACGCAATAGTTAGGTTCTACAAAAATGTCGCGTTATGCGACTCATTACATTTAAAAAGTGGGTTTTTGTTCCAAATATATATATATATATATATATATTATATATATATATATATATATAAATTTTATCTGTTATATAAGGGAAAACAGTTTTATTAATTCAGCAAATTTTTATTTAACAAAACATGAATTATAAAACAAAAACAAACTTATAAAGAATTGTACTGTACATAACAATCTTTCATTACATACAAAAAAAATTTAGTCCTTTTCATTCGTCTACACTACTATCTTTTAAAACAACATTTCGCCAATATTCTTTATTTGCCAATGGCCGGATATGTCCACCGCTTGAAACTTTCGGACATTACCTTTCAACTTCTTCAGATTCTTCTGCTGGTATAATATTCAAGAAGTAGATTATGCGTGTTTGCTGAGTGCTTTGTTGCAATTGTTTTTGAAGCTCATTATAGGGTATTAAAGAAATTTCCAAGTGTCTTTGAATAAGATAAACAGATAATTAAACATGAACTCATATGGAAATCGCGATGTATAAGTACCGCGTTATACAAGAATTACCTGTAATAGTATAGTCGTACGCAGGGCCACCGCTAGTAACCGCGTTGGCCGGGCCAATCATGAAATGCAGGGCCCTTCAAAAATATACATTATATAATTTTTACCACAATTTTATTCAGAGGAATAAATGAATTTAAAATAAAGAGATTTCTTTTATCTACGTATACAAAAATACAATAATAAAACCACATAGATTATATAGGCTAATTAAAAACATTACAAATTTTCTTAATTTTTATCTCTGAATTTTTTAAAAGTATTAATTAAAAGAATTATATCATTAAATTTATTCTCTGCGCTTCGTTTTCAGCGAAATCCTTCGTCAAAATTTAATTTTTCGCATATTTTGTGTTTTATTGACAATAATTATATTCGGGAGGGAATCTGCAGTTTAGACATCGCATTTAAAACGTTGTAATGGAGTCGCATTAATTTAATTAAATCACTGCAGTATACGGCACAAAATATTTTAATATCGTCGTATAAATCGTTATCTTTAAATCCCGATTATCACCATTCCCCAGTGCTAAATCTAAATGCGTTCATATTCTTTAATATAGAAATATTGTGAACAAAACTAAAAATGGCACTATGCCCATCAATTTATTTAAATCCTTCTGTATTCCTTGATTATTGCTAAAAAAAATAGTTCCTATAGAAATTTGTTTCGGGAGTATTTGTATAAATTTCAATTGCTATTAGTATTGATTTTAAGAAACCATTTTCTCTAAAATTTTTAAAAAATAACCCTTCAATTTCTTTTATTGTGACATTACTAAACTTAAATCTCTGTCAGTTTTTGCACACTTTTACTTATCTACTGCAGATAAAAGATCGTACCAAATAACCGCTGATACACGAATTCAAAATTACGGTAATTTCGAATATTTTAAGTTTTTCAAGTTTTTTAAATCGAATTTTAACACAACAAATAGTTTCTGCGTCTTTTTTTTTTGTCACAGCTATTAACATTATTATCAAATACTTTAATGTTTAGTTATTTTAAATTATTATCATTTCTGTGCTATAATGCCTAAATGTGATACAAAGAATTATTGCGGTTCAATATATTTCCTATGGAGCGATATGCCAAATTAACTTCAAAAGCGGGATGGCGTAAAAAATCAAAAACTAAACTTCTTAAGAGCGGAGCTCCTTTAGACACGGGGTCCTGGGTAATTGCCCCGTTGCCCGGCTGTAACGGCGGTACTGGTCGTATGGCTAAGATGGCAAAAGCACTAGCCTGCAACTCTGGAAATCCGCAGTCACTCAAATTTTCGTGTGCAGATGGATCCGAATAACGTCTGAGTCATTTTATCACCTACCGCTTTCAATCGAATCGTGATGGGTATGAAAAAGTTCTCAAACTGGACGGCCAGACGCTGAGGCAATTAAAGACCTGAAAAACCAGGCCAAGATGGTTGGTGTCAACTTATTGCTCTGGACAGACTCTAGATCAAATCCGACGAACTACCCAGAAATTTTCGTGGATGGTCTCTCTCTCTCTCTCTCTCTCTCTCTCTCTCTCTCTCTCTCTCTCTTTTTTTTTTTTTTTTTTTTTTTTTGTGACGTAGCCGAGTGGATAAACCACTGAATATTGGCAGTTGATTGCGGGTTCGTGCATCAACACGTAGGCGGTGGCCTCGTAGGTTTTCCGTATTTTCTTTATATATCTAATTTCTTTACATATCTTTTCGGGAGGACTTTCTATGGGAAACTGGCTCCTATTTTCACCCAAAAGGTGGTTCAGATTGCCCATGTATTGCGCTGACATATTCC
This sequence comes from Centruroides vittatus, assembly GCF_030686945.1. Lineage (NCBI taxonomy): Eukaryota > Metazoa > Arthropoda > Arachnida > Scorpiones > Buthidae > Centruroides > Centruroides vittatus. The sequence goes on along the minus strand of NW_027122649.1, from coordinate 2,008,353 downwards.
GTCAATCCTATCGTATCTTTTTTTAAATCTTTCCGTCCTGTGGTCACCAAGAGGGCCTTATCAAATTTGTCTATACACACCAAATAGTTAAAATGTACTTACTCATTTAAAATTTTTTCTTATATTTTATTGAATGTGAATGTAGGCCTATGTCTCTTTAATTCGAATAGGTAATTAATTCCGGTAGACTTTCTCACAGCAATCAGGTTAGGTACTCCTTTATTGGTATTCACAAATGCATTTCGGGCTTATGCATTTCGGGCTTATGCAACATCTAAGCTCCTCCTCAGTATAATGCTGTTCTCTTTATCCATTTATTTTCAATATTCAATAAAGGAGTACCTAACCTGATTGCTGTGAGAAAGTCTACCGGAATTAATTACCTATTCGGATTAAAGAGACATACATTCACATTACGTATATAACAGCTACTACATCCGATATTGAGAATTATATTATATATATATATATTTTTTTTTCTCTGTATTTTTATACAAAGAAAAAAATCTATATCTTATACAGAGAAAAAAAATATTTTTATATTATTAATAGAATTGAGGAGTGTTTACCTTAATTGTTTCTTGTCAAGCTATGTATATCAATAAAGATCTTATTGTTGTTTATATTGATATTTAGGCTTTTACAGTTATGTGCAAAAAAAAAAAAAAAAAAAATTTAAAATTAAACATTGTTAATTTTGATAATATAATAAATACGGTTTACTATATTATCACAGTTGGCTTTATACTTAAGCTAAATAAGTTGTATTTTCGGACCTCACGCTGTAATAGCACAGTTTAGAACCGGGTCTCACTCATGCTTTTAAATTTAAATGAATTTAAATGAATTTCTAATGTAGGGTAATGAATTACTTACATGTTTTAGCTAGCACTATAACAAATTTAAATTGAAGAAAATAAAATAACAATTATTTTTATATACAGATTTTTTACATCAATTTGTTTAATAATCTCGAAAACAATTCAATTCTCTTTTTGAACGATTTATTTTGATTTAACACGTTGCAATAAATTTGCTTTTTTAAAATCGCTATTTAATTTTGATTCCATGAAAAATATTCACACTTTCTCTCCAAGAAAACTTCTCCTAAAAAATCCTTAGAATTTGTGTTTTTAAAATTTTTTCCTCACTATGAGCACTAAGAAGCCACATATCGTGGGTTCAGCAAGGCCCACAATGAGGACGACAGGATAGTGATATATCTGAACGATATATATATGAGACTATGAAAAATTCTTGAGATTTTCCCGGATTTGATCCCCGCTCGCCCAGGATTGAATTGCATTGATGGAATAAGAAAACGCGACACTTTTGTGATCTACCAAGTAGTTTCTTGGGAGCTTCTCAGTTTCCCAGGAACCAGTTTCCCATAATAGGAACCACAGTGCACAGTGCATAAAAAGTCCTCCCTCTCGGGAGGACTTTTTATGGGAAACTGGTTCCTATTTTGGCGTTAGACACTTGAAGGAAACCCAGAAATGGCCAGCTCGTTGGTAAGATGCGAACCTGCAACCAATTACCAGAAATCAGTGATTCTATCCGCCCTTACATAGCGAAGTTTAATTGTTTGTACGATTGCGATTTATCCGATTTCTTTCAACACAGAATAGTTTTTGTTCCCCATTTGATGTTAGCCGGAAAGCAGGAGGTATTCTGATGTTTAATTTTAAAAAAATTAGGCTTAATAAAAATAAAATTTGTGTGAATAAAACAAATTTATTAAATTTTGCTGATGAATTACAATCGTTAATCTCTAATTTATTAACTACAGTTGAAATATTTTGTTTAAACACCTCCTATTACGTAAGTTATTAATTGTTTATCGTATTGTTTTTATTGGTTTTTAAGATCTGGAATCGACGGCCGGATGGCCGAGCGGTAAAGGTGGCAGCCCACCGCTCTGGGGGACCCGGGATCGAATCCGAACGGGTCGAATAATCCCCAGGAATTTTTCGGGGGGTGGTCCGTTCGGATATGTCGGGCCCCGTCCCTCACCATCCAGTCGCCCCATTGTGGGCCTGGCCGAACCCATAATGGGCCTACTAAAAGAGGCCCTCTTAGTGCCCACAGGGCGGAAAGAGTTAAAAAAAAAAGGTCTGGAATCAATCTTCTATTTTTTAAAAATTCTAAAAACTGACTAAATGTGCTTATAATTTTATATTCACAATAAAAATATAGTATGAAATATTTAAAAACTATTTTTAAACATGAAATTCCATTAAAAATAAACATATATATATATATATGTATTTTTTTTTTTCTATTACAAAACTAAATTTATATACATTATAATAATATATATTTTCACGTTAAGAATAAACCGGATAGCTAATAATAACGAGTTAAATATTAAAACACACTAGATTTAATGTATATTGTTTCAATTAGCACTTATAAAATAAGAGTACAGTTGCGTAAGTATTGTTTTTTCTGCCTTTCGAAAATAATTTTGACGAATGAAGTAGCGGAATAAGAATGACGTCAATCGACGTCACAAATTATCTCGCCATTTCGATTGAGAACGAGACGAGATTTTGTAGTCTTGGATTCGAAAAGTGGAGCGGAGGTTTTAGCTTGGAAGATTTTTAAAAAATGTCGGAAAAAGAATGATAATACCCATTAATATACATAGGTAATAAAAAATAAATGTTCGAAATATCTAAAGTAATTAGGCTTAAGTAATTATAAAAATATATATATTTTTAATTTTCTTTGTATACATTAATATGTAATCTACATATATAGGAATTTCTGGTAGGTGTTACTTTTAATTGTACAGTACATAGGTTTGTGTATGTATAAATGAACTAAAGTTAACTCCTACCTAATGTTCTAATTACAGAGTAAGTCTTAGTTGTTTGTAAACACTAATATATTTTTTCCTGTTTTAATTATCATTTAAACAGTAAGCAATTACCCCAAAATCTTTAATTATCATCACATAATGTGCTGTTTGTATATAAATAAATCTATACTTTTCCCTATATATTTGAAATTTTGATATGTGATTGTATGGAAAAAGGTAATATATAAACTTCACTATTATGCTTATTTGCTTTACATTATTAAAACATTTTATTGGTTGGATTCTTTTACCTAATAATGGTTTTTATAAACTGTCTACTGTATGTTTGCATGAATTTTGTTTAGGCAAATAATATATTGTGTTGGTAAAAGGGGATGTAATCACTATGTTGAATTTTTGAGAACAAGTTTGATAAATTTCCTTTCTTTCGAGTAGTGACTTTTCTTTATTTGAGGTCATATCTGATTTTTTTTTTAATAGGAGAACAAAGCACAATATAAAGTGTAATTATAGATGCAATTAAAATTAAGCCAATAAAAATTTTCATAAAGAACTAGATAGATAGCTTTTATTTAACATTATAGATTTTTTTCTATTTAGTTCCAGAGTTATTTCAAATCTATCTTATAGAAAATAAAAAAATAATTGCTATTTTTATTTCAAGAAGCTAACACTTTTTATTAAACAAAAGAAAAATATCTGTGTTTGGCTTAAAACCATCTACTTATTATTTTTTTATTTATGTTATATGTTCTTTATTATTTCTTTATAATAATACTTCTTTTATTCTACTGTAATTGGTCAGAAAATAGATTAAACCTTTTTATTCTTTAGTTCCAACAATTTAATTTGAATTTTATTCCAATATAAGAATTATATAGTTCTACTTCATTCTAAACTGTTAAATAGATAGTTCTAAAATAAAGAGAGTAAAATATTTAACAAAAAACATTGTTTTTTTTTCTTTTTTGTTTAATAAAAAATGTTGGTTTCTGAAATAAGCAATAATTTGATTTATTTGTGTAGAGATGGTTCCTAGTTTTGGGAACTTTTATTATTGACATTCTGTAAATTGTAACTGCTTAGGATTTAGGATTCTGTTTACATAAAATATCTTAGTGAAAGCATGAATTGATAGAAATTAATTTGTACTTTTGCTAATATCTGTATAGTATATTGACATTTTTCACAATTCATTTTGACATTAATTAACAAATTTTTATATTGGAATAATTATAGTTTTAAAGAATGTGTTAGAATTAGTAGAGATTTAAAGTATTGTTGATTTCATAATTTCAGTAAAGATAACCTTGGAAATCTACAATTTGATTGGTTCAGTGATCAGTCTTTTAATTAAATCATACTGATTTTTTCCAACAATATTCAATAATCTATAATAGTTACAAGAAATAAGAAATAATGTTTTTTTTTTTTAGAAAAGAAAATATTAATTTTTCAAAAAGGAAAATGATCAGAAAAGTGTTTAAAAAATACAATTATAAAAGTTTAAATTCTCAGTATAAGAACTGTGCTTGAAAAGCAAATAATCAATCTAATTTTTTTTTCTAATGATCTACTCCAAAATAATCCTGGGACTTGCATCTCTTTTATATCTGTTGATTTCATTCCAGATCTAAAAACTCCAGTTTCTGCAGTTAATTTACTCATAACTCAGCATTTATTCAGTAATATCTATTTTATTGATACTATTAATGATACATACGATCTCAGTAATTCAACACACATGGGACCAGAACAATGTTGGATTAAGAAGATTGTCAGATTATTGGAAGTAAGGTGAATTCAGTGGTTTAATCATTTGGAAAGAAAACATTTGTGTATTAGTATGAAATTAATGCATTACATTAAGTTGGACTTCTGATCAAAAATTGTTCACTGCCATTGCTAGTAATCAGTATTGTGAAATTGGTAGATTTCCATTAAATTTAGTGGGAGATTGAAGCAATCGTGGAAAATTTAGTGGAAGGTACACTATTTTTGATAGGAAATTTCGGAGAATTATTTTTATATTTATACAAGATTGTGTTGTATGATACTGTATCTTTTTTGAACAGTCTAAGATGAATAATGTGACCAAACTCAGGCTCAACATCATGTCATGTTTAATGGAAAGATGTTCAAATTTTATGGAAACTGGAGTTTGAACTAGTGGAAGGCTTGTCTATGACTTGGCAACAATGCCATAATACCTAAGAGTGATTAGTGTTGGGTTTCTAGACATATCAAACTAGCAAATGGCCAGATTAGTGATTGTACTATATTATTATTATTTTGTTTCAGCACATGAAAAGCAATCTGAATTTAATCATTCTTCAGTTTGCATCTACATTTAAATAAATTAGATAATTTATTTGACACTGATTTCAAAAAAAAAACATTTGGAGTTATTGTTAAATTTTACTTAATTAAATACAATAGCATTATCTATGTTTTGAAACAGATGGAAGCTTTTTGCAGAAAAGTGATTGTATTTTAGTTCTATAAAAAAATAGAAATTTTGTGATTTGGCTTTTGTATGAAAAGAAGTACCATATTTTACATGTGTAGATAAATTTAGTAGTATCAGTAATTTTAATTCAAATGAAATTGTTAAAATTTGCTTCACAAAATTTAAAGTTTTAAATATTTTAATACAGTAGAACTCTGATTATCTAAGGTAATGTGGACCTCAGATAACTGAAAACTTAGAAAAAATGGAGAGCCACAACCATTTTAGATTAAAAATTACACATATAAAGATATATGGTATCTTTAGAACCTCTTATTTACGTTGTTGAATTTCATAATGTATGTTAATAGTATAAGAGCAACAATTTTTACATTATTTATTATTACAGCTAATATGTACTGTACAGTACAATAGTTTGAGAATAAAAATGTATATTTTGTAGTTACATTTTAATATGAATGATTTGTCTCATATTGAAGTTAAATAATAAAAGATAACAGAAACAAATCATTTTGTAATATATGTTATTGTTTAAAATTTTTTAATGAATTACAGAATAAGAAAAGTAGTGTATTCACTTTATTGGTTTGCTTTGGTTAATTGATGTTTTACATTGTTCTATTCTGTTTACAAAGTGTTCTACGTTGAAGAAGCCTAAATTTAAGCAGAAAACATTTTATTTTAATTATAATTTTTTTGTAACCTGAAAATAACAATGTTTTTGAATTAATTATTAATGTGTAATTAATTGTTTGTCTATTAAGATAAAACTTTAATAGTCTTTCAGAGTATTGCTTTGTTATTTATATATAGCTTAATACAAAATCATATTTATAGATTTACTGCTAGATTTAAAAAATGCTTATACATTATTATTGATAAAATATCAATATAAATAATTTAAAATAATAATTGTAACAGTTCATCAAAAATCATATTTATCCAATGAAAGAATAAAATGCATATATAATGTAGGATATGATATTAGTGCCAATAAAGTTATTATTTGACATAATTTATGTAAAATTCATCCTTAGTTTATTTTTTATAGTGAGAACAATTTTATTTAATACCAGTAAAAAAATTTCAAATGGTTTTATTATTATTCTGCTCTGCTATCTTTAGTTACTAATAAAATTTCACTTTTTAGTATCCTAATTGTAATGTATACTGACAGTTATATTGAATGTTGTAATACTTAATAATTAATTTTAATTTACTTACTTGATATGTGAATAATTATCATTGCCTTTAGATTAAAATATTAAATTGAGTATACAGTAAAAATATTAATTTATTTTTATAAACATTTTCAAATTAAAGTTTAAACTGATACGATTTTATTCAAGAAATAGCTGAAACAGAACACAATGATATATTTATGTTTAAACATAAAATCATAATCATTAGTAAATTTTCCATTTTTCAGATTTCAATGTCTGATTTTAAAAAACATTTTGTGCTATATATATGTTATGAGTTTTTGATAAATTGATATTTATTTCAGCAAAATTGACGTATATCTAATAATCGTGAAATGAGAACAATTGATCATTTTATATTGTCTTAATATGCTGTTCAGTATATTAGTTGCATTGAACCATATATTAAATTGCTAATTGTATGTATTGACAACAATGAAAACTCATTTTTTAATTAAGTGCGAATGAATCATTTTAGCAATCACTAATTCTCTAAGGTACATTTCTAAAACAAAAAATTCAATATTTATCCGACAAGTATTAAGTAAGAATCAAATAAAATCAATTATTTAGCTAAATTTAAATTAGATTAGAAAACTTTTTAGTATTTTCATTTCTTAAAATACATTTCTAAAACTGAATAATATAACAGGAAATGGTATATATAATAAGCTCTTAATTAATATATACTATATGATATAATAGTGACTGTGCAAACAAATCTTTGTATAAGAAAAAATGGGATTAGATACTAAAAACAATGATGAAAAGGTTTTTATAATGAATACTACTGAATAATTAAAGAAAAAATTCTGTTTAATTCTTTACAAAATTTTGTTGAATAAATTTTTAGAAATTTTTGATGTTAAAGTAATAGAAAAGCACAGATTAAAAATAAGTTAACTGTGAAAACATCACTGTATTTTCAAAATTAGTTTTTTATTGAAAAGTTTAATAAAATATTGGTTCTATTTTTCAATATGCTTTAATAATTTATTTGAAATTTATTAATTTCATTAATATTCAAATTACAGTTTATTAGTTAATAGATTTATAAAATCTTAGATTCATTACTTCAAATTCTTATTAAAGTACAAAATCTGAACTCGTGTATAGTACATATACTAATTGCTATTGTCTATTTCTTAAGTTTTTTTCTTATTTAAAGACATATACTATATTATTGATATAAATTCAATAATTTCTAAAAACTTGAATTGAATCTATCTATAAGAAATATCAAACATCTTTAAATTAGAGAGACGTTAAGTAAAAATGTTTTCTCTGTTTTATTGACATCAACATTATTATGTTCAATTTATTTTCACAGTTTTAATTTAAAAAGTAAAGAAAAATTGGAAAATTTATGTAAAAATAGCATTTAGTAAATAAGTACAGCCTGATTTCTGTAGAATAATAATAATAATCTAGTAAAGAAATAATAAAATTAGAAACTATACTTAAGAAACCCGGTTAACTGAGGAATCTTATTGTTTTGATTTTGTAATTTTGAATACCTTTTCATGATTGGTAACAGAAATGTATTAGCAAATAAAATTTAAGATACATTTTTGGTATTGTTATTGAAATTTCATTTCCTGATATGTAAACACTGAAAAATACATAGATAAGTGAGACTATCTTTATCAAAAACTTATAGTTGTTCCATAATCTTAATAAATCTATTATTAATTTCATTTATAAGTGTTAGTCAACTATTATTATTCTTGCATTTGTTTAAATATATAAATAAATATTTGTCAAAAACTACTATATTAGTTAAAATTTCTTCTCTTTCTCCCTTTTTTTAATTACTTGAAAAATAAGATATTGAATCAACTAAAAGGTTCTTTCTTGCTTTTGGTTATGTTCTTTAATGGAACTTAACTAGCTTATGTTTCCAAAAGTTTCTCATAATTAGAAAAATAAACAATTTTCTATCAAATATTTATATAAATAACATGCTTAAATTTAAGATTTTATTGGCAATATATTCAAAGCAATCAAAACTGCTATTATTCTTAATTCCATGCCTTGTGCATAGTGTTATTCCTGAGCTCTATCACATATTTCAATTCTATAAACTTTGTAATTTTTATCCTTCACTTTGTTCTTTATTATGTAATATTTCAATATATTTTTTTTTTTTTTTATTAGATAAGTGCACCACTCCTATGGGAGTATAACACTAAGATACATAAAACAAGATAAATGATTCAGAGTAAACATAAAAATAGAAAGTTCTGCTTTCATTGAAGACTAAAAGTAATATTAGAAATTAGAAATTATGAAAAGTCTTTTCTTCCATATATTTTGAATATAACTGTAAAAGGTATCAAAAAGAGGCTTCTGTACAAGTTTATCCAGTGGGCATGGCCACCTGAAACCATGTATGAAGATTTCTAATTTCATTATAAGTCTATCTTGATCATAAATAAGACAATGGTAGATCATATGGTCAACAGTATCAAGGTTTCCTGTGGATATTTCAATATATATATATATATATATATATTGAAATATTAAATATTATACATATAATATATATATATATTATATATAAAGTACTGATATGTTAATATTAAAGTTAGGAAATCCATATTTGCAAGTCAGATAAATTTTAACATCTTTTACTTTGTTTGAATTCTTATTGATTTGTTTTTTTAATGGCTGTATTGTTGAATGTGATGTTAAAATCAATAAAAATATTTGAATTTAAATTCGTTTCATTCTCTTTTCATTTAATTTGCCACTTGAAAATTAGATTATGTAGTAGATTATTAATAGCATAAGGTGTGTATGTAATGACTCTATTTTGATGGACAGTTGTTATTTCATCAATAATAATAAAATTTAATTTATTATTTTTTTTCTAAAGAAAATTCAGAATCAAAACTTTTTAGTACAGTAGCAAAATTTAATTATATTTAATGTATTCAAGATATTAGCTGTACCAAAAGGATGTCAAGGCTAAGAGATTTTTTATCTTTAGTATACTGTTATAAAAAGCATTTGTTGCTTTAGTAATAAACTTTACTAATATACTCTATACATTTTTTTTTATTTTGAAAGAAACTAAAACCTGAAATTAAACAAAGAATATTACAAAATTTAATAAGAACATATAAGAATAGGAATACTAATAAATTGAAAATAGCTTTTAAGTTGTGCTTTTCTTTTAGTAGTAATGATTTTAGACTGTAGTATAATTGCATGCATTATATAAACTTGCTGTTTTCTTATTAATTACTTTTAAAAAATTTATAAATTTCAGCTATTTCAGTTATGCTTAAATATTCAGAATTTCTGAGTTTTAATTTTTATGCTCATCATGTTGGTTTAGGTCTGATGTGAAGGACAATAGAAGGTCTTTCTGCTTTATTCTTGTTTTTATAAATCTTGTTATTTTAATGTTTTCTAGATATATTCTACACAATATTTTAATTTCTTCTTTATACACTACTTTAAAAATGCCAGTTTTACCAAAAGATTTATCATTTTGAGATAAGATAAAAGTGATTGGATTTCATTTTGGTCTACATAAATATATAATACCATAGTTCAAAGTTAAAACATGAAAAGCAACTGACTGAATGATTCCAGTTGCTACAAAAGCTAAAGAACTAGATAAAAAATAATTCATTTGCATTGACTAAAGTATGTTATTGGATATGATTCTGATACTATTACAAACTGTTTATTAAAGTGAGTTTCTCAACAAATTTCTCAGATGATTATTATTTTTATTTTTTAAGTTGTGATTTTTTTAATACAAGAATCTGTCTGCTTATGTATACATTATATATATGTATTAAGTTTTAATGTTAGTTTTAAATAAATATACTTAAGTGAACAGAAATTTCTAACAGATCATCCAAAGGTGATATTATTCATATTATCTAAATAGGCCTAAGTGTGATAAAGTAAATAGCTTTCTTGATTATCACATTTGAATTTTTCATGCATCTGTTTTACTAGCTACAGGCAATCAAACATTTGTATTTGTAATAAATGCATTTATATATTAGATATGAATCATACAATCATTATCATTGAAATTGCAATTACCAGTACATTCTAAGAACATAACTAATTCAAAGTAGTAATGTTTGGATTAAAGTTTCAATGATTAAATTCATGCAAATTTACATTTTATACTTGCATGAGGTTAATTGTTATAATAAAAAAAATCTTTGGTTAAGACATTAGCCTTTCATTCTGGAGATCCAGGATCAAATTTGGATGAGCAAATGAAGAATTTTTCACAGATAGTCTATCCTGGATAAGTTGGGCTCCATTTTATCTCTTACTACTCAGCAACCTCATTGTAAGTCTGGCCAAATCCATGGTGGCATGGAAATGGCCCTCTTAGTGATCATATGGTAGAGTCAAAAATGGAAAAAAAAATTCATAATCAAAATTGTTTCCAAGTTAATAACAATTACAGGAAATCCTTGTTAGTTCGAAATTCAGGAGACAAAAAAATTCAGTTATCCGAGATTAACATATTTCTGTACAATATGACAAATGCTATGTAACTGATAATTTATTAAGCAAATGGAATATGGCTATGTGTATAGAATGCTATTTTTATTAATAAGTAATAATAATTAATAATATAAATGTGAAGGTAAACAGTATGTGTCTGGTAAGCTGGTAAGAACCTCACAGGTTGCCAGATAGGTTTTATAAAAAGTAGATTAGAATTCCTCAAAATGTAGCCCAAATTATTTTAAAAAGTGGCCCAAATTTAGTAGCCTAGAGCAGTGTTTCCCAAAGTGTGGTACGCGTACCCCCAAGGGTACGGGAAGAGTTTAGTGGGGGTACACGCTGCACCGTGCTTCGGCTGTTCCTGGTGCAACAAGCAGTTTACTTTTTTCGATTGCAAACATAGAAAAATAATAAAAAAACTTCGTTACTTCTTAGCGATTTCGCCGGGTGCTGTGATTCTGTGTATTCCTCCACCCTATGGCCAAGACAACAGTGTCATACAAAAACCTCCAGTATTTACACATTGAATTGTTACAATGTGCACGTGTGTATTTTTAGCTTTTGTGCGATTTTTCTAACAGGAAAGGTTTGTTATATGCTTTAGTATTAATAAAAAGCTAAAATTGCCGAATAAACCAATTTTTCTGTAGCTAGTTACTACAACTAACAATTCTTAGCAGAGACTTACTTTGACAGTGCTTCTAGAAAGACGAAAATGAGACCTAAAGTCCATATCGCTATATCTAGGAACAATATTTTCCACATAGTCTTCTATTTTGGCTTTTTCGATTTTTCAATTGCAGCAGCACATAGAAATGGAATATCCTCGTTATCTTTGGTTTTGATTTAAAGTATATGCAATTTTTTGACGAGGGGTACTCAGCATTAAGAAAATTATACAAAGGGTACACAGATGTCAAAAGTTTGGGAAACACTGGTCTAGAGTCCTACAAATATCTCAATCTGCTAATTGTAGCCCATTCTTTCAATCTCAAAACCCATGAAATAAGAGAAAAAAAGGGGTAGTCCATATATATAAGGTAACACCTGAAAATGTATTACTGTAAAAGCAAAGTCATATTGACCAGATTAGAGTTGTTCTTGGTCTATTGTTCTATTACAGTATGGAGGCACTTTGATCTAAACGAATGAGTTAACATGTGCATATCACAGTTTGGATAGAATTTTCACTTCAATATTCAAAGTAGTCATACTTCAAACTAACCGAATTCCTTAACATGTAAATCTCTATATCTTGGATGGGACAAAAGTACAGTGACAAACTAATGGATTTCGAACTCAGAGAGTTTGAATTAATGAGGATTTCCTGTATATTGTGGAGAATATTGATGTTTCATGGTATGTGCAAAATAATACACTTTTGGCATATAATGTAATACATTTGACTGTAGAAGATATTTGTATTAGTTTTATGTTTTACTTGTATGTATCAAGAAATTCAGAGTAATAGCCACAATTTTTCATTTCTTGAGTAGTTAATATAAATTAATGTAATATTTAAACATTAAATAATATCAGTCATTTAAACAAATTTGAATACTACCTGCATAACTGTGAAATAAACAAACACTAATTTAATTCTTAACAAAATTAAACAGAGAACAAATATCTCTTGAATTGTAGAGAAGAGATCTTGGCAGAAGGAATTGGTAGATATTTGTTCTATTGTATAGATACTGGTTATCAACATATATCAATGAAACAAATTTTATGAAGATTGCTAATTAAACATTGCTATTTTATAAAATATTTTTTCTACAAGTTTGTTATATAAATTTAATTTTTTAAAATGTATATAAATGTAGTTTATTCTGTTATAAAAAGGTAGGTCAGAAGTAATAGAACAGTAAGCTTTTACATTTTTTCACAAAAATATACATTTTATGTTACACAAGTAAAAATCTGATCCATGTGTAAACAACATTTTGCATATAATTATAGCAATTGTTCAAATTACTTTCCATTCACATTCACAGTAATATCGTATTTACTTGCATATAAGACGAGGTTTTTATTCATTTTTCACTGCTTCAAAAACCTAGGTCATCCTATACGTACATGTGAAAGATTCTTTGTGTTTTTGCAATAATTTTTGTGAACCACATATTTGCATTTTTTACCGGATGCTCACCCTCTGGTGTTTAAAAACAAAAGTATTTTATCTGGGTCATTTGAATCCTTTCTTGTGTATTGTCAGGAGTAAGGATGAACAGCAATAGGAAAAGCAAAGCTTTTGAATTGAATTCCAAAATCATACGAAATCCTGATATAAGTTTTAATCCATTCCCGTGTGAAAACATGATTATTCGGAAATCAGAATTCGGAGAAACTCATAAGTGTAATCAATGGGGAGTGGATTTGACTGTTAATAATTGGCATAAAAGGTTTCGATTGTCTAGCTTTACACGAAGAAATTATGTTGTCGATTTTATAAGATTCTTCCTTAAAATTTAAAACGCCAGTAATTTCTGCGGGCCAATGTGTGCATTTATGTGCATTTGATATTTTATTTTTGATTGAATGAAATAAAATTAGAACCGTATTAATATATCTAATTTTCTATAGTTTGATCTTTAAAGTCACACCTCGTCCTATATGCCAGATTGTCTTATAAGTGAGTAGATACGATATATTTATTAATGGTATTTAATATCAATATTTATAATTATGGTTTTCTGTAGTTATAACCTTTTATTATTTGAGAACTTTGAAATATAAATATGCAAGACAACAATATAATTGTTTTATTATTCCGGGGTTACCCTGTATTTATTATTAAAGTCATTAATTTTCATGTCACATTTTTAATGGAATAAATAATTTAATACTATTATAAATAATAATAATAAAATTTTTCAATAATCTATTATTTTTTTTTTTCAATTAAAATGATTGAGTTATTGTAATTATGCAAGTATTGAAGATTTAAAATATTTTGATATATAAATTTTACTGTAGCATTTGTGATTCATGAGTAATAATTTGAAAATAAGCAAAAATTATTTTAAAATATTTTTCCATTACTGTATATTAAATATTAAGTTTAAAAAATTTATAGCAATTAAAAACTGAATTACTGAATTAAACCAAATAGATGCTATACAATATTCCAAATAATTTACAGTTCTTCTCTGTAAGTCAAATGTATCACAAAACTTAATTTTCTCTCAAATCCTTTTGAGATATAATTAATGCTTAGCTAAATTTTTAATTAACTTTAAATTTGTAAAATAATAATGTGATATTTTAAGCCAGGAATGGGCAACCTGCGGCCCTCGGGCCACATGCAGTTCGCATTATTTTTTCCACCCACATCGCATAAAATATGAATAAATATATCAATTTCCTAGCTTAAGGAAGTATGCAGCAAAAATTCAAACATTATTTTCTACAACCTATGTATGTGAATTGTTTTTCTGCAATGAATTTAGTAAAAATTAAAACAAGAAACCGGCTAACAGACACATCGAAACTAGCAGTGACTAATATTTAACCAAATATTTCCGATATATTACGTTTACATCAGTTCCAGAAGCTAAATTAATTACACCTATGCTAATTTATAATTATATATGAATAAATAATTGTGATTTACTGACATTTTTTTTCTCTTTTCTCTTGTATGCAGCCTGCATCAGTTAAAAAGTCTTGAAATGCGGCCCTTACATAAAAAAAGGTTGCCCATCCCTGTTTTAAGCAATGGTTTGGAAAAAAAAATGAATACTGTTAGAAGTTTCTAATTATAAGTAATTTTCTATTAAGCTAATGAATAAAAATTTGAAAGATTAATAATTAGTTTTATAAAGATATTTCAGTTACTCTTTTCCTATTATTTATGAACTAAATGTATTTTGTTTTGTATCGCACTTGCCAACATTAATTTATTTGTGCTAATTGTAAGTTTAAAATAATTCTCTAGTTTATAATAATTTTTATTTTTTAGGCACAGTATTTCCTTATCCAAATGCCATTTTAGTGAAGAGCTTTGTTGATAATACATTTAAATTTTATTTTATCACAACAATCATGGAAATTATTCCAGCAAACAGCACTCGTGAATTAACACTATGTGATCTACCAATTGAAGTTATAGAGATTATTTTTAGGTGGCTCTCATTTGAAACAATTGGAAAAATACGATTGGTGAGTACAAAATATTTCAAATTTACTTTTATATAAAATTTATTTTTATTGTTATACTTTTAATTTTATTGTGAATATAATTATTTTTTCATGTAACTACATTTGTTGATTAATCACAAGTTTATATGTAGATAAATTATAGTTTATCAAATTGATTGATTGGCACTGTTATATGTATATAATTAATAAATTATTTATTTTCACGAATTTCATGATTGATTTATACAAATCTATATAACCTGTAATGATTCTTTATATTTTCATTGAAAATATAATTTACTTAATATTTATTATATAACTGTTATAATTATCTCTTGTCTCTTCATGATAATTTCATCTTGTTTTGTTCCCAAGACATTTAAGTTTGTAGTGTGAGAACCGAGGGGGTTAAGCAGCGAGCTTGACCCCGCTTATCGGCTTCCTTGTCAGTATGGCCGTAGGAGGGTAACTTAGTGTAGTGGGGAAGGTTGGTAAGGTCGGAATAAGGTGTCGATCGTACTCAAGGATGACATGCATTGAACATAAAACAACTTATTTAATAAACACATAGATTATTACAATTATTCTAGAATACAGGAAAAAATAAAGATACAATTTAAACGGTAACTACTTGTATTGGGAGTTAATATTAATCTAACCTGTAGACTAAAGAACTACTTAACTGAGAGAGAGAGTTCTATAATCTACATATAATACACCTCTTAGACTGTTGTATAGGATGTTGACGAAACACTCCAGGATTGGCAGTCAGTAAGGGGTGGCACTTAGAGCTCTGTCTTCTGGCTGGAGGTAGTCGTTGGGGATTATGGCGGGACGGGTCCTGTGTCCACTGTTGATGTCCGTGCCCGGAGGACTGTGTTCAATCCATTTTTATAGCTGCTTTTGGGGGAGCTGTCTAATGCTATGTATGATGTCTAGTTCTGTGTCTAGAGTTTGTTTACATTAATTGTCAGAAATTGAACGTTTTGTCAAATTTATGACCCCTTTCTATCTGGTATGGTTACTCATTCTACCTTATAAAATTGATAACAGCTATCAAACAAACTGAATTAATAGCTGGAGGTGACTAAGGTCAGGATTTGTCTTGCAACCTTAGTAATGATTGTTGATATTCAAACTGTTTTATCTACCCGACAATCACAGGAAATAGGGTGTGTGTTGGGTTTTGGTTTTGTCACTTCGTCATCTCTTTTCCCGGGGAGGGAGCAGTTAGAATCGGATTGGAATATTATTTTAATTAATTTACTTGCCCCCTCCTCTTCAGATTCTCACAGTAGTTGTATAGTAAGTACATAAATCTTTTTATGACCTTAATAGTTCTTGAGAATTTTAAATGAATAAGATTTTACAAAATGCCAAGTTTATTAAGGATAATTTCAGAAATAAAATATTGAGATTTTTTTTATTGACCAGTTATATAGAAGAAAATAAAAGATCAAGTAAACATAAAATGACATTTAAAGAAAAGAAATGCAATAAATAGTTTTTAATTTTTTAAATCTATTTTTTAATTTAAAATATAAAACTTGTAAACTATATTTTCTGTTTTACAGTAATATAGTAGTTGGTTACTTTGAAATTTTTTTATTTAATTAAATTTGAAGGTGGAAAAAACCAAAATTATTTTAAGTATATCATAATCTATTTGTATTTTTCTTTTATCTTTGGACATAATTCTTATCAAATTTTTCTACTGAAATGATATGTGAATACTTTTATTCTGTAATGTTAATCTGTAAAATTAAAATTATATTATATCTTACTTCTTGGTATATTGGGGGGGGCAGAATGGATATATGCTCTCTTGATCAAAAATTATTAATAGTGCATAAAAATAGAAAAGTGTATCAGAATTGAAAGGTGTCATTACATATGTATGTATAGATGTATGTGCACAAGTACATAAATCTTTTTATGTTTATCTATGTGAAAAAATTTTTGTACAAATTATTTTTGTTGCACTCTTTTATAAAACCTTAAGCAACATAGTTGAATATCCTTTCACCTGTCTTGATTAATAATGTTATATCTGAATGGTGCATTTTCATAACAGTGTTAGCATTAGTGACTTATATTTAATTAATATGAATTCATAATACAAAGAATAAATTTTAAAATTGCTCAAACAAACTGTTTTTCATTTAAATTCATTTTTATGGAATTTAATTTTTTCATACATTATCAAGTACAGGATGATTGTCATTGAAGAGTAGGCATTCAGAGTTCTCTGTAGAAAGAATTATTGGGCAAATTTCAACTAAATTTGGTACTGTTTCCTTATTGTTTCTAATGAATTTTGGATATGAAAGGAGTCTGAAAATATTCTTCAACAGATGAACAGAAAACAGGAAAAGGTATACTTTAACAAGTAATGCTTGATGGTGCATTACTTGTTAGTCTTCTATCAACAAAACAGCAATGTTTGCTCAGCACTTAATAGCATAATAGTAACTGCTGCCTAAAAACAGTACATTATATTAGCCAATATTAATCCAACATTAAAGTTGCACAGATTTTAGAAATTAAATCATACATTTTAATTTTGTACATATAATAAAACCAAATTTTAAAAATAGCACAAAAATATAAAATGTTATAATGCATACTTTAAACTGATGATTATGAATGCTGAAAATATTTGAGGAAATATCAAAAGTTTTTTTTTTAACTCTTTCCACCCTGTGGGCACTAAGAGGGCCTCTTTTAGCAAGCCCATTGTGAGTTTGGCCAGGCCCACAATGGGGCAGCTGGGTGGTGAGAGACAGGGCCTGACATATCCAGATGAATCACTCCCTGAAAAATTTCTGGGGATTTTTCGACCCGTCTGGATTCAATCCTGGGTCCCCCAGAGCAGTAGGCTGCCACCTTAACTGCGTGGCCATTTGGCTGTCATATCAAAAGATGTACAGGGTGTTTCAAAAAGGATCATCTGATTTAAAATGATTATATTATGAAAAGTAATGAAGATACACACTTAAGATTAATTTTATATTACAAGGCTAATCTTCAAGTTTTTTTCATACTAAATCATAGGTGCTCAATATGCCTCCCTTTTGGGTGCATGGCATATGTCCAAACGGTAGTGAAATTTGTGCCAAACTTTTGTGAGCATGTCTAAGAACTGTAATAAGAGATGCCATTTTAAACCAACTTGTTTTGCTTGTCTGTGAGATGTCTATACCTGTTGAACAATGCTATGGGAGAGAAAAGGGGTGTATTTTACAGCCCTGATATTTTTTCCTAATCCAAAATAAAACAAATAATAGAAAAGAAAAGGCATTACTTTTCAAAACATCCCCATATATATTTTTTCCATTCTCTAAATAAATATTTTGTTTGCTCAATTCTTTATCAATATTTTTCATCTAATGATGAAAACATTTGACATTTGTATACATAAAAAAATATGTAAGAGAATTTAGTTAATATCTATTTATTTATAATTATAGTTTTTTGTACTCATTTAAAAATTATTTTACAAATGAACAATTTGTTCTTAATTTTATAGGTATGTAGGATATTCAACAATATTTGCTCATCTATTTTGAACAAAGAATTTCATAATTTAAGAATTTTAATGCAACAAAGATTTCAAAGCATTAAAGCACAGATGCCTCGAAGAGAATCTGCAAGATGTAAACATCCACTTGCAAGAGAAAGTGATATCATAGAAACATTACACATGCGTTTAACACTATTGCAGATGGCTTTTGGAAAACATATAGAAAGAAGACATTGCTGTTTCTTTGCTGGTGAAGTATGTTAAGATTTTAATCCTGATATATAATTGTGATATGCATTCGGCTTGAGATAGAAAATTATCGTAAAAAATATAATGTATGATAAAGAAAACATTTTAATAATATGATTTAGCTACCAATTATGATATCAGTTGATTTAATTTAAATGACATTTAATGTAATCACATGCAAATAAGAAATTATTAATCTGCATTTTTATTTCATTGTATACATAAATTATTATAGGATCTTTATTTTGTTTAATTTTATGCAGTCCTTTACATTCACTTATTTTTTACTATAGACTGAATAAGATAACAAAGAATAAAAAAGAAAAAAGCAAGATCTTTTGGTCTTTTCATCTCTGGTAGAAAAGAAAACTATTAATGTACACACTAATATGATGTTTCAGATATCAAAAGTAGCAAAGCCAAAGAAAAGGATGTGACAAAAGAGAGAACACAGTGACAAAGCACATTCAGGCACATTGACATAAAGGAAAAGATGACTTTCATGATGAGAAAATGATAGAAATGATAACTAATAACTAAGTCAAAATAAATATTTTTAAAAATTTTCAGTCAAATAAGCATCCATTTAAGGACTACAGTACATTTACATGAAGGTCTAGACTAAGGAATAATGCTAATACTGAATAAAACAATAAACAAAATAAATGAAAATTTTTAAAAATGAATTGAAATGAACAATACATTTTAATGTAGTTATTCCATATTACAGCCTGTAATTTACAAAGTAATTTAAACTAGTATAAATGAATACAAATAATACAAATGTTCTAACTAATAACAAATAATTGCTTCATTTATATTAGAAATAATGTATTAAAAAAATGTAAAGTGAAACAAAAAATTTGTTCCTTGTTTAATAATAGTTTTCTATTCTTAAATATTTTATTTACAAACTTGAGTGCATTTACAGAGCAATAAAATGACAATTATTCCAAAATCAGATAAAAGTATCTACCAGACACGAGAGAAAATTTCCAATTAGATAAAAACATAATTTTTTAGATGATGCCTATCAATGAAATAAAAAAATAAATCATGTAGAATTTCAAAATAAGTCAGTCATCTTGAATAATATATTGTCTGACTAAAGATTGAAATTTACTTAAAAATTTAATACATATAGCTTTGGATTAGGTTTTAGAAGCTAAATTGAAATCAGATCTTTTGAAATACTTTGAAATAAAAATATTTATTAATTAAAGCATAATACAATTATAACTGGAAAGAAATATTTTAATAAGTAAGTATATATGACAATAAAAAGTTTAATACTAACAAGATTAATTTTCAAAAGAAGTATATGTAGTATATATTTGTTTCTCTTGTAAAAACAATCTATATCATATGTATATAGTATATGCTAAGACAAAATCTATTTCTAATTTATTAAGTTATTTGTATTGCATGAATTACATTTATCATTTGTTTTATACATAATTATAAGTAAAAATATGTCTAATTTTGTCCTTGTCATAGTGATACGCCACCCTCCCATTCCGTCGGCTGTTGAACTCCATACAGTATAAAAATGCTTTTGAAAATAACTTCTTGAGTTGATAATCTTTCCCAATAATAAAAAAATAAAAAAAATAATTATAAATTATATTTTGGGTTAGGATGACAGATATTTTTTTTCTTGTCCACTTGTAAGAGTTGTTCTTTACTTAGATATCACATTATTTAAAAGAAATGATATCAAAGTCAGTGATATTTAATTGAATATAGTTTTTATTTCTTTCTGCATGCAAATAAACTGTGAAGGTATTTATGTTTACAAATTAACCCTTTCTTTATTTCCAATGATTAAATCACCCAAAACAATAAATATTAGTGCTAGATATAAAGAAAAGGATAATTTGTGAACCTAGTAATTTTTTCCAGTTTGAATTCTCAATATAATCAGGTTGATATTTGCTATATATGAGGATGGATCAAAAATACCAAGGACAGAATTTTTTTTATAGAAAAGCTAATAACAGTAGCAATGTGGGCTATTATGGAGGATATTTCACTATATTTCCTAATGCCGTATGCCAGAGCAGTGGGTAACAGAATGTCTCAATCATCAATGAGGTGAGCTATATTGCAGGCATGTATCCGTCATGTTGTGAATAGTTGAGTTGAATGAGCAATGTATTTGCATCAAATTTTGCTGGGAATTTGGTAAGATGGTTACCAAAATGTACAAAATGCTTCAACAAGCATTCAGAACAACAGCAGTCAGTCAGTCAGTCAGTCCAAAACACAATTCAAAAATGACTGCACTTTCTTCAATTGATGATAACTCATACACAAGCATCAGTGGAATGAATTGGTGAGACAGTTGATTGTCACTGTACAGAACCATTTTGCAGTGTTTTTGAGATGCAATTGGAAATGTCCTTGCAAATTGTCATGGTGCAGAAACCACCTGTGAAAAGACCATGTGCCATGCTGCACAGTCCTGAGTGTCATAAAATCTTTGATCACGTACAGCATCCCACTCACCATACTCCCAGGACTTGACTACAACTACTTTATTTTTCTAGGCTAAAAATCATATTGAAGGAGACATTTCAGAGATAAAACTAAATATGATATGACAGCTGTGTACTATTTTCAAATAGTCCTATCAGATGTGTATAGGAAAGTAGAAGGATCCCTGGAATCTGCATACAATCTAGAAAGTCATACTTTGAAGTAGATAACCTAATTCATGCAGCGTAACTGATAATTGCTTTTATTTTCATACATTAACTTCTGTCCTGGATATTTTTGATCAGTCCTCATATATATTTACCCAAATTTCTTGCTGTATAAATTTTATGTAAATGAATTTATTTGCTTTATTTTTCCTAGTGTAATTTAATGATAGGTTTTTACAGCAAATATTTTGCTGGGTACAACTACTTTAATAAGAGGCATGTCTAGAAAGTAAGTACCATTTGGTTATTTAAAACAGTAGGCAATTGAAACAAAACCTATTTAATTACCATTAAATTGTACATAGCATAATCTAATTTTCAACATAATTGCCATGCAAATTGAAGCACTTATCATATTTTGTCACTAAATTGAAGATACACTGTTCATAAAATTCCACTGAACCATTTCTGGATGTTCTGCTTTGCCTCATTGTTACTACTGAAACTCTGGTTGCCAAGAAATGTCTTGAAGTGCCAGAACAGGTGGAATTTGCTGGATGCTAAGTCCAGACTAAAGGGATGAGCGAATTGTTCCAGAGAAATGACTTAAGCAGTTCCTGCACATGATTGTGACATGCATTTACGTGTTGCCATGCAACATTACACTGGAACTTAGTGGTTTCTCGTTTCCCGGTCTTTTGCTTGTCCCGGGATTCGGGATAAAAGTGAACTGTTTTCCGGGATCCCGGGAAATCCCGGGACAAAATTAATTATTTTTAACATATACAAATTATCATGAAATCAAATGATATAATTATTTTTCGTCTTTTAAAGTAATTTAATACGTTCCGCAACCTCCAAAATCATATTAATAACGCTGTGTAAGATATATATTGAAAATTTCCTTTGAACTACTAGAAATTTTCACAAGTAGAAAAAATTTATTAAAGCTTGCGGGAAATTGCATACTCAACTGCTTTAATTGAAACATCATAGCCCAATAATTCGGCAGTTCGTTTGTCTTTAATAATCAGGTTATGAAGAAAAACTTCATACTTACAGACTTTGTTCGTATCCTGGCCCAATTTGCACAACTTGGCGTTACGCAGTTATTGAAGCTACTGGGCATGTTTGAAAATTAAGACGACATAAGCACAATTATTACAGATATTACAGGTAAAGAATTTTGAGAGTCCTGCCACAAATAAGCTACATATTGATTATTGACCATTAGTGACGTGCCATAACGAGTAAAAATTTAAAAAACTAATAAGTAGGTTTAAAATTAATAAATACAAATGTATTCTGACAGTTTATAAGTTAATTATAATTTCTATTTGCAAAATTTCCTCAACCTTAACACAAATATGTAGAAAAAAGTGAATTTTAAAGAAATTTGCTGGATGCTAAGTCCAGACTAAAGGGATGAGCGAATTGTTCCAGAGAAATGACTTAAGCAGTTCCTGCACATGATTGTGACATGCATTTACGTGTTGCCATGCAACATTACACTGGAACTTAGTAGGTCACGCCTTTGTTCTGCATCACACATTGTAATTTTTTCATAATTCAACAGTACACTTCTATATTGACTATTTTGCCTTGTGGCACGAATTTCACTAACAAATTTCCCTGACAGTCTCAGAAGACATTGCATATGATTTTTTTGCAGAGAGTTTGTTTAAATTTCCTAGCTTTTGGGGAACCACTATGCTGCCATTGCAGTGATTATTGTTTGCTTTCTGGTGTCATGTGGAAAATCTAAATTTCATCACCAGTGACAATTTTTTTCAAAAATCATTTTTTTCCTCTCCATACCACTGCAAAAATTCCAAGACTTATCTCATGTGTTTTGTTTTGTCAATGTCCATTAGCATTTTTGGTACCAATCTTGAACACATCTGTTTGAAGTGCAAGTGTTTTTGTCACAACAATTCATGCAACAAAGATCTTGATAAGTCAGGAAATACTGCACAAACAAATCAAAAATTGTGAACTATTGGAACGAATCTTGTCTTTGACACTGTGCAGCAAGTCTTCGTTGACTATGGATGGGAAGCAACTACACTCCTTGTCATGAATGTTGTCCTTTCTTTGATAAACATTCTAACCCACTTTCTCACCACACTTAGTCCATAAATTTCACAAATTTTCTGGTAAATTTTGTGTGGTCAAAGTTTCTCATGTTCAAAAACCTAATTACTGATCATATTTCACAACTGGCGAGGGCTGCTCAATTGCTTTTAACAGTGAAGATCACTAGGCATTGGTTATAATATGGAAAAAAAAAACAAACAAGACTCAGCTACTTCATTCTTGAGTGGAAGAAGTAACTACACATGTGCGACCTTGGCATTGCCAAAATGCACGGGAGATATGCAAATGGTACTTACTTTCTGGACATGCCTCATTTTAATATATCGATAATTACGTAAATTTTAAAAAAATAATAATAAAATATTTTATTTTCTCTTATAAAAATTATGTTTATTGTAAATGTTTTGTGTAAGTGTTAAAGAGCCCACCAGTGGCCAAGTGGTTCCATTCCCTGAACACTGGGAATTTGGTCGTGGGTTCACACCTTGCCAAGATGGGCTGGCCACGTGGAGTTTTCCACATCTGTAATGCCTGAATAGGTGCCAGTTACCCTTAAAAAGACTTTCCGGAAGGCATTCCCCCTAGGCAGATCACCCAAGTGTTCCAATGCCATAACTAAACAAACAAACATAAGTATTAAAGTGGATATATTTTAAATTCGATTTTGTCTAAAGTATTAATAACTGTACTTTTACTATATAAACTTTATTTAAAAGTAGAAAATAAATTACAAAAACATTTTACCATATTTTTACTAAGTGGATCTTTTTAAATTTTAAATAGATACTTGATGAAGTATATAGAATTTTAAGATACGTTAAGACCACTCCTTGCTTAAGTCGTGCATATAAAGTGACCGATGAACTTTTTGATCTTTCTACAATGGCTATGGAATATTTTAAAGAACACATTGAAAATACTCTTCCAGAAATTACTTATTTTGCAACTGATTTCATTGATTATACACCATCATTGTCATGTAAGTTTTGGCTTTTGTAAATTTATAATTTATTTGTTATAGTATATTTTAAGATAAATTTTATGAATCAATTCTTTACTAGGTAGCAAAGTGTTTGAAAAATAACAACAAACGAATTTTAATTTGCAGTCACCTGTGCTGTTTTTTTTTAATGCATATATTCATAAAGTGGCAATTCTCTGCTGATTTTTCACTCATAATTATGCTGCACATAAATTCCATTCCTTGAATTAGACAATTCTGAAAAATTGTGTAATGTGCGAAATTTGGCACATGCAGAGAAGTCTGCACATGTCAGATTTCAATATCATACGCTGTTTAGTTTATTGTTCTGTAAACTAAGCAATAACTTGTATCCTTTCAAGGGCTTTCATAAGGAGCTAAATATGAAATGAGTTCAGATGAAAATAAAATGACAGGTGGGCTGAGGTTTTCTCAAAAGGACCAGAAAATAATTTTTCTGTAGTTTTTGAGCATAAATAAAACCGAAAAATCAAAACATTTAAATAATATTCTAGGCTAAAACCTTCAACAATCTTATAGAGACGAATGTTTTGGGTCATAGCAACTTGCAGATTACCATGTCATTAAATCATGCTTAACTGACAAACATCATGGAGGTCTCTTACAATTGATGTCATGACCACAAGTAGTAGTCATGACATCAAGAATATCATTTTTGATGACATCAGGTCACTAAAATGACATCACAGTGTAGGATGGCTGTATGTGATCATGTGAGAAAAAAATTGTATACTATCACATGTGCAAGGTGGAAAATTTCCAGTGGATTTTTGAGTGCCTGTGGTAAGCTGATAAGATTTTTTTTGAATAAAATTTGTACACAGATGAGTAGCAGATAGTTATGCTTCCATGATATCCAAATGCTGAGTTAATTAATCAAGTAAAAAAGCCTGCAAAAAACTAGTAGACATAAAAAAAACCCACAATTACATATAACAGCAGCAATTTTAATAATATACTGTTTGCATAAAGCCATATCAAATTATTAAATGATGATAAATAATTTTTTCTGACATTTATTCTATTTTAAACCTATATTATATATTGAATTTTATAAGGCAACATTATTATTTGTCTTATTTATCAGCCACCCTGTAAAACTATTTTAAATTAGTTTACATACTGTATATTTAATATAATCTTGTCATAATATGCATCAATTGCCACTTCCTGAGGAAATAAAACAAATTGGAGACAATAAAAAAATGCCTTTATTTAACAATATTCTTTGTTATAAATTACCAAACTGCATTTTAGCTTTATCAAATTTAAGCCCTCTTTGGTTCTAAAATAATAAAATTACAAGTTATTTTAATACAATGTAAATGACACTTAAATAAAAGTACAGATATTCTTACAAGAAGTTTATAGAGAAGTGCTGTTTCTCTAAGACTATTGCTGACATTACAACAATTCCAAAACAGCCAATAAGAATGACTGCTACAATAATTTACAAACTGTTTTAAAACTCACAGACTCTATAATGTCTATCCAATTTCTTATAAAGTTATCCTTCTCTATTGAACTTATTGCAAATTTACACTTTTTGCTACTATTTCACACATTCATTGCTGTTATGACATAGGTATGATATGATTTCACTCCAACAGTCATCTAATTTACACCCCAACAGTCATCTAATTTACACCCCATGTTTTGATGAACTACATTTTTACTTTTTACAATTGTATAATGTTCTTTATTTCTTCTTTTAATAATGTTTCTTTCTTTATATATTTTTATCATACTTGTTTTATAATGATACATTTATTATTTTCAATATGTTCATACCAAAGAGAATCTTTATATTTCAGCTTCATGTTCTTTAATGTGAGTTTTTAATTTCCTTTTAGTTTTATCTATGTAACATTGTTTATCATTGTTATATGTACTGTACATCCAAATTTTTATACCACACCCAGCCATTTCTAATTTTTCTACATTATTATTTTTTCCATTACTTTAAATTAACAACAGATGTAATATGGATTAAGACACTACACATATTTTAGATATCAAAAAGTAAATAAGATTTAATAGTAAATAATAAATAAGTAAATAAGATTTAAATCATATATTAATATTATACAACTTCTCTATAAATAAATTCAATTATAAATATGTTAGTTTTCCATTTTACTTTGAATCTATTACCCATTTTTGTAACAATTTCTTAAGATATCCATTTAACAAAAATTTTTTAACTATGTTATTTTCTTCCTTACTTTGATCTTTTTTTTTATAGTTCTACACAAAACATAAAAAGAAATAATTTTACATAATTCTGTAATAAAATTATACTATTTGGACAATACAAACAGTATGGAATAGTCTTTTTTGTATTACAATTCTTTCTGTATTTTTTAAAAATTAACAAGTTTCTACAATGTTCTATTGTTAAATCTAAGTAATTAATACTGTTGTTGTTCTCTTCTAATTCAAAAAGTCTCCTTAATATATGACAGATAAAGTCATTAGTCCAATTATATCATCTATAAACCTACTTAATATTAAAAATGTTATAGATAAAGATATCAAATTCTTATCTATCATACATGTCTCCATGATTTTTGGTCCTATCACTGTTCTCATAGCAATGCCAACTGTTTGTAAAAAATAATAAAAATAATTTTTTACAGTTGACAATATGTAAATTCTATTATTTCTATTAACCAATCTTTAACTTTATATTTGGAAGTCTGGTTGTTTTGAAGCATTCCAGCCATTGACCCAATTTTGGATAGTCTCATAATATCTGAACCACTTTCCAGAAAGGTTGCTCTGCTTGGATCAAAACAAATGGCAATCTGAGGGAGTGACATCTGTTAAATACATCCCAGCAAAGTACTTCTAAAGTTTTCTTGACTGATCTTGCAACATGTGGGTGAGCATTGTCTTTTGGAATATTCTGGATGTTTCTGCTTCAATGCTTCTTTCAGTTCGATTAACTGTTGTTTATAACATTCAGCATTGATTGTCTGACTTGGTTGCAACAGCTTATAATATACTACACCCTTTTGATTCTACCAGATACACAACATAACCTTACTTCCATGAATATTCTGTTTTGACATTGATGGACCTGGGTCAGGATGCACCCAGCACCCATGGCTTTGGTCATGTAGGATTTTTGAAGTGAATCTATTTTTCACTCCAGTAACAATTTGGCACAAAAAATCTTTTCTTTTTTATCTTTGAAACGATAATTCATATATATGATTTTTTTGACATTCAATGTCTTTTTCTTTCAATTCATATGGAACTCAATTTCCTTGCATGTAGACAATGGGAAATGCATATTTGGGTAACATTTAATGCAGCAGCCAGTTCCTATTGTGTTTGGCAAGGATCTTCATCTTGAAATGTTTTTTGGTGGTTTTTCCATGCTCTTTGTCGTGTGTATTGAATTCATTATTTTTAAACTGTCAAAACCACTCTGCAAGTTATATTCGATGGAGCATGTTCACCACAAATGGCATGTTTCTGCTGCAGTTTTCTTTGCAATAAAATAACAAAGTAAAACTTCCCACAAATGCTGTTTATTGGCACAAAACTCAACATTTTTAAATGAGGTAAAAATAATTATTGTTTACACTTTAAACAGGTATTGCATATTTATTTTAAAGATTGCTGTCAAATCTTTCAAATAAAAGTGTTGTCAGATTCAGATGCATACAAGCAGTACTACTAACACAGTCTATTAAAAAGGGCAGAGTCATATTTATACACCCAATAACTAAAAAGCCAGAAATAAAGGTTTCTCTGCTTTTTTGAGATGGTTTCACACTTGATATTCTATGCATTAGTTTGAACTTGTAACTGTTTGTGCAGATGACCTTTCCTTTGAGGCTATGACCCCACAACATCATGTAAATGGAAACAGTGTCCTCTGGTAAATTAGCCAAATTCATTATAAAATATATTAAACTAGCAAGTAGGCCCGGTGTTGCTCGCGCAAAAGTAACGATAGCGAAGATTAAGATTATTACATTATAGTCACAAAAAAAAGAGTAATTTCATCAACAAACTAAGTTTTTCTAAAGAAAGGTTGAATTTGAAAATCAAATGTTCTAATATTGTTCTATTTTCACGATGTGTTCCGATTATATCCTTCGATTTTCATCGAATGTTCTAAAGAAGAAAGGTCGAGAAAAACCGAACTAATCTGTTTAAATTTGAAAATTGGATATGTTTCAACATATTACTCTTTTTCTTTTTTCTTTTTTTTTCCAGCACCCGTAAATCTTGCACGTCGCTTTCTCTTGTTCTCCATTGTTACTTAACACTTTGGAACTTATATCTGGTACCCTAACTGTGCACCAAATTTCAACTTTCAACTCCTAACCGTTTTAGCGAATATTAAGATTATTACATTACAGTCAACTTTACCTGTTTTCACAGAATGCAAGAATTGGGTTCTCCCTGTTTCCAGACTAATTACAGAATTTTTAGATAGGTCTAAAAATATGTTCGATTTCGAAAAAAACTGCATCTGCATCTTGCACTTCGCTTTCTCTTAACACTTCCATCGTTGATGGAAGTGTTAAGACTTAATCCTGTCCTTCTCCCCCGTGGGGAGAAATTTTGAAAAATCCCTTCTTAGCGTGCGTTCTCGTGACGTATCCTAACCGTTTGGGCTCTGCACTGATTATTATCATCATCAACTCTATTAAATATTACTTCATCTATATATATAATCAACGGAAGGAGGGCGAAGAAGTTTGCAAAATTTTTTGTATTTAAAAAAAATTAAATACCGTTTGCCAAGATTTTAAATATTTACTTCATTTAATGTATTTTATGTGAATTGGTTAATTTACCAGAGGATGGGATTAGAAACTTAAAACTTTGTTGTAAAAATTATTCTTTTTCAAATATATTTTATATATATATATATATAAAACTTTAACTTTAAATAGCTTATAAGTAAAAGTATTTATATTTATCTTTATCTTTTAGAAAATTTCTTGGAATATTTTTTATTCAAATAGTAGTTTAGTTTAGTTTTATTATATTTGAGAATAAACTATTAATATAAAAATTTGTTTAATACTCCAAAACATAAACAACAAACATTAAAGTATCTACTTCTATACTACAGCATCACCAAAAACACAGTTATCTCTCTTGGATGATCCAGCAACTAGTACAGCTTGTAGCCCCACTAAACCAGTTACTGGATTGGATTCGTTGCCCCCACCGTCTCCCGTCAGCCCAGCTGTAAATAAACGATTAAAGAGGTTGCGAGAAAATATGAAAAGGTAAAAATGAATTTAATGTAAAACGTGTGGTATTTTATACAGTGTTTCAAATATGATTTACACCGAATTATATTTCATATGTCTAAAAACCAAGATAATGCTTTTAGATTAACAGGATTCATCTAGTCAATTTTAGTTTTATAAATTTAGTTAGTAAACCTAATAATAATATAGAGGGTGGTCCAATGAAATAACTTTAACCAAAAATGTTAGACTTGGTTTCATCATAGATGGTGCTACAAAGGGGACCACTAGATGGAGCTATCAATCGGTGAAAGTGGGGTCAACTTCACTTTTTTAAAGAGAGACTCGTATATTGTGCTTCTCCATTTTGAAAGATTTTAATAAGTGCATTTGAAGTTTTATACAGCTGTAGCATTCATTGAAAAAGAATCATTAGAAAACTTTTTCCTTTAGCATTTATTATTATTTGGTGGAATCAAGAACAACATCCAAAATAAGGAAATTTGTTTTTTGTTACAGAAATTAATGTAAATACAATAAAGTAACATTGAAATGTTATCCCTAAAATTATAAATTTAATTGTTGGTAAATTGAACAAAATATGTTTTACTCTATTGATGATGCTGGAAAGTAGTATGTTATCTAATGATTATCTATAAGCAGTGTGTTTTTATTTAATATTTTAGCAATCATAGATTAATTAGTAGAAAAAAAATTAAGACTATTTTCCATTGTATTTAAAATTCTGTAATGTATTAACACATCTCAGATAATACAGCAGACTCCCAATTAATTTTCTGATGTCTGAGTTTATGATTAAGCAAACATTTCTTCTGTTATGTCTCAAATAATGATTCCCAAATGTAGTTTACTGCTATAAGTTAATTATTAAATAGTTATATAATTTTATAATTACACATATAATTTTAGCTTACATTTAGACTACAAATATAGTACTTTTAGCAATTTTAAATCAAAATTCAAGGAACAACCATCTTTCAATAATTCACCTCAGATGCTGTCTTAAACAACAAGTAATATAACTTATATGTTTAAATATGTGAGTTTCTCTTTTGTCAATAATTGCTAGAGATTTTTGAATGCCAGATATACAGTACATATATATCAACTGTGCATAATATCTGATGCAGCCTTTCTCAAACTCGATCGTTGGGTCGAGGGAAGTGGGATGTTTTGCCAATTTATTTTCCGACCTGATCACGAGGGCAGACAACCACCAAGAGGGACTAATTGTGATTGGATAGTAGATAAAAAAACATTGAGATAAGCAGAGAGGTGAAAGCCTTGCTAAAGAATCCTGTGTGTCTTTCCATATTTGCAGATGCAAATTTGCATGCATGGCAGCAAATTACACATTTTGACATTAGTATACCATCATTGTCACAGCTCACAGCTCACACTGCAAACAATACCAGATAATACTGTCATCCTGTAGCAGGCCATATTTGTCATTTGGAAATGGATCTTTCATATGCCACACAATAGTTTTCCTTGTTCCTGTCTTTACTGTTGTGAATGGTATGCTGCCTTATTCACGAGGTCACAATGACAGTTTGGAAAACATGTTTCCACACTTACTTGTCCTACTTGGTCTCTAAATTTGTTGCTTGTCAAGTATTTGTGAGACCAAATGTGGACGGCTGAAGCTGGCAGGACAGTTGCAATGTCTGTAGGTAAACATGCTGACCATATTGCAACCAGTATTTAGAAAAGAAGGTTTTGCAAAGTACAAGAAGGTTTCTGTAAATTGTTCTTTGCTATGATACTGTAATCATTTGAAATAAAATGAAACTTTGTCAATGAGAGAGTTGTCTAAAAATTTCCAATAAACTTTTGATGATCACATTTATTATTATATCTCACTTCTATCTCTGGTTATAATTCATAAACTCGGAATTTCTAATTTAAAAGAAAATACAACAATCTTACTTCACCGCCTAATGCTTGCTGAGAAAAACATTTGTTAGGTCATCTTTAAGTTTTTAAATTTGATGATAAATCCTTACAAAAATGGTATATTCAGATATTCAAACTTGTATAATTTCTTATCTAATATTTTTTAACATAAGTAAAAACCATTTTTTTAAAATAATGACATGAGCAAATTTATTAGTCATAAATGGCCCTCAAAAAGGAAAATCTCCCTTACCTGAATTTTATTTGGATTGTAAAAGAAAATAGGAGATTATACACCATTTCTTGGCAAACTAAGAAAAAGTTATGGACAGTTTTATTTAAAACAATGAAAAACTCTTCAAAATCAAAGTCACCTGTAAGTTCATTTTGCAGTGAAAGAAAAAATTTTAAGATTAAACTTTTAGTAAAATTTATATCCACAGCATTTTTATCCATGTACAGATTTTTGTAATGATTTAGAGTAGTAGTATCACATTGTATTAATGAATCTGATGACACTACTTTTTCTATTCAGGCCAGATAATTGTGTGTAAGTTGTATAACATGGAGCCAAGTATAATATAGATAGAATTTTTTGTTGTTAGAGATAGTTTGACTTTTGCTTTGTCAGTAAATTGTACAGCTGGATCTCAGTTCATATATTTTTGTAACAAAAACAATTGGCTTGTGTTTAAAATCAATTGTAGTAAGTACTGTGTTTTGTTCTATTTTCGTACAGAGACATTCTATTTTACATTATCAATAAATAAAGCTTGTTAATTTTCAATCCTATTTGGCAATAATTAGAATTTAGATAAAACATTTTTAGTATGCTCCACTATAATAGTGAATTGCTTATGTTAGGACTTTTGTGTGTCTGCCAGACATTATATATTCATGTGCATGCTCAATGAGACAGTTCACTTTTGTTACCTAAGTTATGTTTACGGTCACTGTAAGCTATAGTAAAAACTACCCAATTCCTCTGGAATCTATAAACCACATCTCTTACTGTATATTCAGTGAAAAATGCTTCTGTACTACTACTTGATTAAAATAAAGTTTATAAATTCTTCGAAACAGAATTAATAGCACGCTCCATAAAAGTGAATCAAATATCAGATCAGCTTGACCAACCTTGTTTTTCTTAAAACGTATTCAAAAAACCATATAGGTGACACTGCTTCAAGAAAACTCTTGGAAGACTGAAGGATAATTTTTATCTAACAAGGGAAGATTACAATATGGTCCTTGGAAATTTCAATAATACTGCTTGTGTGGAAGTCTTGGTATGAAACTGCATTGAGCAAAAGGAAAAAAATGCTGTTGAAATGTTTGCAAGATTACTAGGTTTGTGTCATAATGAATGCACTTTCTCATAAAAGGTATACCCTATATAATTTACAATTATTTTACACAGGAAATAGACAGATAAAATTGCATTAATTTCGAAAAAGTTTGTGCAAAACCTGGCTCATTTCCATCATGATGAATAAACTTTTATCATGGAATTCATGTCACTTGGACTTTGCTCAATAAACATTTTCAAGAAAAGTGAGAAAGTGTGCTTCTCAAAGGTTTGGACCAAACAGTAGCGGATTAACTACCTCCCTTGCCTTTAGATGGGAGCAAGGAATCCTTACTGAACCTTAGTCTATGATGAACAATAAATTGACATTATGCCTACGGACACAAAAGAATTTAAAGCTACTTAGCTTGTAAGCGTAACTAGCTTTAAGCTTTGGCAACAGTGGTGGACTAAACATTATCTACGTGAACAGTATTATTGAAATCCCCGAGAACCATGTTATAATCTCCTCTTGTAGGAAGTATGTCAGCAGCCACCATGAGCAAGATATACTTGTAAAAGTAATATCTTACTACAGACATTTAGAGACAAATATCATTGCTTGATATGTCCATACAATTTGACAGATTTTGAAAATCGTGTTATATTTTGTTATTTTTATGTCAGACAAGATATACAAAAAGTAAAACAGATCGTATTGTATAATTTTGAAAAATATGATAACTATTTTTCTATTTTTAGAAATAACGGACAAGTTTTGGCAGTCAAACAAGAGTTGAAATTAACAAAACGAAGAGTGACTAGTCAACAGAAACAGATAAAGGAATTAAAAGCCCGATTTGAAGATTACGACAAAAAATTTCAAAACACGTCACGTAAACTTAGTGCGGTCCTGCAAGACCTCAGTCGTTGTAAAACGGAACTTCAGTATTGGCGCTCCAAGTCACCTGCCAGCTTGTGTTCCTGTGGAAAGATCACTCCCATTTTGGAACTGAAAGATGGCAAAAACCCGGCAATTTTAGAAGGAGACGAAAATATTGGCGATGGGATTATCGACATTATAGATGAGTTTAAGCCGATAAATGCCCAGTTGGAAAACGCCTCTTCCGATAACGGTCCGTTTGTGGTCGTCCCCGCCCGTCACAGTACGCCGCTGGAATGTCTCCACGTCAATCCGATCTTGACACCGCTGTCGCCGAGCAAATCTCTACTCTTCGAGAATTTTCCGACCGACGACGAAATATCTGCAGGGGAAGAAAGCTCAACAGAAAAACGTCGCCATAAAACTTGTAAGCGTAAATTAGAAATGGGTAATTCTAGCAATGAAGGAATTTCAAAACGCAAAATTCAAAATGTTTCTATATTAGATGATGACGAATGTTAGCAAACTAATTAAAATACAACACTTGTTTCGTGTATGAATTATATAATCTGAAGATTTTATGTTGATACATTTTTTTTAAAATAATCATCACGTTTATTGTGTGGAATACTGAACGTGTGATAAATTTTCGTTCCGTGATGATCATATAAAAAATTTTTCTAAAAAAGTTGCATTTTGGAATCACTCTTATAAACTGGATGATGGATTAAGATTCTGTAAATACTAAATGCACAAAAAAAAAAAATCTGAATATTTCTGCATAGTGAGAATATTCTCATGAATTCATGTTAATTTAATTTTGGGACCAAAAAAGTGTTTTATGAAAACACAAAAACTGACATTATAATAATAATGAGTTGGTAAATTAAGTTTTTCTGCCTCTGTTACCATTAGTATTTATGGTGGCAACATATTTATTCATTATATAAGATATAATTTTGTGTGTATATGTTTCACAATTATGTTATAATC
This sequence comes from Centruroides vittatus, assembly GCF_030686945.1. Taxonomy (NCBI): domain Eukaryota; kingdom Metazoa; phylum Arthropoda; class Arachnida; order Scorpiones; family Buthidae; genus Centruroides; species Centruroides vittatus. The sequence continues at coordinate 1,973,397 of NW_027122649.1, read as the reverse complement.
AAATTGTTTTAATAATCCAAACACAAGGCATTTCGGAATAATTCGGTGAAATTTAAATTTCTTTGGGACTTCGCCGATTCAGTACCTGAAATGAAATGAATTTCTGCCAATCGAGCACGAGAAAGCAAATCGAGTACAAACCAGTCCCCGTTGCAATAGTTTGAAAACCAATCTCGTATTCCGTTTCCTACGATCGAATCAAACCGGCAAAAATACGAGGCAGTGCCATCAGCGCTCAATTTATTACTGGTTGTAGAAAGTTTGCCACGTTAAATATTTAAAATTTTGTCTTCCTGTAATTAGATCACAATATAAATAATCTCGTGAAAATTTTATCACATTGTTCCGAGTTTGTGATGTAAACACAAAATTGCATAGGTTATTTATTTATTCCTTTTCTGTAGTCATTTTACGTTAATAAAACTGTTTTATCAAAATGACTTCTCGTCTTCATTTTAACATGGCAAATAATAATTCTCTACAAAATTTTATTCTACATAATTGTTCTTCAATTTATTAAATAATAATGTACATGTTTACACACAACTGCTTGGCAAATCAAAATTACGAAAAGGCAAATGCTGAGTTTTACAATGAATAAAATTATATTTTGTCTTTGATTATGCTTCTATTTTTACAGATTCTGTAAAAAAAATTCGTATTTCAGTATAATTTTGATTTTCTGTATATAATAATCTAATCCGGATAATCTAAATGAAAAGTACTAAATAGTTTTTGATTTTGTTGAAAATTAAATACATTGGATCTATATATTAATAATGATGAGAACTATGATTTGTAAACAAACTTTGACACAAATTACAACCTATAAAAATAGAGCATGATTTATGCAATTATGTTAATCAGTTTTTAATAAACAGTGAGAGTAATTATTTTATCATAATCACTATTCCAATATAGATATTGCATGATTTAAAACAAAAAGGGAATAAACAGTAACAGTTGGAGCAATAAAGTTATTTTTAACAGTTCAAAAAATGTATTATGTTAATTAAAAAATAATTTTTTTTAATCATGATTTAGTATTCTCTCTAACATTTTGCAATAAAATCTATACAATTTGATTTTAACAACTAACAATATATTACAATATATTCACAATTTACTCTATACAGTTGATTAATTAAATAAAATTTTATATCTTAAGCACAATTATAATTTGTATAATAAAATTTGAATGGATCATATTTGTTATCAATGAAATATTTTTCTCTTTTTTTCAAATATGGAAGTTCTTTACTAGAAAATTAAACATAGGCAGTTATTTTACTACCTGCTGTGATGAAATCATTAACAAAATTTAAAAAAAGAAACCTAATTCTAAATTTTCTTTAACATGGGCAAATTAAGGACATCAGGAACCACTATGTCTTCTAACATGATACTAGAAGGATTAAATGGAAAACGGATAGGAAAGGCAAATTTTGTGTCCATTAGTAGTGTTCCCTGATCGATAGCTGGATTGGGCCTATGTTCTTGTTCTTGTTCCCTTAACTTATCTCTTCCTTGAAGACAAGCTTGCATTTTTCTAATAAATGATATTGGTACCCTTTCTTCAAACTCATCAGCAGGTGTATACAAATTTAAAATCTTGATAATCTTAAAAATAAAACAGAGTCTCCAATATATAATTACAGTACTTCATATTAATATAATAGAATATTAGACAATAATTATAACTTAATTTTAATAAAAGGAATACCTGGGCAGTAGTTAGTCTATTACTCATATCACATATACTCTGGGCATCGTCGTCTGTCTTGCGAGCCTGAAGAAGTTGAGAAGCCTGAATGATGGGCTGTAAAATGTCTGTCACTTCGGTTTGATTCATTTGCTGATCTCGACACCACTGTTCTAAATGGCTCAGATTATACCTAGTTAAATATGAATACAAAATTGTATTTACATTGGTTATTAATCTAATCTAAATACAAATAAGATCATTTGTAAATTGTTATTTTGATAACTGCATATCAATGACTTACAACTTCCAATTAATTTTAGTTAAAATTCTAGTATATTTTCCCTCAAATTTGTTGAAAATAATTAATTATAACTGAATGGAATAAATTTACAAAGAATTTCAAGGTAAACCCAACAATACTGGAGTTGAAATTGATTTTCTTCATATGATTCACAGTTCTGATAAATCTTTGCCAAATTTTTTAATTGTTCAACTTCCCATACTTCCAGAGTCAAACTTTTACTGTATTAAGACACACAGATTCAAATAAAATTAAAGTTTGTTTCATTGAAAAAGACTATATCACTGCTGCTTTTGTTCATAATGCTTTTCTACACATTCTTTCCAACCAACTCAATTAAAAAGAAATACTTGTGTCAAACAATATTTAATAATAGCAAGAAAAAAATCACAGTAACATTTTCAAGAGAAAACTTTTTGCTTCAGAACTTAATTTATAGGATTTAATGTCAAATTATTATTATAAACAATTTTATTTTTTATTAAAAAAGAGAAATTTTATTTTTATATTATTTTATATGTTAATTAAAAATTATTCAAATTTATTATTATATATAAAATATAAATCTTTAGTTATATATTTTTTGATATTACATATAGTATTTTAAATAATGTAATCAATCAATACTGTACTAATTTAAAATCTTATGTAATATAAATAAAAACTGTATTATTTGCATTATAGTTCATAATTTTTTTTTTGTTATTTATGAAGAATACAGTGGGTGATCAGTTAACAAACTATGAACAAATCGGATAACAAACACTTTTGCGAAAGATTTTTTATGTTTGGACAACGAACATGTCACAGAAGAAACACAAGAAGCGACGTAAAATAATGAATACTAATTCGTCTTCCGTTATCTTCAGGCAACAATTCAAAACTTTTCAAAGCGCAGGAGATGTTGACAATCCTCTGAACTTTGAAACTCTCCCTTGTAATCCCAGCCTTTTATTTTTCTGACAGAAACAATTTTTTTATAGTATTCGCAAGACTGTCAAGTGGGCACTCATTAAGTTTTGCTTCGGTTTTTATTTTCAAAAGATGAGAGTATAATAGCAAAGGTAGAGAGTGGGCAGAAGATGTCTGATGTTGCTGGGCAGTATGGCTTGAACAGATCTACAGTAGGCTGCAGTTCAATCTTATTTACAAAAGATATAGTATAATCAAAAAGACTCAAGCAGCTTAAGGAGTAAAAAAAAAGTCACATCTGAAAAATAAAGAACATTGAAGAGCTCATGATGCAGGCCTAGGAGTGCTATTTCCCCTTTGAAAAAGTGAGAAAAGTGAGTTGAAATACAGAAAAAGTGAATAAAAAGTGAGTGCAATAGTGACAAAACAAAGTGAAAACACAGAAGGAAAACTCAGCAAAACAGCAGTAAAAATTGTTATTTCTTTTTATTCTGTTATGGTTAAACACATTTTAAAAATTTCTGTATATACTGTAATATAGTAGCCACTCGTTATATCGCGTTTTTTTGGTCCCCCAAATTTTAAAAGCATTTGAGTCAATTAATTTTAAATTACCAATTACCACTGAATTTCTATTTGCAACGAAATACGAGAAAGAGCTAAATATGCAGAACAGGTGGATAGATCGATTGTCATTTGTTTCCTTTTGATATAAAAGTTGTTTATTTATTAGTTTTAAGTACAGTCTCCTCATTTACAAGTTTCTGTGAATTCGAAATTTCATACATTTATGTGAATTAACGGTATTGCGTCAATTCACATAAAGGTGTGAAATTTCGAATTCACCGCATAACGTGTAAGGAAAAGATCTCTCTAATTCTGAACGAAAACTTCTAAAATTTTTATACAGTAGTAACTTCATCTTTGCTTTTTAGAGAATTTTTACTCTGTAATTTTATAAGTTTTGATGTTCTATTATATATTCAATATTCATTTTTTTTTAAATTTTCAATTACAGCATTTATAATTTTTATTGAAAAATATAAACTACACGAATTTCTAATAAGCGATTTATATAGTACTGTATAATAAAATCGCAATTGATGTTTTGTTTTTATATCGACAGTATTTGTCTTTCAATGTCACTGTTAAAGAAACAATGCTAAATGGGCGTTCATGGTTTCGATGTTTACGTAAACGTCAATTAATTCGATATAACCTACGAATAAAATTCAGGATTGAAAAACTAAGCTTATTTTATATCAGAAACACTTGCTGATGAAAGAACAGAGATTCCATAGCATGTATAATCTGTTTAGTAAAAGCCCAGAATTTTTATTACTCGGTTATATCGCGTTTTTTTTCTGTTTCCCGATAACCAGTGGCTTCTGTATTTCCAGTAAACCATGAATACTTGAAATGTCTTTGGCTTCTGTAAATAATCAGTCATGAAAGATGATGTTCTTTTATTAAGATTATTCTGCATGTTATCAACTTCCTTCTATTTCGCTTCCTCTTGCTTTTGAACACTTAACACTAATAAGCATCACACGTGCTGCTTGTACTTCATTCATGTTCTTGCTGTTAATAGCCTTCTCCAGTTTTTTTGTTTGCTGCTTCTAACAAAACTTAGACTGTCGCATGTATTTCATTTTCTTCTACATTTTTCTGGTTTAAACTCAGTTGCCGTTCCATAATCTTCATGTTACGAACAACTTTCTTTTGTTGTTCTTCAAAACATTTCTGTGCTCTTTTTTCCGTTTCTCTTATTCTTTTAACTTCTTTTCATTTTCTAATCGTTCTTGATAATTTCTATGCACCGAGGAAGCTAATTTCAGTCGTCCTTTGCAATAGGTACAAGGTGTGGGCTTTGGTCATACATGTTTAGTCCCTCCTTAACAATCAAAAGTGAATTAAGCATTCTTTCCAACACTGATGCTCTATCAGGAGAAAGTGCCCGGCATAAAATTGATCCTCTCATTCATGGGAACGGGATTTTCGATGCTGATTTCACTAATTTGGCTATTCTCGGATATTTATCATTATCAGAAACTGTTTATTTTTTAATGCTTCGAGATGTGTAAATATTGATTTCCAAATAAAATAATAAATCTGAAATAAATATACTCCAAATAATATAAGTAAAATAATATTTTATTAATGATTTCATAAATAACAAAAAACTTTTTCCTGCAGATGAATAAAAACCAACATCGTTGCAAAGTTGTTAACCTTTGGGAAACGTATGAAAATCTTTCTCACAAGCAATTACGTGTTGTACTTTTTACAACACTTCGAATATTTTAGGCTAATTTATTTGGTAAATTTTATATGTAAATATGAATTTACATTTTCGTTTACTTTTTTAGTTTCTCAATTAATGCACAATTATAATCGGCATAAGAGAAGATTAAAAAATGGATATTTCACAAGGAAAGTAATCACACATTTTATGAAAATAACACTTACTATATGGAATAATTATACTTGTAGTCAATTTAAACATACATTTATGGGAAGATGTAGATGTGATTTAACGTTAACAATATGCTATGAAATCATTAAAGTAATTTTATTAAACTCAAGTTTATGAAATTATTTAAAGATAAATCAAGTAAAAAAATATTTTTGTAAACGACAACTCCGTAACCCGATTGTTAATTAAAACCAAATAATCTACCAAATTATTGGGCTATAACCAGAATAACTAAATGGTCAGAAACGAAATCTTGTTTAGTGGTAGGAGGTTACGCTACTATCTCGTGTTAATTTTAATAATTATATATTTTGAATTTAAAAGCGGCAGCAGTGTTGTCAGCTTGAGAGATTAATCCCTCTGCGTAATGTGTTTTCCGCTGCAAAAGGACTTTAGTGATTTTCTTAGAAAACAGCCAAAACCGCAGGGATGCTTAGAATACTTATTTTTAAACTCTGTAGAAGGAAATGCAATTCGGATAAGGTAGATTTTGGCGAATAATGAAAATATGGCATGAATACATAAGTTTACTCAACACTGGCTTCTGAATTTGTAATGAGAGGGATTTTTTAAGTGCATAAAAGATTTTTTTAAATACGTTAAATAAATTTTTGTTTTCTATAACCTAACGACACTGAGCGGGCAGTTGCAATTTTGAGTCTGCTCAGGGCCGCGTATTTTCTTCTAAAAAATTCTATTCTGATAGTCCGATAATTCGGCAATTCGTTTGGCTTGCCCCACATCTTAATTAAGCACGTGAAACTGACCAAAAAAGTGAGAAAAGTGAGAAAATGACCTGAAAAGTGAGAAAAGTGAGGATACTTCAGAAAAGTGAGTACAAGTGAGAAAAGTGAGCGACTCCGAGGCCTGATGATGGAACCTGAAACTGATCTGACAACAGAACACCACCAAGAAACTTGGTGAGATATGTTTTCTTCTGAAAAAGAGGATTAATGCTGATATCTGTTATTAAAAATCTTTTGAAGTAGTGGGAGGATGTTAGAACAACAGTCTTAGAATGGCATCCAAACCAGGTTGAGGTTAATAGGCTTGGGGATCTCTACGACAACAATGCTATTAATTACTTCCGAAAAATCCTGGAGAGAGAAAAGCAATTGACATTGGACAGATTCTTTAATGCCCCACAAACAGAAAAAACACGACTGATAAAAATGCAAGACTGTGTATATATGTATTTTTATTATTACATGTAAATAAATGTAGTAAAAAAGTATATAATTTTTTATTTTTTGGGGTCTCCAGAACAGATTAATCAAATTCCCATAAAAATCTATGATAAATTGATAATTGGTTAATGAACAATTCTGATAGCAAACACAGTCTTGGAACTGATTATGTTCATTAACTGATCACCCACTGTATCTTAAAGTGTTCAGTGTTGTGTTTACATTGTTATTAAAATTCACAAACTTCTAGATATTTCTTTTTGATTATGCTATTATTTTCTTTGATATATTATAATTGAAATTTAATGTAGAACAAACAGGATGCATTTTTTTACCATCTACTTAAAAACGATACATTATGAATGATGCAAAAGAGTTAACTGATTTGGCAAAAATGAGTGGCTCAATTAAATAACACATGAAAATTCATTAATATATAATGTAGAAATGTACAGTACATTTCATTAATTACACTAATGTCCATAATCTAAGAAATTATTGTATGTGGTGGTTATGGATCATTGAACTGCAAGAAACATACTTCAAGAGGATGAACATAACATAGGAAGATGAAATTCAGTGAGAAAAGAAGTTTGGATTCACATTCACCTAACCCATTGGAAAAAATGAAAAATGAAATGGACATGGACTGTCCTGCATGACACTGCATGTGCCATGATGTCACACTGTAGTCCTGTGAAGCTTAATTGTGTGTATGGTTGCCATAAATGGCACTATATGCTACATAGCAGTTTGGCATACTGTTTATAATGTTGTCAAGCAGTTTCTGGAATGAATCCCATTCTTGCACAAGTACTCTGGAGCTCTGCAGTAGTCTGTGGTGAAGGATGATGTGTTGCAACCCTGTGACTAAGGGCATCCTATATATCAGGGGTGGCCAACTTTTGTGCACATAAGATCTACTTTTTATCGTAAAAATGTGTCGCGATCGACTTGTTGTCATAGGCATAGTCTAAGTGGGGAGGGGGAGTGTGAAATACATACTATGTTTATACACTGTGTTTCAGTACGAAGTGCACTCACTGCTTATGAGTCGAGTCATAACTGCATGCATACAGTTGCGTTCGGTTACAAATATAATACATTAAGTCAAGACATTGCTAGCGATCGACCAAAATTGGCTTGGCGATCGACTTGTTGGCCACCCCTGCTATATATGTTCTATGGGGTTTAAGTCTGGTGAATAAGGTGGCCAGTCCAGACACCTTATATTCTCAATTTCCAGGTATTCCTAAACCAAGCCAGACCTGTGAGAAAAGCATTATCATTCATCAAAATGAACCCAAGACCAAGTGCACCTCTAAAAAGCTGCACATACTGCTGCAGGATGACATCCCTATAAATCTGGCCTGTTACAGTACACATTTGAACACATGCAGTGGCACACAAGACCCTAACATGATACCACCCCAAACAAAGGTGCCTCCATCTCCAGAACAATTACATTTAATGGTGTGGGCAGGTTCATAATTGTCCAAGGATCACCAGATGTACACTTGTCAACTATTAGTTTCTAGATTGTGATGGGACTCGCTAATAAAAAAGTACAGCATCACATCATTGCAAGTCCAAGCAAGGTGTTCAGTACATCATGTTCTGCAGATCAACATGTGCTGTGTAGTTAAAGGAATGCATACTGCAGACTACCTGGCATATAGGCTGATGTCCTGTAGCTGTCTGTAAATTGTTTGCCTTGACAGTGATACCTGATGCTGCTGAGAGATCTGTAAGCAGTTTGCTTGCTGCGCTGGTGGGTGGCATAGGGCATTTATGGCTACATATCGGTTGTGACATGATCTTCACTGTATTGCCTTCAAACATCTTGGTCACGTTGGAATCATTGTCAAAGCCTACAGATAATGCATTCGGTTCCTGTGGCACTTGTCTCTGAGTTTGGCCAGCCAGCTTCTAATCTCCCAATAATCCTACCATGCATAATGTCATCAATATCTCTTCTTTAAGATAATTACTGCCTATAAATAGTCTTTTGCAATTTAAAGGCAATAACATTTTTTGTGTATGCAATGCAATAACAAGATCTTACAATGCCAATTGCCCAAACTGACGGAAAATACTTTTACACCATTCCCTTATCAGTAAATTTACACACACCTACATCACTCCCTTCAAAAGTTGCCACAAAGCATTTCTACTTGCATTTTGTTCCTTTACAGCAGTGGCTAGTGTGTGTACTTGTGGATTCCTGAAATTATGGTCATAAGTGTATATGCAACATTTTATAATAATTTTGCTGTAATCAAATCCTTATTTTATCATCTATGGTATTTATAAAGAATTATGGTATTATGAAGAACAAAGATACGGGGTATTTTCTTTCTACATATACTATATGACTATTATTATTTTAAATTAAATAAAAAAAAATTTATTATTATTAAAATTTCATTATTTTAATAAATGTATTTTGTTATTTATAACTATTATTGAATTAGATATATAAATGCATTAGATTATTAACAAAATCTTTATGTCTTTTGCCAGATTGTGGAAAGAATTTCATTAGAAATTTTCCATCATCACATATTATTATTCTTAATATGCAATGAATTTTTATGGCTGAGTTGTAGTAGATGATATGAAATTCTAACTATGAAAACTTTTGTTTAAAATAGATAGGGGAGAATCCTGACCAAAATTTTTGGGCATGTTGAAAGTTACAAGAATAATAGGCCTATCTGTAGCACTAAACAATAGGCAGAAACGTTATTTGGTGTGAATAAAAAGTATGGACTATTATAAAGCCCATTATATCTACACATAAAATTTATTATAATGAAAAAGTATTAAAAACTAGCAGGTAGGCCTGGTGTTGCTCGGGCAAAAGTAATGATAGCAAAGATTGAGATTATTACATTATAGTCACAAAAGAAAAAGAGTAATTTCATCAACAAACTAAGTATTTCTAAAGAAAAATCGAATTTGAAAATTGAATGTTCTAATATTGTTCGATTTTCACATGTTCTGATTTTATCATTCGATGAAAATTGAATGTTCTAAAGAAGAAAAGTCGAGAAAAACTGAACTAATGTGTTTAAGTTTGAAAATCAAATGTGTTCTAACATATTACTCTTTTTCTTTTTTCTTTTTTTCCAGAGCCCGTAAATCTTGCACGTCACTTTTTCCTGTTCTCTATTGTTACTTAACACTTTGGTACTTAAATTTGGTACCCTAACTGTGTACCAAATTTCAACTCCTAACCGTTTTAGCAAAAATTATTATTATTACATTACAGTCAACCTTACCCATTTTCACAGAATGCAAGAATTCGGTCCCCCTGTTTCCGGACTAATTAGAATTTTTAGATGGGTCTAAAAATATGTTCAATTTCCACAAAAAACAAAAAAAACTGCATCTGCATCTTGCACATTGCTTTCTCTTAACAATTCCATTGTTACTTGACACTTCCATTGCTGATGAAAGTGTTAAGCCTTAATCCTGTCCCTCTCCCCCGTGGGGAGGAATTTCGAAAAATCCCTTCTTAGTGTGTGTTCTCGTGACATACCCTGTGTACCAAATTTTAACTTATCATCATCATCATCAACTCGTCTCGATTATATATATAGATTTATGATGATAATTCAATTCTTGTGGCCTTTGACACTGGCTGCCCAGAGCTTCAGCCCTATTAGTCCCTATGTATATCTGCCCCTGTACACAATACATGTAAGCTGACTGGGTACCGCAAGCTTTGATACAATCTGGCCGTGTTAATTGCTTCAAATGACGTCATACATGCGCACTTGTTTGCTGTGGCAAACGTCCACATGAGCAAACTATAGAGTTCCTGCAAGAATTGCACTGACTTAAAATGGCTGGCCACTAGCTGCCAATGTAAAAGCGCACACACATGATAAAAAAGTTCACACATTAGAATAAATTATTATTGGCATATTTGTTCTCATAAAAAGTATATTGACAGTCAAAACTTTCTCTTAAGCATGCTAAGCAAGCCCAGAGAATTTGCTCCTGAAAATAGACGATGCTTTCTGAAGACAGAAAATTCCAAAAACATTTCAATTCTTTAACATACCAGAAGTTCTATTATTAATAGATCATTAACTGTCATACAGTGTGAAGTGAGTGTTCAAGAACAGAAAAGATGGAAGATAAACATTATCAAACTAGTTTTTCATTCCTACTCACCTGATTTGCATGCCTTTAGACCAGTGACACATATCCTTTCTCAACAGTAAATTATTCAGAGATCCCGCACATATAAAATAGAATAACTAAAAAGATTTTTAAAATAAATATTCATTAAATATTTATTGAATTAATGGTTAAAATATCAACTTTATTGAGTAAGTTTTTAAAAATAGTCATTAAATAAAACTTATTCAAATAGACTAATTACCTGTTTAAAAACTTGAAAAATCAATTCTTGATCAACAGCATGAATTGACAGAATTCGAAAAAATGTTGTAAGCTAGAAAATACAATTAAAAATTTCAATAAATATATGTAAATAAAGATATACTTTTATTTTAATAATGAATAGAAAATTTTAACTTCTATTTTTATAATTTGATTTACACTGAGGAAAATTTATGTATGTAGGCAATAGATAACATATGTAAATGTAAATGATCTATCATATCATACACACATTGGTTATCATAAGTAAACTATATTATATTTTTGATTGAAATGCTCTAGCCTTAAGATTTTAGCATCAAAATATTTTTATATACTTGTATTAATATACTTATGGGGGAGGGTTTATTTCAGTTTGTCAAGGATGGTAAAAATTTTCCAGTCTACCACTGTGTAACAATTCTGTTTTTCAGTCTATTAATGGTTTTAGCAATTTAAGCAGACAGTTTTGGCTCTGCCTGGGTCCATTATCTGATGTAAGATAATTGGATGGAGACTTTTGGAAAGACTAGACATCCATATTACTTACGTACAAGCAGAAAATATTAAGACACACAACACACACACTCACAACACACAAAAAAAAAAAAATACAGGATACAACACACAATGTGGCATTTGACAAAATCAAATAATAACAACTACTGAATACTTGCTTGCATAAAATCATTTGATTATTATTAAGTATAATACAATTTTAAATTTCAGAAAAAGTTCAAAGGAAAACCACAATAATAATTAACTATTTTCAATCTCTAATATTTGCAGTATATTAAAACTAAAAATATTACTGAATATTAAACATTAAATACTGATAGTCCTTCATTATATCATATTCGAGGAACAGTAGACAATAAGCTTCTTTGAATAACTAGAAAATTTTCTGAAATTAAAACTTATTTGATATTTTGTGGCTTGCTTATAAATGGAGTTACTGTCTATAAAAAGTGAAATGAGAAAATATTATTATTAAACAACTTCTTGTCTGATTATATCTATTTTATATATATATATATATATATATATAAAATACTATTATATTGTATTTGAATTTACAGGTTTATCACACTATTATACTAATTTACAATAGTACATACAATTTAGACACTAAATTGTCTAGCATATATATAAAAGAGAAAATCTTATTAAACATAATTAATCTGAAAGTAATATTTACTTCGAAAATTAACAAGAATACTTGTAAAAAAATAACTGAATATAATTTACCTCTCTTATTAAAATATCTAAGGCTCTTTGAGGATCAATTGGGGAGTCTAATTCTCTTGCAACACTTGATGATCTACTTCTCATTCCAGATGGACGATTACCAGATATCCCAGGAATTGCTTCATGTTCTAGAACTGCTGCAACTAAACAAATAATATTTTCATATTATTATTATTATTTATTATTGTTGTTGTTGGTAGATTGTATCCTACTTGATTGACACCAGTGTTTAATCTAGGCCAGACCATGGTTGAAACATAATTAATGAAAAACTGTTATTTTATATACTTTTAATTTAGCAATAAATCTGTAATTTAAAATTTCCTGACTATGTGACATGTGTTTAATGTTGCTTTCTACAGTGATATCTTTGTTGTTATTAAGATCTAGACGTCTGTGTAATGTATGTAATATAATCTCTTTGTAAGAGAGAACTATATAAGCATTAGCCATTCTCCATATGTACTTTATGGCCGAGTTCTGAATTTTTGCCAATTTTTTCAGTATATATATTTTGTATGTTGTGGATGTTTGAATGGATATGTTTCCTCTGTGTAATTTTGTCTTCTTTTGTCTGTTTATGGCTGGTCATAGTATATTTTGTGTGTGTTGTTCTCTAAGACTGATTATGATTTATATTTGTAGTATGGTAGTGTATCTGTAACAATTTGTGTTTCAGCTTTTCATGCATTGTTATTTAATTATGTAAGTAGTTTGTATATGATAAAGCTTACAATCAGATAAGTTTTGGGTCTTTCAGATGTGATTTTTTTTTTTGTGTTATGATTGCCATACAATGTCTTTGTCTTGTATGGCAATCTTGAACCTTCCTCTCTCTAGAGGTGTGTGTAAATCCAACTTTTTGCCATCAGTAAAAAAAGGTTATGGATTATGAAATACCATTTATACAAAATGCAAGAGGCAAAGAAAAATATATAGGTAGCACACATTGAATCTTAGAAAAAGTTTTAAGAAATACATGACAGGCATACATAAAAATGGAAAGACTACAAGCTCTCATTGCACATTAAATAAAAATATAGAAGTTAAACAAATGATGGTATTATATTCCAACTAAAGACACTATCAGATTTTAATCAAGTTTTCATTTGTTTATTACTATATGTCAGACTTAATTTATATGTAATTACGTAAAATTTAAATGGAAAGAATCAAGAATAGTCATATCCCTAACAAGAACACTTCTGCTAAGAACAACTGAAGAAATATATAGAGCTACTGTATTAATGGTAGTAGTTGACTAAAAACATGAAGAATCAACCTTAAATCTGTGAATGCAATAAAAATATTTTAGGTGGAAGATTTCTGTTAATATATTGTAAGGAGTCAAGTCTGACATTATCTTTTTATTTTTTGGATTTTATTGTTATTGTTATTATTTATTTTGGAAATCTTTTAATTTTGTTTAAAAGACAATAATCCCTCACCTTCCCTGCACAAAATTTAAAGTAATGGTAAAACAACCTTGCTGTTAACATGGCTGACACTCACATTGCCAATCTCAAAATGACATATTTGATTAAGCAGTCTCCAAGTGGAGTTAAAGAACTCTCTCTTAATCCCTCTGTTACTGATTTTTAAAAAAGTCAAAAACTCTTTTCTGAAAAAATTGGTATGACTATTATAAAAGACATTGCAAACAAAAAGTATTATTATTATTATTATTAGCATGTAAATGAGATAGAGTGACACATTCAGTTGTGATGTCACACCTGAGATAAATAAAAACACAATGAAGCTGAAGACAGCAAGATGAAGCTTCTGAAAGCAAGTAAAGCAATTTCTGAAGTAAGTTCTATCAATGAAGGGATTTTCTGGCATTTTTGGTGTGATGATTAGGCAGTTTAGATTGTATGAGTCTTTCTTTTGTTTGTAAATAATCTGTATCTGATTTAGCTTGTCGGTTTTTGTGGTGTTTTAGTTTAAGTTAGATTTAAATTCTCCAATTGTCTGGAAAGTTTTGTGAAAATTAGTTTTGGTTTTATTTTTGATTTGGACTAATTATAATTATGATTTTTATAACTTTTGTGTGGTTTATTATTGCTAACATAGGTTTGTGTTTTTTTAATGCCTGAATACCTAGTTCATTTGTAACAAGTATACTCATGATAATCACAGTGGCTTGAAACAGCCATGCCTGAATATACTCATTTGTGATGATGTACATTTTTTAACTGATAGATGGCATCGATTTTGGTAGAATTTTGAAAGATCTAATGATATTGTATGACTCAGCAGTTCTTGTAGCCTTTATGACAATCTTCAAGTTTTTTTCTGTACATGTACAGTCAGCATAAACCAATGTAAATTGGAGCTTGTAACAAGAGTTGATTTAAAAATAGTGAGTAATAAAAAAAAATATATTAATCAGTGATGAGGAATTAAAACTTATATTTATCTGAATCAGTTATTAATAACATGAGTGATTTTTCATTTAGTGAAAGAATTGATGGAGATTTTGACATAACAGGCAAAACTCTGATACCTTCATTTATAGAAGGAATCAAACATTGTTGCCAACTGCAACCAAGCTGCAATGTAAAATAACTTTTTTACATGTTAAACCTCGTATATAAAAAATTTGGTATATTTTCATTTGAAAAAACTCAGAAAAATGGTTTTTTTAAATTGCTTCAAAATGTTAGGCTTAATTTAAAAATAAGCTTGACCTGTGGCTACCATCAGGTGTTGTAAAACTAGGCCTTGAACAGGTTAAAACTGTTTATTGGTAGAAGTTAAAAATGTTGATATATGTTACTGTAATTATTTTATCAAATCAAATAAATACTTTTTAAAAAGTTCACTTACCAATTAAAGGTTGAATTCTTTCTTCCTGTATTTTGATTACCGCTTGATATATCCAAACAGCAACATCATTCAATACTTGACGATATTCAGAAAGATCAAAATTTCGTAAACATTGCTCATTCTGTCTAGGGGTATTTTCTGTTTGGAAAGCCTAAATTAAAAATCAAGCTTCAGATACTTTGTTGTTTCCAGTTGTTTACATTAACTTTTTAATATTGTTAAAAGCATATATTATACAAAATTTATGAACCTAGCTAATTCCTGAAGTTTAAAAAAAAGTGAGTTTGGACTAAGTTGATGTTTTAGAAATTGTTATTACAGAAATTTAAAGATCAACGTTTTGGTTAAATTGTATTTTTAATATGAATTCCTATGAATGTCTTTTCACACAGCAACTTAAAATTTTCATATTTTATTGTGTAAAAAATAAATACAATAAAATTTTCTTTTTCCAAATTATTCTATGAAGATCAATTGAAAAAGTTTTTTGATGTACTCCAATTTTTTAAATAAATTCTTGCCTAGATAATTGAATAATTTTAATAATAAAATAAAGCAACCCCTGAAGTATATCTGGAATAAAATACAAAAGAATTTTCAATCTACAAAGATAGCCTAGAAAATAACACAAGAAATGTTTTTCTCATTCACTACTTTCTAAACTTCAAGCATATCTCATTATTATCTGATCTTTTGGATATGAAATTGTTTCTGTACATAATATAATACTATCAGTTTGAAAAGAAACCTATCAACAAGTGTATATGCATAGTGTCATTCTGCACATCTTTGTACTTCAGAAATAACTTCATTGTCATCCTTAAACTCTCTTGTAAATTGCATTTCTCAGCAAGCATGATTATGATGACATTTTTCTGGAGCAGTAAAGGAGAGATTATGATAATGTTTGTCATAATTACTCCTTTACTGTTGCCAAGTTGTCAATAAACACTAACATCCATGTGAAATTCTTTAGACTAAAACTACAAATTCAAAAAGATAGTATAATTTTCTGCATATAATCTACAAATTTTGTGTTAAAAACTTTTTACTTTAATGGTGTGGATGTGTTGTTTATAATTTGCAACTATTTTTCCATAACATCAAAAAATTTAAAATTATTTTGCTTTTTTCATGTTAAGAAGTCTTCTTGACAGGATTTCTTCTGTTGTAGCATGTTGAAAGGATTCAGAAGACAAAAAGTGTCTATGGATCCATTCATTTCCACTTATGAATAAAATACATATACAGTGTTATTTAAACATCAATCAGTATTCCAACAAACATCTCAAAGCCAATCTTATTTTAAAAATGTTTTAGGCTTAGCATTAGATGTTTTAGCTAGATGATAATGATTAAGAGTGTTTGATCTCACATCTCAACCAAGAAGACTGAATCTTATTGACATGGCAACTTAATTTCTTCACTATTGATGTGGAGGAATTTGAAAGTCTACTCCAATGACAGATGAAAAAAGTTCATGTAGAAAGGTGATTTAATTATGGTATTTTATTAATACAAAGATTCATGAAACACCAGAAAGAAGTCATTTTCAAAGTCACCAAAAATCATACTGAGAGAGCTTTGCATTTTATGTGAAGATTGTTTTATTTTTATCATTAATTTTATTTATTTATTTATTATTAATTCACTATTATAAATGTGAAATTAGAATAATAATCTTGCAACTCTGTAGAAAGTTACAGTAATTTCATTTTAAATTTTGATTGCCCATTAAAGTATTATATGTTGTGTTTAATTGTTACACTTTTCTGTAAGCAAGTGCAACTGATTGTTTGAACTCTAAAATAAATCTCTTTTTTAATATACAGTCAATTCTGCTTAATTAGGGCATAGAATTTATTATTAGTTCATTTAATTGGAACAGCCACTTAATTGGGCCAAAATGGATTAGTCCCAATTAAGTGGCTATACCAATTAAATGAACTAATAATAAATTCTATAATAAAATATGTAATACATAGGTAAATAAATAAGTAGGTAAAAAAATAATAATTAGGTACCTATTTTAATGCTTTATTAAACCAAAATACAGAAAATATTTGTACTATAAATTTTCCAGACTCACAACGATAGATAACTGATTCGCATAATGTTAGTGTTGCCAAATATTAGTAGCGATGTACACAAGGGTTGACAATTCAATCCATTCCTGATAGAACATGTTCTAACTAAAAAGAAAGAAAGGAAAAATTGTTCAAACTAAAAAGGGAAAAAGAAAAGGGTTCATCCAAAAATCATTTTATGGTCTTCCTTTGAGCACAGTTTACTTGGAGATAGGCCACTTCAGTGGGAGTGTGTGTAGAATCCACCAGCTTGATGCTGGTCTCAACCATTGGATGGCTGCTGTCTGAATCTAGACGTAATTATGCACACAAATGCCTTCCAAGGGAACTCTCGCTGTCTTCCAACTCTATTGAGAGACCACAAAAAATTGTCCGGCAATCTTTGTCCCTTCACTTTTAAGGGGATCGCCCAGTCCAATCCAGAGCAGCACCAGTAACTTGCATTCAGGTCCGCCTCAGACGAAATCTCCGTGTGATACATCTTGCTATGCTGACCTCCTCCAGAAAAACCAAACTGCCTGAGCAAAAGACAAAATCGCTTTGTCTCTGCCAATCGTTAGACCTACATGACATTAGTCTACGTAGTGCCTACATATTTTCGGAAGATTACTAAAATATATCAAAACTTGCTAAATTCCTTTTCTGCTACTGTCCCAATTAAGTGAAAAATTGTCCCAATTAAGCGATTAAATTATGTATTAATTTATTAGTTTGGTTTCTGTTCTTTGAGATTTGGCCCAATAAAGCAGCTGCCCCGATTAACCAGTGGCCCAATTAAATGGAATCGACTGTACTACTTTCAGTTTCCATGAGTTGGAAAATGACTGTATTTTATAATTCTGAATTTTAAAGTTTTATTGTACTTTTTTAAAATGAATTGTTTAATTTCTTTCCTAGATTTGAAAATACAGGGTGATTGTAATTAGTTTCCCTACTCAGACCTGTATAGAGTCCATTGTCATTGATGTATTTTGATGAAACTTGGTATATACATTATGTAGACCACGAGGGAAAAGGAAAATGCAAAAACAAAAAAAAATAATTAATTCAAGTTTTTACTACCACTAGGTGAAAAAATGGTGCATGAAGAACAAGAAACACAAAATGGAAACATGCAAAAAATTTTTTATTTATGACATTTGTTCAATGTGCAATCCATTTGTGTCAATCACACGTTCAAAGTGTCTTACAGTGTGTTCAACAGTAGACTGACAGGTTTCTTGAGAAATTGCAGCAATATGGTATGTTATGCTTGCTTTCAATTCAGGCAGAGTCCATATGGTTCTGGGATATCTGATAGATCGTGTCTATAGAGGAAACATATGAACTCTGCCTGAATTGAAAAGCAAGCATAACTTGCCATATTGCTGCAATTTCTCAAGAAACCTATTGGGCTACTGTTGAATATGCTGTAAGGTGCTTTGAACATGTGATTGATGCAGATGGATTGCACATTGAACAAATATAGTAAATAAAAACCTTTTGCATATTTCCATTTTGTGTTTCTTGTTCTTCATGCACCATTTTTTCCACCTACAGGTAGAAATCTGAACTAATAATTTTTTTTGCATTTTTCTTTTCCCCATGGTCCATATAATGTATATACCAAGTTTCATCAAAATACGTCAATGACATTTGATTCTATACAGGTCTGAGTAGGGCTGCGAGTGAGTCGGTGAGAAAGAGAACCATTCTTGAGCTAGCATTCAGAAGAAGCAGACAGAAAAAGGAAAAGGTCCAGGTCGTCGTTGCTGAGTGAGACAGAGATCTTAGGTCATCTGCAGGGAAATGACTGAAATAGATGGACACTAAAATCGAAAGTTTGGTGAATACTTAGGAATCATCAGATCTGAGATAGTGAAAAACACGATAAAAAGTGAATTTGGTGCAAGTCTCCATTTTGAGAAGAGTGAAGACCAAACAAAAGAAAAACCTGGGTACCCCACCAGCACTTTTTTCCTTATTATTCTTACCTTTCCTTCATCTCATCCCTTCCTTCTCTATTTCTCCTTTAGAATATAAGTTAGTTTAAGATAGTTATAATATTTTGGAAAAATATCTCAACAGGAAAGAACCATTGTCGCGAAAACGTGTCACCATCCTTTGTTCACACAAAGATCTATCACAGTAATCATGTATATATTGGAGTTGCATAATTGGGATCCTAAAGAATCTAGTGTATATAGAACTGTGCAAACATTAATAAAATATTTTATTGTGAACAACCTTAGATTGTATTGTTCATCCGCATGTTCACCACAGGGCAACTTTAATTATAATCACTCTGTACTTCTTTTTGGTTATTAAATGTCCTAGCAAACTGTATATTTCATTGTTGATGTGCTAAGAAAGCAAATAAATGAAAATGCAAATTTGTTAAAATTATATGAGAAACTTTCTTGTCAACAAATAATTTCTTCTGTGGAGTATATGTTAAACTTTCTTTGTCAATGAAAAATGGCTGCTATAAATTACAGACAAGAAATTATGAAAACTAGCTTATGGTAGTCAAAGATTCCAATAATGACACAACATACTTGGAAGCTTTTAAAAAACTGTGAATGAGTAAAAACTTGTTACATTATTTTCTGGGAGTTAAAGTTTTTTATTGCTAGCATTCATTAGTTGAAAAAAGTTCTCTCTAATATACACAGTATAATTTACAGTAACTGTAAATAGCCACAAAAGTTAATTTGCAAATTAATGTGCAGTCTTGACTTGAAGATAATATTTAAACTGGAGGAGATATCAAAAATATACTGATTTCACACTCAGAATATACAATTTAGTTTAGAATGTCTTCTATAGTAATGATGGTTATTTAACTGTCTCACAGATATGGCTAAATTATAACTCTCCTCAGTTTTCAGCCACAATTTCCTAAGCATAAACTATATGATCATTCGGCAACTCCTCTAAAGTTGACATGACAAACTATAGCTAACTAATTTTTTGAAGTTCTTTCTGTGAAACATCCTTACCTAGAAGCCAGATTCCACTAATATAAATAAAAAAGATAGATAAATAACAAATCCTTTGTTAAACAACACTGGGTGTAGTAAACAACGTACTGGAGAACTCTGGAGCTTGAAAATGTTAGTGGTGAACTTTCTCTTTTGTTTTTTTCGTCGCACACTGGTCATAGGGTACATTGTAAATCTTTTGTTCTTTCTAAACAAGCTTAGAACCTCTCTACATCATTAGAAAAAGAGCTCTCCTTTCAACCATTTTCCCCATCAAACTTTCACATGGCCACATTTCAAAGTTCTTAGTTTGATCTACTATCCTTTCTCGTATCATTGAAAGGCGTCTAGTAGAGGCAAATTTGTTTGCTGAGCAACTGCTATGCAGCTTGCTATTAGCATTCCATCATTGATGGCTTCATTTGAATAGTGCCATAAAATAGAAGTATGGCTGGTACACACCTAAATCATGATGAATTGAACTCCATTTATGGGGTCAATTCATCATGATGCTGTTTTCATTCCCACTATCTGCATTCTCTGCCTGAGAAATGCCCGTGAAAAAATTTGTAACTTCAGGAAATTCCAATCTACTCAGAGGAAAGTTCTCATCCATCTAAGCAAAGTATACTCCATCATCACTAATAAAAGTCTTCAGATTATTAAGAAACTCCCCATAGACCTACAGATTATTTATAACTGCAACAGATATAGGCTCTGCACATTGAATCCTTCATTCACAACAGTCACAATGAAATAACCATAATTTGACTTGTGAGTGACTGTACGAAGTCCCCATTAAACTTACTGATCTGCCATACCCTACTTATCAGCTGCTTGTGGATTGTAGTTCTGTAATTTTCACTGCATCAACATCTTGTCTGATGATTCTAAATTTCTCTCTGGTGTTGGCTGTGTGTTTGTGGTCCCTTGAAAGAACAACCAAACTCCACTTTTGATTCTACATCCTTGACCAAAGCTGCTCCATTTTTTAGGCTGCACTTCTAGCCATTTATAAAGCCATCATCTGCGCAATCAATCCTTCATCAACAAAAATGTTGCCAAATACACTGACAGCACTTTTACAATTCATTCTTTACATAACTCCAATAGCCCGTATCATATAATTAGTATGATTCATGATGATTTTATAGAAAGTTCTTACTATTACTTCATAGACTGGGTCAAGAACCATCTGGCATTCTTGACAATGAGAAGGAAGATGCCCTAACCAGGAATGCAACAAATGACTGTCACACCATATGCTTTTAATTTTATTCCTGTCTCTATCCTTCATGAAAATCTTATCAGCAGGAGAGTTATTTTCAACATTACCAACTACAGTAGAGTCCCGAAAACTTGGCCTAATGTGAACTGAAGGGTGGCCGAGTTTGTGAAAATGCCAGGTTATCAGGAATGGAGTTAAAAAAGAATAAGTACGAGTGTTTTCCTCAGAAAATACTATACTGTACTTGTATGTATTGTTTGCTTGAAAATACAACAGAGAATAAACTGCCCAAATACTCTTAAACAAAGGAAAAGTACATACTTTATGAAGGCATAGAGCCTTTACTACATGAAAATGAAAATTAATGAATACACAGTGTACAGTAATTTATCTGATAAGACAGACCTCAGAAAAATACTTTGAGGCATAAAGCTGTCTATAATGAAAATTAACCAGCAGACTTTGCAAAAACTGGCTACTTTTTTTTTTAAAAGAAATGAGTAATGTCCTGTTGTCTTCCACACTGCACTCTGCGTTTTGCTGCTTCATCACAAAGACGACGAAGGAACAGTAAGTCCATTACCGACACACCTTGTTGTTCAAAATACTGAAGGGCGGTTTTGACAGACTTTAGCTCCTCACTATGTGATATTTTAGGAGCTTGTATGGTGGAGTCCTCAACATCAACGTCTTCATCCTTTTCTGACATTTTTTCATTAACTGTGACAGCAGCAATAATTTCTGCATCGGACATAATGTCAGACACGTGGTGAAGGAGTGGGAGTGTGGCCAAGTTATCGAGTGTCGCGTTTTCGGGACTCTACTGTATATCAATAGACACTGGCCATATCCAAACCATAACATAACAATTTCTGTCCAATCATGGTTACTTTCAGTGTTACCTTCTTCATTTTGGTAAACATACTAATGACCTCTGCATTAACTGTGACGTTAGCATTACCTTTTTCATTGTCCTATACTCAATGGTGGTAAGCTGAAGCTAAACTTTATACTCAGTGCTCTGACATTAGCTGACCTTGCAAACATCACCAGCTCTGTCTAACAATGAAGTGTATCATGCTTTAGAATAACTACTAATCAGACATTATATCAGAAGAATTCCAACTCAAGAATATAAACAATTCTCAATAATTTCTTAGATTCTGTCCTCACAATCTTCTGTGTTTCTTTTATCATATTATACAGTATTCTTTTATAATTTATTTTTGATTTATGTTTCCACACCTTATTGTACTTTTATCAGTTGTTTTACCTTGTTTTTGATCTGTACATAAAATTTATTTTCTAATTCTTATTTAATCTGATTTGCATTGCAGTACCGGGCAATTGTTAATAAAGATTATATTGATGGTCTGGAAATGTGTTATTTTTTTAGTGATGAATTCAGGTTCTGTTTGGGAACAGACAACCACTGTATTAGTATGGAGAATTATTGGCGAGTACTTCAATTTCTTCTTTATTTTTGAGCAGTACACTATCTCCACTGCTGACATGCTGGTCTGGGGACCCATCTTGTATGGCAGTATATTGTCCCTATTGGGGTGAGGGACATGAGGGCACAGGATTTCCTGAATGTATTGCACAATACATATTCAGAAATTCTGTGCCTTCATGTGTTACCTTTTCATGGCAAGACTGCAAACAGCCATTTTCCAGCATGATAACACCTACCTAAGGTTTTCCAGGAATGTCTTCATGTGTGGCTATCATGTTACCACACTTTCTTGGCCTGCCTGGTCTCCAGATTTGTTGCCCATTGAACATTTACAGAACCAGATGAAACATCAGTTTCAGCCATCTACAAGTACGAGGGATCTGAATTGTTGCATCATCCATCATAGATCATCATACAGTGTGTATGCTTCTATGCATGACTGTATTGTTGAATATCCAAGTAAGAGGAGGTCCTACAAGGTGCTAAAAGTTCCTTTAAATTGTATTATTGTTCCATAGGAAATTATCTCATTGTTATGATATCATCATTACTTATTCCCATAGTCATTATATTCATACTAACAAAACCCTATTCAATTCCGATGCCTTCTCCTTGCTGCATAACTTTTTTGCTAATGAGTGTATCATCATATTGCAGAATTCATTGTGTCTAAATGATTCAAAATTCAATATGTATGTATTTTAGAACTCAAATAACAGTTGGAACTGTTTCATGTAAAATTTTATTTCATCTACTTGATTTTTCTGTAAGAATAAATGGAGATTATCAATTTAAAGTAACTTTTGCATTGATAATTGTTTCCTAAAACAATTTATTGATGCCATAAAAAATAATTCTTATATCATTTCATATGGCATCAATAGATTAAAATTATTCCAAAAACAAAACTAGAATATCATTATATCAAAATTTCTATATAAGTTGTGAATGTATTTAGAATTTAGATATTGAAGAGTTGATGCAGATTTTGCTTGTCAGTTGCTTTTGTCACATAATATAAATAATAAACATGTTTCAAAGAACATTTCAGCTTCTTAAAATTCTCCATAAATAAGCTAAAATTTTTTAAAATAATTTTTCATTCTTTAATGATAGTTCAGTGACATTCAGTTAAATTAAGAACTATAATTTAAAAAACTATAATGTTTTTTAGCAATATTCCAATTTAACTGAAAACTGAACATTATTTTTTTATTTTTTAACAATAAATTAACTACAATACAGTGCTAAGCTATAATAAAATATTTATTACGAACATTAGAAAAACTTTTTATCAAATAAATATATGCTTAATAAATATTTGAATAGAAAAGCTTTGCCTACTTTTTGAGAATATAGAAATTAAATTATAGAAAATATAATTCTTTAAAAAATATATAAATAAATTAATAATAATAAATATGAAAATTTAATTTATGAACTACTAATGAATTTTTACCTTATCACCACTATATTGTTTTAAATTATGCAGTAGACGACAAGTATTACTTAACCACATTGTTGTGTATTCTAAATCTTCATGACGTTTCTGTAATTATTATTATTAATTATTAATATTTTAATAATTTGATTTTTCAGAATATAATATATTCAAACATATTTTTACTAAAAACTCTTATAAATATTTATTCTTTTTTCTTAAAAAGTTAATCTTAAACTTTTTAAAAATCTATTTTATATTATTTCAAAAACTGCTTCAGTTTCTATAGATATTTAACATATTTGAGAAATTTATTAAGAAAAAATTTGAATTTGAACAATGAAGTCTACTTTTTTTTAAATTAATTTATATTAAGGTGAAAAAGATGATAAATCATGTAATCTATTTATGATGTATATATGTAATCTATTATATGAAGTATAATTCTATTATAATTATATCAAATACATAAATTTATAATTATATGTTTTAGAGTTTGAAACAATTTTTTATAATAAAGCTTTTTTACAAACAATTATGAATAAAATAAGATAAAAGAGATAATGAAACACAAAAATTTAGTTTCATTCTTGACAGTCATAAAACTGCAAGTACATTTTCTGGAATACATATGAAACATGCGAGGAACAACCATTGTCATCATGTGTATGTTGGATGCCTACTATCCAGCACATAGGAAATTGTCTGATCATGCTTTATAACTTTAATTTCATTTTTATTGATATCAACAAAAACAAATATTCTTTCTATAAAACCAACCTTGAGTACAGTTTTCCAATTGAGTAACTGAATGGCTTGAGTGCAAAAAGTGATAAGTCACACAAAGAAGAATTTAAGAAATATCACATTTAAATCTTTAAACAAATCCTGAAATTGATATTTGAAAAAAAAAGGCCATTTTTGCTATAAATTGGCTTAATAATAAGCCAATTTATAGCAAAAATGGCCTTTTTTTTTTTTTTATTAAACATCAATTTTAGGATTTGTTTAAAGATTTAAATGTGATATTTCTTAAATCAGTTATGATTTAAATGTAATCTGTAAGAACTACTAAAACTACTAAGAAAACAATCAAAAATTCATTTATACTGATTGATTCTCAGATGTTTGCAAATACAAATTTTAAAAAATTTATATCTAACTAAGAAGGAAATGTAATTGAATATAATTTTCATAATCAATTGCATAGATAAAGTGATAAAAATTGCACATATTCTTGTAAAATTTAGAACAACAGTGAAATTATGATTGTTGGCAAAGACATAGTTATAAAGGGCATTACTGAGGTTGAGGCCGAACTTTTAAATGCAAAAACATGTATGTCGGATGTTCAGCGCCGCTTTTCTCTAAGCTTAGAAGTTTGACAACGGTGTTTGGAATGTCAAACATGATTCTACCGACTTTCCAAATGCCATTGTCAAACTTCTAGGCTTACAGGAGAGCGGTGCTGAACGTCCGACATATGTTTATGCATTTAAAACTTTGGCCTCAACCTCGCTATTAAGAAATATTAAGTTACTAACAACTTGGATGGAACAGAGGATGATGTTCAAGGAGGCTGAAGACTATGACAACAATGAAAATTCTAAATGATGACAATGAAAATGATAGAGTATTGTTTCATGATTTTTCAGATTTTTTTAAAAATGCAAATTGCTAATTCTTTGTATTCAAATAACATTAATAACAAAAAACTGACTAATTTTTTCCAAAAAGTAAGGATTCCAAAATTGGAAGTTGACTTATATTTTGGCCAATACAGTATTTTCTGTTTAATTTTTATTAATTAATTACAGTATTACATCAACTATTACATCAGGTTTAAGGAAATTCTGATTTCTGTGAAGATTCTGCAAATGTGAATTTCAGTAACTTTATGTTTATGTGATATTAACTGTGTATTAACCAATTATCATCCCAGTTAACTTTAGACTCTTTATGATGATACTTTTTATCATTTAAAAGTTGTATCAATAGTTTTAGAAGATAACAATAGATTGTATTTTTAATTAGTCTATTTTTGTCATTATAAAGTTCTCACAATGTATTAAAAAATTTCTAATCTTTTTAATTTGTCATATTTATTATATCATCATAAGGTTAATACTTACTTTTATATGTAATAAAATTAATAAAATATTTTAAATAAATAAATAAATAAGCATATACACTGGTACTTTGTACTTTGAATGACTAACTTCAATCACTTCAGGATTCAAACAAAAAATTCTACAAAATTTCTGCTCAGAGTTCAAACTGTGAGGGAAATGAAGAAATATGCTGAGACCATAAACGCAATTTGTTGTGTCCAAGTCAGCTTTCACTCTCACGTTATGTTTGTATGTTTTCAGTGCTTTTTTCACTTTATTTTTGGTGTGTTTAGTTATACAGGGTGTTTTTTTTTATCTTGAGACAATGAAATAACTTACTTGAATCTCATTATTTTGAGAGAAAGGTATCTAGAAAAGTTGTAGGGTTTCAAAGGCCCAATCAATTGGTGACCTTGGATGTGGCCTTGACCTTCAAGGTCATTTGAGGGTCTGTTTTTTTCAACGGGAACACACATTTTTGACCCCAGCAATGGAAAGAACGGGGAATTTCACAACAAGATGTACCTCTGACCTTATGGTCTGGTCAAAGGTCACAATTATTTTAAGGTTTAAATTATAAGTTTTTTCTAATGGGAAACCATACTTTTTATTACTGGAATGGGCAGGGAGGTAAAAGTTACATTTTTTCATGACCTTATTACTTTGACCTTTAAAAGCATTCACTACTTTTAGCACTATCCAGGAGTAACAATGTGGAAATAGTAGTTTTCTGCTCCCTTTGAGGTGGTTATTTTCAGTGAGTCCCTTTGCCTCTCACTATCGTGGTGCTTGATTTTTGTGAGTCATCTTACTTCTTGCCATTACTTGAGATGTTGGTTTCGGGAAAAATTTTACAAATGTTCAAAATAATGCCCTTTCACTTCGATGCATTTGTTGATCCGTGCTTAAAATTATCATGCTTGAGATGACCTTCAGAGGTGAAATTTGGGGTACTCAAGGTCATGGCTGATTGTGAAATTTCCCACTCTTTCCATGTAAATGTAACTTTTACCTCCCTGCCCATTCCAGTAATAAAAAGTATGGTTTTCCATTAGAAAAAGCATATAATTTAACCCTTTCCCGGCCAGGGTACCGATCTATCGTTACCCTAATTGTTTAGCAAAAAAGCCAGGGTACCGATTGATCATTACCCTGTTAACAATCGATTTTTATAAAATTTATCAACAACAGATGTCAGCACTTGACGGCATCGTCTTGTTTATCGTCTGTTTCACATATTTTTGTCCAGGTGGTGTTTTGTTGACTTAAAAAATTTTAATTATCGTTTTTTTTCTTAATTTTTCATTTTCTGATAATTTTTTATTTCATTTTTAGCATATTCATGCAATAATATTGCTATAATAAGTTCATTAATTCTATAATAAGTTTATTCAGCTATAATATGTTAATGCATTATAAATATTCAAGTTATGACCTTCAGTTCTGATATTTTATATATTTTTTTAATTTTTAATTTTTTTTTAAATCTAAAATATCAGCAAATGTTACATCTATTGCTACTAGTAATCATATGTTTATTACAAAAATATATAATCTTGTTTGATATGAAATGAATAAAGTATATTAGTTCATTATATTAGTTGAAAGCAGAATAAAGTTCAGATTTCAAACAAATGTTTGATATAATGTGCGATAATTTCACAACGAATAAATGTACATGCATAAATGTTATATCAAATTGTACAGAACAATATTCTATGTCGTTCTGGCTCAGTGACAATAAGAATGAAGTAACCAGACAATGTTAATTTTGACAAAAAGTAACAAATTTTCAAGTTTGAATGTCAGAATATCATATATTATTTTTTTTTCTCATAAATTTTTCAAACAAACTTTATTGAAAATGTCATATTTAAAACTAACTATATTGATAAATATATGTGATTTTTTCATATGAATAAAATAATAATTTAATTTTTGGTGACTTTTTAAAATAATATTGCCTGATTCACCTATTTTGCCCTTGGCCATTTTACAAAATAAACATAAACAAAGGGGCGTGGCAAACAGCAAACTAAGGGTTAAACCTTAAAATAATCATGACCTTTGACCTAGACCATAAGGTCAAAAGTATATCTGGTTGTAAAATTTCCCACTCTTTCCATTGCCAGGGTCAAAAATATATGTTCCCATTAAAAAAACAGACTTGACCCTCAAATGACCTTGAATGTCAAGGTCACATCCAAGGTTACCAATTGATTGGGCCTTCGAAACCCTACAACTTTTCTAGATACCTTTTTCTCGAAATAATGAGATTCAAGTAAGTTATTTCATTGTCTCAAGATAAAAAAAACCCTGTATATACTGTATTGTGTGTTATTTGTCTATTTTTAACAATTTCTTCTTGCAATTTTCCTTTGTGAACAGCTTTTGGAGTATCCCTGCATGTTTTGTATCCTTTAATTCAAAATTTCCCAAACAGAATGTTTTAAATGACATTTGACATGCTTGAAGTTTAGGAGCATCTTCCCCACACACATTACATTTGTTTTTACTGTTTGTATGGTGTTATATCCTATTTGAAAGTCATAAAACATAATGAGTCTGATATGCTATTTATCTGAAAACATTATGACTTGACTTTATTCAAACAAAATGTGAAGTAAAGAGTTTAAAGTAAGACTAAACAAAAGTCTCACATTACCTATATGTTAAATTTCACAACTGTTATAATTAAATCACACATCTACATTAAGATGGGACAGTCCACAGTGTGTGACCAATAAATATAGTTTTCATGTATTAATTTATTATTAAGGTATTTAATTGTGTTATTTTTACCTTAAATAATGTGTTAAGTTTATTGAAATGGGTATTGTTCAGAATCCAGAAATGAATTAATTCATTTTCCATTATTTCTAATGGAAAAAATTGATTTGGACTTTGAATGATTCAAAGTTCAAACCACCACCTAGAACGAATTAAGTTCAAAGTACAAGGCACCACTGTATATAGAGACTATATTATATTAAAATGTAAAAAAATTTTAAAAAGAAAAACGTTTTATCATCAAAGATTACCTTAATAACTCTCTTAATTCCTTGAATAGTATTATTTAAAAGACTTCGTACTTTTTCATCATCATTAATATAATCAGTATGTCTTATGCACATAAATAAAATATATGCTGGTAAGCCAGGAAGTAATGTTACAGCTATTTTAGGTTTAAAATCTAAAGAATTTATAGTAGTTATTAATGTGTAGCATTATTATAAAATTTTTTGGTAAAGAAATAAAATATTTAAAATAAATACCATAAATAAGATTTTTAATAATGGCAGCCTCATCTTCTTTTCTGTATTCAAGTATTCCCATATATTCTACATCTTTATGTTTCACAACAGGCATATTTTCATTTTGTTCCTTCATATCTTCTGTTATGTCAGGGATTTGTTCAGTTCCTAAGATCATTTATTTTATTACATCAATAATAAAAAATTTTCTATTAATTAAATTTAAAAATTATTGAGAGAAACTACTATATAGTAAAAATCCTTAAGTGTTCTTTAAAATATAATTGCAATTTAAATATCAATTATGAAAAATTGAGTAATCTAAGTGAATTATTAAAAAATTAAAAAGAAAATACAGTAAAACCTCCCTTTATGTGGCCACCCCTAAAAGTCCCCTTGTAAAATTACACAAGTTCTAATATAAATCAAACTCCATATCAGTGGTGACCGCAATCTTATTTAAGTGGCCATGACAGGGGTGCCCTAAAGTGACATTTATTCCCATTTACATGGACAAGAGAACAGAAACCTAACTTAATGTATTGTTTAAAACAGACAAAACAAACTTGAGTTTTTTGCTAGAACTTTAGAAGAATTTGCTGAGATCCCTCCAACAGATGATTTTCAAATAAAATATGTCTTTATTTACACTTGACAAATTGAATTAATCTCCAGAATTTAGTAAGAATTGTAAAAATGCCCTGTGGAATGAGATCTGCAGAGCTAGACAACAAAAAAAAAAAAAAAAACGGACAAGTCACTTGACAGATATACTGGGCTTTTAATTAATTCCAGTTGACATAATCACTATTATAATATATATATATATATAATAGTGATTATGTCAACTGGAATTAATTAATCAATGTAACATATATATATGTTACAGTAAAAATGCGTTTTAACTAGTTAAAACTAGAATTTACTGCTGCACATGTTTTGATTTTAGGTAAAACTAATTTTAGCTACATAAATATGTTTGGGGGAAATAAATAAAGTGATGATTGAGATTAAAACATTTGTATTATTTAATACAATATTTATTGAAAATATTAGTCACACATCTGTGTTATTAACATTAATTAACCCTTTGTCCCTGAAGGCACCGATCGAGGTACCCTGGCTTTTTAAGCAAAACTTCGAGGGTACTGATTCATCGTTACTTTGGTAAATATCGATTTTTGTAAAATTTATTAACAACAGATATAATCTCGTTCGATATGAAGTGAATAAAGTATAATAAATCATTATATTAGTTGATAGCAGTATAAAATTTTGATTTCAAACAAATATTTGATATAATGTGCAATAATTTCACAACGAATAAACATACAGGCATAAGTGTTACATCGAATTGTACAAAACAATATTCTACGTCTTTCTGGCTCAGTGCCAGCAAACAACTATGTAACTAGACAATGTTAATTTTCACAAAATGTTACAAATTATCAAGTTTGTGTGTCAGTTCTGATATATATTATTTTTTTCTTATAAATTTTTCTAATAAAATGTATTGAAAAATATTGTATTTAAAACTGAAGATATTAATAAATGTAAGTGATTTTTTTCATATAGATATAATGATAATTTGATTTTTGGTGAATTTTTAAAATAATATCGCCTGACTGACCTATATTGCCTTAGGAGGGATTGCAAAATAAACGTAAACAAGATGTCGGGGAAAAGGGTTAAAGCGATACGAAATTCATCGCACACTATAGGAACGTGTTAGCTGAATGATCTTGGTCGAAACAGTTTTTACTAAGCCATTTTGTTAAAACCCGTTTTGTCTAGTTAAAACTAGTTTTAACTCAAATTCATTTTTGACTAGCAGTAAATTCAAGTTATAACAATGACATCCAGTAAAAACTAGTTTCAACTAGTTAAAATGCATTTTAACTAAAAACGGGTTTTTACTGTAACATATACATGGAACGTGAACTATTATGAGCTTGACAAATTTTCAATCTCCCGAATAATAACAACGTAATGCTTCACGATTCACGTTCCCTTTTCTTTCCTCCTCTCCTCTAAGGGGGCTCACAGCATGCAACAACAAAAAGAAAATGAACAACGTAGGGCATGTAACACAAAAATACAAACACTAACCTGCTCATGATACTTTTCTCCAGAGTACAAACAATGAACAAGAAAACTAATACATTTGGATAAATCTCCCACCAATCCTCCTTTCCTTGAATGTTTCGTAACTCAACATTAAAATGTCCTAGGTTGGATGGAAATGGATTGCTGTCTCTTCGGACTTTTATCCCATACTTGGTCCTCACACTCGCTGCCTCTATCTCTTATCATTCACAGGTGGCCAGAACACCGCAAGCGGAAACAAGAAAAAAAAAAAGGTGCCTCTCACACATGGATCGCAACCTTTTATATCATGCCAAGTGGATATCCTCCCCATGTGACCCCTATTGGCCAATCTGGTTGCCAGCATAAAGTGAACTAGAAAAAGGTGGTACCACAAATGAAAATGAATGGGTCAAGGGAAAACCAAAACACAAGAATACATAGTCACAAAGCACTACAGAATAAAGACTATTATTTGTTCAATAATTATTTGTTCAATAATATATTTGTTATATTATTTGTATATTTGTATATTTGTTATATTATTTGTATATTTGTTATATTATTTGTATATTTGTTATAATATTGACCATATATTTGTTCAATAATTTTATACAAATTTGATTGCATTTTTAAAAATATAACTATGTACAGGTACAGTACATCTGTGATAATTGGTCTACATTACTCACAACACTCAATGAAGAAAAATATCAATAAGCCTGATGTAAAAGATGAATTAATTATTAACACTTCTTTCGACAGTTGGACACTTCTGCATATGTAGTGACCTCCATTTTCTGAGTTTTTTGAGAATAATATAGAATGAGAATTACAGTAGTGTTGTGCATTTTAGCACAACACTACTGTAATTCTTTCTTTGCTTTGTTTGTCTCCATGTCATGTTTTCTCCAAACACTCAAAGTTTTGTTAGGCACTGATCTATAATATATAAACCAGTCTTATCAGCATTGTAAATGCCTTGAGTGGCATAATCCTTTTAAAGGACAGGCAGTGGGACATACTTTCAATGATTTATGATGTCTAATGTAATACTTGCACTTTCACCCACAGCAATCTCCTCATTTCCATAAATGGTGATACTTTGTTCTTTCTTCTGCCAGCAAATGACCTACATTTGCTGGCATAATCCATTACCAAATCAAGTTTTTCCATTATCACATTAAGTTTTGAATTTGGAAAATTAAGATGTTTCATCATGAGTATATGCTACACATGTAAGTTATTTTCTATCTACGATATGATTTTGCCTTTTCAGCAAGTGTGAGGAACACAAGTTTTGTAGACATTTTCTCAATAAAGAAGTCAAAATATATTACACTATGTGACCATTATCAGTTCTTAAAGTATTATAAAAAAATTTGTTTGCTTTATCAAAAGATTCATTACCAATAAACAAAAACAAATTTACTAAGAAAAATAAATTTTAATCAAGAGCAAATTTATAAATGAAAAGAAAAATCTTGATTCTTCTGAAAACAAATAATATGCTATAGCAGTATGCAAAATATATGCTAATATTTATAAAATGCTAATTTAGCCACAAGTTTGAGCTGTGTGGACTATTTTGAGTATTCTGGTTACTAGATAAGACTCAAAATAGGGCTACTTTAATCCTATTATTGTTAGT
This sequence comes from Centruroides vittatus, assembly GCF_030686945.1. Taxonomy (NCBI): domain Eukaryota; kingdom Metazoa; phylum Arthropoda; class Arachnida; order Scorpiones; family Buthidae; genus Centruroides; species Centruroides vittatus. The sequence continues at coordinate 1,940,068 of NW_027122649.1, read as the reverse complement.
AAGGCAAAATTTTCTCTTAATCAGAAAATAAACATCAGACAGACAAAAAATACCATTAGGACCAAAGACCATGATTGGTAAATTGAATAAAAACATTAATTTAAGGAAGTCCATAATTATATAAGTTTTTCATCAGGACAAAATGAAATGATTGTTAAATTGAGGATATTGTTAGCTCAAGAAATGTTAGATTGAGGCTTTATTGTATTTCAATTTATATTCTCATATCTGTATTTATTTACATGCTGTTATTAAGTCAAGTCTGCATAAGTCATCATAGGTATAACTAGATACCATTGATTAAGTAGTCAGTTTTCTGTGGTCCCAGTAAACTTACATAGGCATTAATATTAAACAAACTATGGCTTACTCAACACTGTTTAACTCATCACCACTGGATAAATTGATATACTTTATCTGTCCCATACTTGTTTAGACATATAACTCGACTCCCCTCCTGAAAAAAATGAGTTTGTGCCACACAGCTTAATGTCACAGCAGAATCTGATTTTGCATTTTCTTACCTTTTGTTCATGCGTTATTTGCAGCAAGTGTTTCACATGTCTGTTAGAAATGAGTATCCGAAACCTAACAACACTTATGTTGAAGGAAAAATACGAATTTGTATCTGAATTTGAATGTAATAAAACTTCACAACCTGAATTTTCAAAACAAGAAAACCTTCCAAGAACAACATTAGTGAGAATTCTGAAGAAAAAAGAGGAAATTAAGAAAAACTTTTCCTTGGGTATTGTTGTGGCCGTCTCAAATGCCAGAGAAAGTCACCACACAAAGATGTCGAAAATGCTTTGGTATGCTGACAAAAGCAAATTCGTTCATCGAACCTTCCTGTTTCAGGGCTGGTACCAAAACAAAAAGCAATGGAAATCGTTGAGATACTTGGGGTAAAAACCAACTTCAGTGCTAGTGATGGATGGTCAAAAAGGTAAATTGCGTGTACTGTATAAAGCACTACTGTATTTTCCTAATTGTAATTTTATGGTTTTTTTCAACTTTGTTTTAGTCGTCACATCAAATAACTCAACACATTTCCACTTTCCCCTGGGGTGTTGACTTCTGCAGACTTGACTGTAGTAAGGATCTTGCTATTTGAAATACAGTAAACTCTCAATTAGCTGGGCTAATGGTGGGGAGAGGTGGCACGGATAATCCAAACTATAATTATTTATTTCTAAACTACAACATATTATACACTTCTAAGGCAGACAATTATTTTAACATGTTCAATGCTCATTATTAAGAAAATCTGTGATTTTGGTTTGTTTGCAGGAATCTTTTAATGACTTTTTAATATCAGTTCAAATTTTTCTAAGAGCTATTGTGTCATTACACTCGAATTCCCATTGGTTGATGTATTCCAACAAAGTGTCAACAGAATTCGGGGCAGTGTTGTGACTAATGTGATTGATAACTTCTTCTCCTCTTCTTTCAGCTTCATTATCTTGCTCTTCTGGTTGAATGAGATTGGAAATAATATCCACGCCACTCATTATTTGAAAACTTCCATCACATGAATCATGTTCTAACCACTCCTCAGTATTTTCTCTAGCAACATTTTCAAAGCCATGTAAATTTGCGCTTAGCTCACTTATTTCAGATACTGTTTCACTTGTCTCGGGCTTGATAGAATCCAAAAAATCACCTTCTACATTTGGTAGAATTTTCCTCCACGATCGAACGAGTGTTATTGGCTTTATTTTGTTCCAAGATTGAGTTACACCATGTATCAATCCAGTATTGTCATTTTTTTCAAAATTTAATCAAATCATTACCTTCATTACATTTTTTAAAAATTAAATTTATGCACGGATAATCCGCAAACCAGATAATCCACACACGGACAATTGGGAGTTTACTGTAATTCTCTTTCTAAACATTTTCCTATAAAATTGTTTAAATTTGTATATAATGCTTATTATCTATTACTGTATTTTATGGACTATAAGACGCTACGAACTATAAGACGCACCTTAATTTTTAAGCAATTTTTTAAAAAAATACCTATAAGACGCACCTGAATTTTGGAGACAATTTTTCGAAGAAAAAAGTGCGTCTTATAGTCCGTACAATACGGTAATTGTTTTATATAATTCATTTTTATCTTATTATAAAAAGACTTACCATGTGGACTAATAACAGAAAATTTTTTAGTTGTACCAGCTAGAAACAAAAACATGAGAATTGTATGTAAAGTAAGTTTGGAAATAATTATTAAGTCTACTTAAAATAATACTTTTTAAAAAAATATTAAAAATAGAATTAAACTAATTCTAACTGATTAATTCTGTATCATCTTACCCATTTCCACAAACAGTTTATTTTGTGGACAAGTTCTGAGTGTTTGCCAATTTGTTCAATGTATGTATTTTGTATGTTACAAATGCTTTGAACAGCTATGTCTATGAGGCATGTAATATTTTGTTTTGTTTGTCAATGTGATGTTGAAATGAATTATTTTGTCTGATTATGGTTTAGTCATAGTATAATTTTGCCCGTGTTATTTTCTAAAACCATATGCAGTGTAATTTGTAGTATAATTTCTGGGTGTCTCACAATTATTTTGTGTATTGTATTTGCTATTTGGTTATGTCTTAGTAATTTTATAAAAATAAAAACTAAGATCAATTTACATATTTATGGGGATTGCCAAAATCACAATGATGACTGACCTTTTTCAGATAATGTGTATGCAAAATCTAAAAGTGAGAATGGCCAAATGGCCTTAAAAACAGTCAAAGCCACAAATATATTTTTAGTGATTTCAATAAATATTTGAACTTTTTCATTTTTACTTTCAATGAATTATCTCATTTTACTATTTGTATAATTCAAGTATTTTGTAAAATTTATAATGAAAATCCAGTTAATAAAAAGTTTTCCATTTAAGAATTTAAATTTGTAATGAATATAAATTTTAGAAAAATATATTTGTTCCTTTATCACATCACTTTACACAATATGGAAAATTAATTGTATCACTATTAACTTATTAAAAAAATATTTGTTTAGATAGTTATATGTTAACTGCTATTGTATCACTAATGAAATGTCCCCAATACCATTTTCAGTATGACTTATTATTGTATGCAATGCTCAATTTATAACATTTATTCTTCAGCCAAATGTGAGAGGTCAGAAATGTAAACTCTCTCTCTCCATTAGAAACCCAATATTGACTATGTTACGTTATAGGCATATTATCCAGTATGTCACACTGTTAGGGTGCATTGATTTTATAACGCTATAAAAGCTATAACGAAACTCTGTTATCCCATGTATACGTATAAATAATTTATATAAATAAATGAGTAATTTTTCCTTTTATAATTGAGTTGAAGTGTGCACTTCTTTTGACCATGTTGTCTCTTGGTCTGTCTCCATCTCGGACTCTTAATGTTTACATACGTGACTGCTTGTGCACAATTGAGGTGACTGCTTGCGCACAATCGCAACAACAGTCGAAGGTTTCTGTATCAGCCTTACAGGATACTGTGGTGTCAGTCCTGACATAGGCATCACTGGTCTAGTGCTGACCCTCTGGTCACACAAATTTGTAACAAAAGATTATTTTTGCCAAAAAACCTATAAACGTAACCTAATATTCTTTAAAAACTTTAACTTCAAAAACACTCACGCAAAACCAAATATAATTTAAGATCCAACTTAACAACTGCTACTTACTGGATAATAACACAATATTCAGAATATTTTCGATATTAAATTAAATTTTTGTTCTGCATTTACTAAGGTTTAAGCTGTATTTATTATGATTTGAGATCATAATAATGGAACATATGACATAAGTTGATCTGATTAAAAGCTTTATTATTCAGCACTAAGAAAAACTATCAGATAACCAAAAATATTTGCATTATATATTCAGGAAATAATTACCGTATTTAGTCGCATATAAGACAAGGTTTTTATTCATTTTTCACTGCTTCAAAAACGTAGGTCATCCTATATGTGTGAGCAAAAGATTTTTTGCAGGTTTAGCAATAATTTTTGTGAACCATGTATTTGCATTTTTTACCGGATGCTCACTCTCTGGTGTTTAAAAAAAGTATTTTATCTGGGTTGTTTCAATTGTTCTTGTGTATTGTTAGAAGTAAAGATGAATAGCAATAGGAAAAGCAAAGTTTTTGAATTGAATTCCAAATTGAAATTCCAAAATCACATGGGAGCCCTATATGAGTTTTAATCCATTCTCACATGAAAACAGATGATTATTCAGAAATCAGAATTCAGATAAACTCATAAGTGTAATTGATGGAGAGTGGATTCGATTGTGAAAAATTGGGAAAAAAGGTTCCCGATTGTCCAGCTTTACACGAAGAAATTACGTTGTCGATTTTACAAGATTCTTCCTTAAAGTTTAAAAGTGCCAGTAATTTTTGTGGGACAATGTGTGCATTTACATGCATTTGATATTTTATTTGTGATTAAATAAAATAAAATTAGAACTGTATTAACGAATCTAATTTTCTATAGTTTGATCTTTAAAGTCACACCTCATCCTATATGCAAGATTGTCTTATACGCAAGTAAATACGGTATATGTGTATATGTATACATCCTTTTTCATCAAATAACTGACATTCAGACTTTTTATGGTCAAACCATAAAAAGTCTGAAATTCAAAAAGTCATTGGATTTTAGAGATACAATGCCAAATGCTGGAAAGAGACTTACAATTAAAGAATTTCATAATTTAGAAGCTATACCATCCAGAAAAAACTCCTCTAACTTCTCTGTGAATAAATAAATATTCTGTTCTTTAGTGTTATTAGCTTATTTTTATAACTTATTTTTCAATCTTATTTCAAATGCCAACTATATATTATTTATATATATTTGCTATAAATGTATTCATTTGTGGCATAAAGGCAAGGCTAAGCTGGTGCCAAAAACATTGTCAAGTATGATTTAATTCACATTTTACAATCAGTATGCTAGTTATCAATATATAAAAATATTAATATAATTTCAAAAAATATAAACGTTTAAAAATCTAATATATCTTTTTCTAAAAACAAGCAATTTTAATAATAATAAAAATTTTATTTAATGATATAGAATAGGAGAAAATGATTTTCTTTTATGAAACAAATGTTATCTATTTACTATTCTAATTTTTAATTAACAGACTGTTCTTCAAAAAGCAAAAGAAAATTATATATTTTAATAATTTTAAATAATTATGATTATTGTTATTAAACTTTATCAAAATGAAAGATATAAAACCTGAATTCGGAGGCATGAAAAGTGGGTTAACAATAAAAACTTACAAATAGCAAAATCACATAGTGAAAATAAAAAAAAGAAATGCAAAATACATCAGGTAAAAGATAATCATGCTTAAAAAATTCACTGATAAATTTAGCCAATTGAAGGATAGAATGCTTTGAAAGAGTGTGAGCATATTGCCTTTAATTGAAGATAGTATTGATAGTATGGGAAATGTCTGCATATTTAATCATAGCAGAGTATGATTCAGGGCAAGACAAGATTTAATTCATCTCCACAGTAGGATTTTTACAGAGCTTACAGATGATGAAGTAGATTTATTTTGCCAGTGAATATGTCTGTTGAACTTGTGATAAGTTCAACAAACATATCCATGGATTGGTATGATGTACTTTTGGATGTTGAGTGAAAAAGAGAACAGTTGGGGAAAATTGAAAGATAAAGTTGGAGAAAATGGGATGAATGATCAATTGATACAAATAATGGTAGCATGCTTGGGAGAGCCTTAAGGTCAGAGGATTTGCAAAGGTTGTCCAGATGGAGCAGATAATTAGAACACATTGATTGAATATCTACAACAGGCAAGAATATTGGATAAGTTGGTGTACCAGTTTTGATGAGAGGAATGAGTGAAGATGAGCGAATTCAAAGAGGTGTGCGTCATTTATAATTTTGAGAGAAAGGATGAAAAATTAAATGGTGAGTAAATTTAAGGATGTTTTTGACAAAGTTACAAAATAAATATTGAACATGAAATTCTATCCTGAGAATGTAACCAGGAGTGGATCTTTCAATTTAACAAGTCTAATAAAGATGTTATGAATAGTTTTGAGATAGTCAATAAAGGGAAGACTCTAAAGGAGTGAGGCATAAAGATGAGTTGAGGAGAAGAGGTTTAAAAAGCTTTAAGTGGATTTTGTAGTCCATAAGTTTCATTTAGAAAAAGAGAACTAAAAGGTGAGAATATATGTTTCAAGATACAAGAATTGTTTTGACTTGTTTGAGGTAAATGTTAAATCTATTGTTGTATGAAAAGTGAATGCCAAGAAATCTGTGGTGGTTCACTAGGTCAATGAATTGTTTTTCAATATAGAGTTTGTCTCTAAGTTTTTGACCAGTGCAAAAGATAACGGTTTTTGTTTCAGAAAGGTTAATTGTGACACCACTACCTAGTGTACATAGATACATAAGATTGAGTTTACATTGCATTCCAGCAAATATGAGAGAGAAGAGTCATTTGAAAATTGGAGGAGGTAAATTGGACTACCCATTAGAATGGGACTAGCAGATTCAACTTAGTCAAGGAAAGAGGGAAGATCATTGACAAAGAGGTTGAAGAGGACAGTGCTGAGGGAGACTCTTTGAAGGAGAATACAGTCAACAGTTACAAAGTTAGAGATAAGGTTACTAGAAATAACAACAGCCTCAAGACTCTGTGAGAATAGATTTAACACAGGTAATAAAATCTGTGGCTAATGTTATAATCCTTCATCTTGGGGTAAAGAAGGGAAATTTGAATGGAATCAAAAACTTTTGATAAGTCAATGAAGATGACTATGAGTCTGTTGCATCTATGATGGAATGAAAATTAGCCAAGGATTTAAGAATATAGATGCAGTCAAGGATAGATTGTTTTTTTGATTCCTGACACTGAATTGGAAGTTAGAGAATATGTTAAATTTAAGGAGCCAGAAAACAAGATCAAGACAAACTATTTTCTGATTGCAAGTAGGAGGGCAATAGGGTAATAGTTAGAGGAAAGTTTGGAGTCCTGTTTTTAAAGATCATATGAAAAAGGATATTCTTTCATGGAACAGGTATAATGTGATGAACAAAGACATTGTTGAAGATGATTAAGAATGATAAGTTCATAAAGGGAGATTTGAATTATTTAAATTTCATCTTTACTTAAATTAATAAAAGATATTTGTCTTACTATTATATATTGATAATCAGTAGATATGAAGAAAAGCAATCTTAAACAATTAACTCAAATAAAAAAAAATTTCTGAGTATAAATAACTGATATCTTTAACACTCAAAGATAATATTTTTGAATTTACAATCAATCTAACAAACTCACTTATCTATTCATAATGTAATTATGATTAATTAATTGGTCATTATGAATTTTTACAGAATTTTTTAGATAATGATGCAGAATACATTCTATTAATTGTAATTAATAAATGTATAGATTTGATGTAATTTTATAAATCTGAATAAAACATATTCAAAAAGAATATAAATATGAATGATTTTAACAATTATTAATAAATCTCACTATTATTTTTTTAAATGTAGTATCAGTTTTACTTGTAACAATAATAGTACATATTTACCAACTAATTAATGCAAATACCATACAAATGTTCTCTTGTGTTTTAAGATATCTGCTATGAATATGACAACAACATGAACCACAGTTACAATTATTATTAACTTAATTCTATAAATATTTAAATGCCAATGTGCAAACTATGCATTTATCCACAGAAGATAATTTCACACAGAAAGTCTAATAAAAATGTAACTTATTACATAATTTTCCATTTATGGTTGTTGTTGTTCTCTGGAAAAGGATTTGAAAATTCTATTTATTCAAATGAATTGGCTACATATATAAATAAGTTGAATGTCTAGAAATTTGTAATTGAAATAACGAAAAATGCTTGCTAGCAATTACATTATTGTTAAATTTTAGTTATATTTACTATTAAAAATATATAAACAATAAAAATTTCATTTAATAAATGAACATAATAAATAAAAGAATTTTTGTTTACTTCCAACATCCTTAAGCTTCTTTGCATATATTTTCAGCTGTTTCTTCAGCTTCTTAACTTGATCAGAATTACCATCGATTTTTTCTCTAAGATCCTAATTTAAAATTTAAAATTATATATTTACATAATTTTCACACACATACTAAAATAATATAAATATAGAAAAATAACTAATTATAATATTCATATTTTTAAAGCAGAGATTTAATGTAAAAATGAACTGCATTATAAAATTGCAAAATTTACATTAATTATGTTTTTGAAAATAAATTTTCCAAAGTTAATTGCCAGAAAGCATTTTATTAATATAAATACGAAATTTTACATTCTCACAATTATCAATTTTTTTTTAAAGTACTGTACATTATTATTTTTAAGGCATTAGAATAGTCTAATTTAGTATTATATGACATGCATTATTTCTATTTCAAAATATATTATTGTATTTGAAAAAATTACAAGCAATTATTTATTGTGACATCATCACTATGCCAGGCTGCAATTTTTAATCATATTTTTAATAATATTTTACTTTAAAATATATGCTCTCCACCTCAAATTAGTAGTGTCTTACCCCTGTACATCATACTTTTCCATTAGCAATAGTGTCTTGCAGGTCATCTATCTAACTGTTTTCAGAGGAAAATTTTTGAATTGAAATAATGTGACTTCTGGTTTGCATTGGAAGTTTGTATGTAGTTAATCGGGGTCTCCTGCCCTTAATCTTTCCATATCTGGTCTTGGCTTTCATCTACCTAGCTCCATTCTCGAGATTATGGAAAGACAGAGAGACAGACAACAGACGGATGACAGTGTGAATTTATACATCTACAATTTTTTTCAAATTGAAGCCTAATAAATCATCCAAAACAAAAAAATCGTCATCATAAAGAAATTCTTCTTTTCAATTCATAGAAATTTGCCAAAACTAGGAATTGTCTTTCTATAAAGACTTTTTCCATTTCTTTACTATTGCCAAAAGTGATCAGCTATAAAATATAAAACCAACAAGCAATTATTTATTGTGACATCCTCACAATGCTTGGCTGCAATATTTTACAACTCAATGCACAATGCTCTTAGCCCTGTACATTATACTTTCCCTGTTAATAAGAGTGTAATGCCAGTCATTTATCCGACTATTCTGAAGAAAATTTTTGAATTGAAATAATGTGGTTAATATGGTTAATCAGGGCCTCCAGCTCCTAAGTTTTCCATTTCTGGTGTCAACTTTTATCTATCTAATTTTGCAGATCTATAAATTTCCACTGGTATCTGTATGTCTTTCTTTAATCTTAAGAACAATTTTAAAACTGCAGTTAAATAAGTGACAGGAAAATATAAAAATGAATTATAATTATCAATCTAAAGTGAATTTTATTTATTCATTTCTAAGTATTTTTTAATTAAACATATTATATTAAACATTTGTATAAAGACACATAAGCAGAACATTGACTTCAAACTAACACTACTACAGTAGAGCATCGATTATCCGACCCCCAATTAAGCGACTTATCGGTTAACCGACCGTGTTCTAGTCGGCAAATTCAAATGTCCGCTAGTGATGTGGCGCTGTGATATTTGGTTATATCTTGGCTACTTTAATATTATTTTTGTTAAATTTTTGCATGTTTTAGCTGGCAGCACTGGCTCGACCATGAAAAGGAGGCTAGTATTTAAACCAGGCCTAATACACTATACTAATAATGCATTTTTTCATACTTTTCGGTTATCCAACTTTTCAGTTATCCGATCAACTCCATTCTCCAATTAAGTCGAATAATCAATGCTCTACTGTATATAAATTGGAAATTTTTTTAAAAAAATCCTTACAGGCCATCTCAAACTCAAAATACAGCATAAAGAATGCAGATACCCTGATATCAAAATTGGAGGGTGGAACAATCCTCCCGGAATATAAACTGATGAGTCTAGACAATGTCAATGTACCCCTCCATCAAATGATAGTACAAAGCTTAAGTAAGTATAACGTTCCAAACTACTTAATAGAACTAATTATTTTTATGCTGGGAAAACTACTTCACATTAAACGAAAAATATTACCGCCAAAAAGTAGGTATCTCTATGGGTTCTGTCATTGGCCTGAAATTGGCAGAGATCTTTATGATAGACATGGACATAGCCATATCAAAAATTATAGAAATAAAATTACTGGCAAGGTACGTGGATGATATAATACTTATATATGACAGTAAAATAACATCACCCGACCAAATACTGGAATAAGCAAATAGCCTTAATTCAGATATTAAATTCACCTATGAGATTGAAAAAGATACACAAATATATTATTTGGATATAACAATTAAACGCTTTAATAACCACCTAGAATATAGAAAATATGAAAAACCATGTAATGCCAAAAAAGTTATAAATTTTAAATCATATTGCCCGATAAGCCAAAAACGGAATGTATATATATTATGGAAATAAGAAAAATCTATTCTAGAATGACAAAATTTAATGTAAGAATAAAAGAAATTGAATCAGTAAACAAAAAGTATTTATTGAACGGATACCCAAGTAAATTGTTAAAAAAGTGGCACAATGATTTTATATTGAACAGATTTCAAGTTAAAAAGAAACAGGAAGTAAAAAAGTTCATATCATTTCCATATATCAAAGGAATATATGAAAAATATAAAAAATTTTTTTTATAAGAACCGAATTGGCCCGTACCCAAAAAAATAGGTCGTCAGAACTGATGAAAATAGACAGTATTAAAAAAGATCCATTGGAAGAAGAAGGAGTGGTGTATAAACTGCAATGCACATGTAAAAATCCAAGTTTCTACGTGGGAGAAACAAAACGAAAATTAAAAGTTCGACTATCCGAACATCTGGCTTCAATAAAACTCAAGGTTAACACCTCACTGGTATTTTTGCATTGTAACACTCATAACTGTAATATCGATCTTAATAATGTTAAAATAGTATATAAAGAAAAAAAATTGTGTAAAAAGAAAATTTAAAGAACACTTTACAATCATCAGACAGAATAATGCTGTTAATTTGAATAATGGTGTGTTGCCAGCGGAATGCTGGGTAAATCTAATCAGGTATAGGGACTGTAAACAACCAATAAGAGACGGTAACTGACCTTTATGATTGTACACTCTTTGAATGATCATCCTTTTGTACTTATGTAAGCCCTACTGAAGAGGCCAAAAAAATTGGCAAAATGCATTTAGGGATTAACATCATGTAATTAAAAAAATTTTTCTCTCTCTATATACTTGTTTGATTTTCTTGACCCATTGGGAGAATTCTATTTCATTTTTATAAATGTTTTAGAATTTTTAATTTTTTAGTCCTCTTAAAAGTCAGAAAAGAATAGAAAATTTAAAATTTTTGTGCACTTTTTTTGAAAGTACAATATGTAAGATTGTGAAAAGTTCTGACTCCATTGGTTCTTCTTAAATTCCTTACAAAAAAAATTACCAGTTTAGTTACCAATTTTACCAAATGACAATGAAAGTAAGACATGATTAATAGACTGTTCTAAGAAAAATTTTAATTTAAACATAGTTCTCATAGAATTTCATGGTCTACCAATAAAAATCAGTCTTATGTTATGTATGGTGTATTTTTTAGACATTGGATATTATATCATTAGATATCTTAAAAAAAATTTTTAACTTACAACATTTTCATCCGTTAATCTGTTAATTTCATGTTGTAATATGGCTTCAGTCTGTGCTTGAGGTGATTTCTTCAAGTTCTAAATATTTTGTTTAAAAAAAATTAATTAATTAAATTTTAAAATAATAAATATATAAATATATAATATAATATATATATATATTTATTAATATATATATATACTGTACATATACATTACATTATATATAATATATATAATACAGTGGTACCTCGTATAACGTACTTAATCCATTCCAGGTGCATGTCCGTTAAGTGAAACGTCCATTATACGAAACGCATTTTCCCATAGAAATACATGTTAAAACATCTAATTCGTTCTGCAGCATAAAATAGCCATACTGTATCATAAAAAATAAACATGGGGTGCGTTCTTTTATTCATCCACGTAACTCTGCACGAGTGAAATCCGTTTAAAAATTCTTGCGGAACGCGTCCCTAAATTCCGGTGGTCGAACGGCAAAAACGGCCGCTTGTAGCAGTAGTTTATGGTGGAAAGCAACATGGCATCCTCCATGGCTAAGATAGTTTCGTTTCTGGGTCCATTATGCAGTTTTATGAATGAGAATTTAGAAATTGTGAAAGCGCGAGTTAGCGCACGCAGTGATGTAAGTGTCTTTACGAATTTTTTTTGTGGCTATTTTGAATGCTCTTTCAACAAATAATCCATTTTATGATTAAATTGGAACCCTTCTTTTGCCTTTTGAAGCTCATAGTTTAGAATTATAGATTCCTCCATCGCGATATCATCGATAGTGCGGGCGCTGCCATCTTTCTTTCTTTCACTGTCATTCCTAAATGCCTACAAACAGCAGCGCACTCCTGTAGTAGCGGAGATGCAGAGCGATTGCTATTAAAAAACGCACCCATGGAGCAGTCACCAATTATGCCAGAAAGTCCGTTGTTCGAAGCGTCCGTTATTCTAGGCATAGGCATGTAACGTATAACGTATGCGTTATACGTTCAATTTCTTTTATTCTTACATTAAATTTTGTCATTCTAGAATAGATTTTTCTTATTTCCATAATATATATACATTCCGTTTTTGGCTTATCGGGCAATATGATTTAAAATTTATAACTTTTTTGGCATTACATGGTTTTTCATATTTTCTATATTCTAGGTGGTTATTAAAGCGTTTAATTGTTATATCCAAATAATTTATTTGTGTATCTTTTTCAATCTCATAGGTGAATTTAATATCTGAATTAAGGCTATTTGCTTATTCCAGTATTTGGTCGGGTGACGTACCTCGTATAACGTATGCGTACATTATACGAGGTACCACTGTATAATATAGTATATAATAATATAAATATATATAAATAATAAATATTAAATAAAATAAAATAACTACTTAAATATAAAGATTTACAGAAAGCTAATTTTTCTGATACTTCTAGGTCTGATAAGCAGAAATAGAAATATAAAATATTACATTATAATATAATAAATTTTAATTAATAGTCATCAATAAAGTTCTATAAGAAGTAATTTAACATTTTGAATTTAAAAAAATCTACACAAAATTCAAAAAGTATTCAAACTTATGCGAGGTTCTGTGGATCATATGCAATGGTTTCCAATGGAAGTGAAAACAACATGCTGACATAAAATAGTTTAATTTATTTCTCATCATATACAGTCCCCACACACACACAATGCAGAAAATGAAAATAATTTACAACATACTTGATGCTCCTTTATCCCAGGTAAAACATCAAAAAGAAAAACAGAATAGACTTCATATTGAGTTACACAAGTAAAATTATGACACAACAACCCCTTAATTTTGCAAAGTAAACACAACATTGCTTATAAAGATTAAGTAGAAGAACATAAATAAACAGTAAATGATTGATTAAATATTAAGTGGATACGCAACAATTTAACAGTTTGACTAACCTCTTAATGTGCAGACCAAAGATAACTCAAGAGACAATATCAGAAAAAATAAGTGGGCCATCAGATAAGTTGGGCTGACGATAATGGCAGAGACATACATACATGAGATAGCTCAAGCAGTAACAGATTTAATGTTACATAATGTACAGTACATGCTCAAATGTAGATAGATAGATGAAAAATAATCTCAAGAAAATCATAATTGTATTAAAAACACAGTTATTTTTCATATTTCCACCTAATTTAAATAAATTTTGTAATTTGTAAACAGACTTATTGTATGTATCAACATATATTATATTAATATATGTGAATGTAACAAATTAATTTAACAATCAGTTTTAATCATTACATACTGATGCAAAATAAGATAAAAATTATACCTGCACATTTGAAGCAAAAATAAATATACATATATGGTTATATCATTCTTGTATAGTCATTATTAGTCAAACAATTACAAAGTACACAGAGCATTCTCACAAAAACAATTGTTAAGAAATTAGTGCTTTTCAAATACACCACTTTCTGAAATAATTTGCCATCATTTGGTAAGCAACAATGTTTTTATATTTTTTACTTTTATATCTGTATGCTTACATATTTTATTTCATATTTGTGTGTTAGGATAAAAGTTCAGAATAAAATAAGTGATTCAGATACAGAAATTCAATATGTGAATTTCTGTATCTGTAAGCAGGTCAGAAGAAAGCAATGACACCAGTGGTGAATCTGAGGTTAGCTTTGATGAGTATTTTACTACAGATTGAAAAGAGATAAACATTGATCAACTGCATCTGTCTCCATATTCAACCACATCATTGGCATCTTTGGTTCTACTTTTCATCTTGTGGAGGAATTTGATGCATTACAATATTTCAAGCTCTTTGTCAACAACTCCTTGATAGATGTATTAGTTTTAGAAACCAATAAAATAAAATTATGATCTTCCTGACAATAAATATATTACAGGGTCTTATAAAAAGCCAGATGAAAGAATATATTGATCCAGCAATGAAATACTTTAAACACCCATTTTCCTGACATTGATGACTCAAAGATATCAAAATATGAAAGGACATTTCCAGTTTAGTAACAATGAAGATTTTGTCTATACTACAACCCAAATCCAAAGCTAAGTAAAATTTGGCCTGTTGTTGAACATATAAGCAGGAAATGTTCTACCCTGTATATTCCAGAGAGAGACATTATGATTGATAAAAGTCTCGTGTTACATAAAGGCCAGCTAGAATGGATACAACATATGTCATTTAAGTGGGCTCAGTTGAGCATCAACTTTTATTGTTTATATAAATCGTACAGTGACTACCTATTTTCAACAATAATTTATATAACAAAAAGTAGTTATCGGTGCCAATATACAGATATGTCATTGCCATCGTCATCATCGTCATCTCCCACTACTTGAACCACTTTTGGACAAGGGGCAAGGGATACTGACTCACAGCCAACAACTATTATATGCCACCAACCTTGCTGCTTTTCTAATGCAACATAAGACAAACCCATATACAAAACTATGCAAATGAATAGGAAAGAAATATCACTGATTATTCAGACAAACTAAAAAAGGGCAAAATGGTAACTGTAAAAAAAAAGGAAAAGTAACTATAATGAAATGTCATAATAAGAGAAATGCTTGTTTATTATCTATAATACACAACATGGAGAATATACTTGTAAATAAAATAGATAAGGATGAAAATGTCACAGCAAAACTTGTTAATTGAAACTATAACAGCAGTTTCTTTGTTTGTTTAGTTAGTTAGTTATAGCAATGCAACACTTGCCAATCTGCCCAGGGGGATGCCTTCCAAGAGGTCTTTTTAAGGGAACTATTTAGGTGTTACAGACGTGGAGAAAACCCGGAAACTCCACATGGCCAGCCCGTCTGAGCAAGGTGCAAACCCACAACTGAACTCCCAGTGTTCAGGGAATGAAGACCGCTTGACCACTGGTGGGTACTATAATGACAGAATTGGAGGTGTTGATTGTGTACAACACCTCCTCCATGACTACCTCATAACACAGAAAAGGAGGAAAAAAATATATGAAATTATTTTTCCATTTATTGGATATTTGCATATGGAATGCTTATGTATTGTATAGAAAAAAAGAAAGATCATTTACCTTAGAATTTCAAAAAAGTCTCATTGACATATTGATACAAACTTATCATTAAGGACAATCAAAAGCATTATAAGCATTAAAAGCATTTCTGGTTAATAACCATGAAAAGCCTCATTAAAAAACATTGTTTGCTGATATGTAGATACCTTTAGAACACATTTCAGTAGTTGGACCAAGCAATAAAGAGAATATGGGTAATATGAAAGCATTAAAAAGCAATAAAGCATTTAAAACATTCAACAGTATATTTGTAGGTCAAATGGCATTCTAAAGCTTTTCTGTATTGAACCCAGTATGAAACTCAAACAAATGTAGTGCTGCTAAGTAACAATGTTTAACACTCCATTATGATATTTTGTGGTGAAAAACCAATCTACATTTGATAGGCTGTGTGTCTTTTGGGCAAATCCATTAGCACTCACATTTGATTGTTAGTGATTCTTTTTGCATAGCTTGGATGTGATTGAGAGCTTCATTAACTGTCTCAGTATCTGTATCCATGTTCTTACTCATTATGATTGTTAAGCAGTTTGATTCTGTCTAACACATCTGCTAAAGTCATCTTGATTTTCTGGTCATTAGTTTCTTAGGACATCCTGGGAGTTAGAGTCTGTGAAGAATTTACATTTATCTCAGTATCTTGATGGAAAGTTTCATCGGAATTATAAACCATTTCCTCCTCAACATCTGTATATGTTGATATGTAACACATCATCATTTGTTGGCTCCTCTCTGGCATTCTGTTGTACAATGTCATCATTTCTCAAATGTATTCAATAGGAATTGCAAACCTTTTAAAATTTTATATAATAAATATTATATATAATATATATAATATATAATATATATAAATAAAATAAAGTAATAGTTAAATCTTGTAACAATAAATTGTTTAATTACTGATTTTCCTAATTAAATTTATATAATGTAATTTTGGGAATAATCTGGGACAGTGTACACTCTAAAAAATTTCAAGAATGAAAATAAACCTTCATATAATCTGCCCTATCATATACTGAACATATCCAGGGCATCTGTTGAAAGCAGGATAGTATGGTGACATGGAGACCACTATGCAGTTGACATCAAACATAAAATATTGCTGTTTTAGTTTCATATCTGTTAACAAATCATTGTAGACATACATAAATAACCAAATCCAAATATTATGTAATAATCACATAATAATCACATTAATTTCTGAATTATTCAGAATATAATTGGCTGATTATTAATAAGTAATATAAAATAAATTTTTACAAAGATAATATAAAATATTGGCCTAATAAGTTATTGACTAATAATTACAATAATTTTTAAATTAATTTTAATAATAATACTTAATATTATAAAATTAATTTAAATAATTAAATTAAATTAAATAAAAAATTAAATTAAAATTTTTATTTAATAATTATCAAATTTAATTCAAAATAATAATTAACAATATCAAAATTACAGAAGTTAAAATTGTGTGTTATTTTTTAAACTCTAATGTAGCAATCCATTTTACATTAATTAAACTAATTTATTTGTATAAAATTTATATTTAATAACTTTCAATTTGAGTATATATATTAGCAAAGATAACAGTACACAAGTTTAGCACAGACAATACACAAGTACATGCTTGTGTATTGACTGTCTTTGCTAACATGTTTGAATATACCTCAAAAATGGTATGATACTTAGCTTAACAGGGAAACGGTTACTGAAAAATCCCTGTGAAATACTAAGAAATTTCACACCTGTACTCACTGACCACTCCTGTAATTTGACTGTGTTTATGAATTGTTTCAATTATGTAAATTAAGTGTTAAAACAATATGATTTATCATTTTTTATAAAATTTTGTTGTCAATGCTTTTAATACTTTTTGCAAACATATGAATAGATAATTACTGGTCCAGTGGATCAGTTACCTGCAAGCAGTTAACTGTTTAGTGTAAATTAATTTTAACTCATGACTAGAATTTAAAAATTGGCATCTAACTTGCACTATTGCACAACTCACACCCCTTTCAAATTATCTTTCAAACACATAATTTGTGGGTTATTCTCCAAAATTCCAATTATTATATGGAATGTTGAATTCATAAAAGCATGTTATAATTACACATTTGTAACAATTTCAACACATCATAGAACTCAAAAGTATATTTATATATACTATATATATTTATCTTTATTTGCATGTTTCTATACAGTATATTTATATACTTAAAACCCCTTCGTACCCGCAATCGAACTCAGTTCGATCGGTTTATATAGCGTTACACAGAAAACGGGTTTTTAGACCCTCGGGAAAAAAAAATTTTTTTTTTGATTTTTCGGATGTTTTTTCAGTCCCCAAATTTTTTGAAAAATTTTTACCCGCGCGAAAAAATTTTATTGCGATTTTAATTAACCCTTAATGATGCGCGATTAACGCTTAATTGTTTTTTTATGGGATTTTTTTATGGAACTTTATTCATCCTTCTAAAGTTCTAGCGCGCCGATTTTACTTCGGTAAAGTTATTTAAAGCTATTTTCTGATGTAAAAAACAACATCCAATAGTTTTTTAATTTTTTTAATTAATAGATTTTTTTATAATCACGTTTAATTAAGTCGGGGGTCGGAAATTTCAATTAAAATTGTAATTAAAAAAAAAATTTTGAAATATCCCGCCATCTAGTATTCACCCTACTTTTTACCCTTCTCCTCCCGAGAGTTTCATGAGAATGTCCCACGAAACAGGACACCAGCTGTTCTCAAGGTCATCCAGCTGTGTAAACAATGACTCATCGGTGTCAAGTTTCGCGCTAAGGCGAGAAAAAGGAAATTGTACTTTGAAGCTTTTTCTTCAAAATTAACACATTTCTTTGGTTTTTTTTCATTATTATTATTTTTAATGTAATTAAACATAATTAATTATAAAATTTAAAAAAAAATGAGGAAAGAAGGTGTTAAATATACTCACTTGACTCAAAAGTTTCTGTTGTCTTTCATTATCTTCTCTTAATTTTTTAATTTCATGCCTCAATTCTTGCTCAATACTGTGACCTTTAACTTTTTCTGCTTGTAATTCATTTTCCAGTTGTCTAATGTAAAACAGAAAATTAAAAATTAAGATATTGACTGATTATCATCTAAACTCTATTTAATGAAAATTATTAAGAGAATATTCCAGAAATATAACCTGATAAGTTTCTTTTGAGTTTCAAATGCCATCAATAATTCTCCATCTTCATTAATGAGTTCAACATTGTCATTGTATGCATTTCGTGTAACAGTTTTAATATCTAAACTTTGATTAGCAAGTATAGTGCGTAGTTGTAAACATTCTTCTCGACGTCTTTCTAATTCTTCTTGAAGAGATTCAAACTGATCTACAATATAAGATTTTTGTCAATAATAAACGAACTCCAAGAATTATAGCAAAACTTTATTAAAATTAATTGCAAATGTTTAAATGTTAAACAGTAAATTCATTTTAAGTTCAAAGTTATAGTTTAAACCATGATTTTCAACTCAACATGGGCACCAATTCTAAGGGATCAGAACCCATTCAGCTCCCCAATAATATTTCAAGTGATGGGGACATTGTTCCTCTGATAATAATTTAAATGATGCTAATGAGTTCTGGCTCCATCAAGGGCCCACAAAAATTGAATTATCATCATAAATTTTTAATACATTTTCATTAACAATGAGTACTCACCATATAATAAATAGTAGTTAATAGGTTAGGTTTGATAAAAATATGGTAAAAATGAGGCTTCATTAAACTTCAATAAGCCCTAGGCCCCAAAAACCTAGATGGAACCCTATATTTTCTAAATTTTTTTTATCCGAAATCAGTTAAAAAAAACTTAAATGTACTTTTCATATTCATTTATTTACTCATTAAAATAAACTAAACTATAAACTACCTTAGTGACAAAATTAAAAATATAATTCTTGTCACCTCTCATTATTTTGAGATTCTCACTGTGTATGTTGACTTTAACATTTTACATAAATGATAAATATAAGCAAAGAATAATCAATGTGATTATTATTGTTTTTCTCACTAAATATTTAATTTTTAAAAATGAATAACCAACCTACTGGAACTGGTATAATAAAGAGAAAACAACACCTTTCTTAAATTCCAGCAAAAGTTTAACTATATAAAAACGTTTTCAACTGATTTCATCAGTCTTCTTCAGTTACTCGAACAAAAAAACAAAAAGAACGAACCAAATTCAAATTTACAAAATCACGAGAATGGAAAGAATTCTCGTGATTGCGCAGACTATGCAAAAACGATGTACCGAAAAAACGGTAAAAAATGCAAATTCTTGACAAAAAAATGCAGATTCTTGACAAACTATATATATCATCACAATCGTATGTTATCCATTATTTCTCATCATTAATCCTACGTTATTCATTTTTATTTGTCATGGCTGCACCGGCTAAAGTTTATAGAAGATTGGTTGTTAAGCTTATCAAGGCAAGAAGTAAGTTAGAGTTTCTTATCCAATGCTGATTGAACGGGGTTTATCCAATGTCAATCGCTCGCATCAAATTACCTGTTGGCTGTGATTCGCTGTTACCGAAACTAAAAAAGTTATGCCTCAACAAGGCGATCAGGAATGTCAGAAGGGGTTATTATACATTACTGCATAAACTTATACAATTGGAAAATGACCTCTACCGAGAAGACCAAGAGATCCTAGAAGAAGTCAACAATAGAGTTATCGCTTTGACTACGAGCATAGAAAGAAATTTAAAACGGCGATATATAAAGAAACTTAAATGGTTATTCAAATGCCATTACATTAAACCACGTACGAAATTAAAAAGCTCCATTACCGCATGGGATGACATCACACCACCACAGTGTCTTATAAGAGCACTAGAATATGGTCCTATGTATGCTCCCAACCCGAAAATAAGTCCGGATACCATCATACCTAATATTGAGCTACTTATCTCTAATTTGGGTCACACTAACCAGGATTACGTACGTTGGCAAACAAGGTTTTTGGCCGAAAGAGAGAAACGGGCTAGGACGGGCTCCGGACAGTTTCAGAATTACATCAAGCAAACGAGAGAATGGCTGCGGAGGAATGAAGTGATTCTTATGAAAGCCGATAAGACTAAGGATATTGTACTTGTTAAACGGGATACATATGCTCAGAAATTGCAGGAGTATATTACTAACACAGAATGCGTTATTGCTCCGGACAAGCTGTTAGAAAAATTACACAATAGGGTTAAGAGGTTTGCCAAGTCTCCGTTAGCACGCCTTTTGCATTTGGACAATATCATTATGAAGGCACCAAGACCACCAAAGATCTTTGCATTTGGCAAGACGCACAAACCAGGCTATCAGATAAGACCCGTCGTGGAAAAATGTAATGCACCCACGTTCGCACTAGAAAAACAGCTTGTCAGATTTATTCGGGATAAGATCCAGGATTACCCTTATTGCATCAAAGACTCCTTGCAACTTGTACATAGAATGAATGAAATTATGCTTAAGGACAGGGAACACATGACGGTTATGGACTTTAAGGCCTTGTATCCCTCGATAAAACTCCCTCCGTGCTTCTGCGCCTTAAGGGACTTCTTGTTTAACAACATCGTGAATTCATTCAAATACAAAAGGCAAATTTTGGAATTAGCTGATCTCATCTGTCATTCTTCTTTCTTTGAATTTCAAGAGAAAACATACATGCAGGGAAGGGGAGTCCCGATGGGTAGTCCCATATCAGCGATGCTCTGTGAATTGGTCCTACGAAACCTAGAATGCAATATATTACCTTCATTCCAAGAAGACATAGTTTTCTATACCAGATATGTTGATGACATATTCATCATATGGCATAATGATCGCAATACCCGTCGCTTTCTTGATGCAATCAACAGCAACCCCTACGGACTCACTTTGGAGTTGGACCAAGAGAGTGACTTTAGGGTTAACTTCTTGGACTTGACGATCACATGTAAGGATGGGGAGATACAGACGAATATCTTCAGGAAACCAGTATATCAACCTAGCATCATACCCAGAAACTCCGTGGATCCTGAACAGTTTAAATTAGCGGCTTTACGAGCATGGATACAACGAGCTTACACACATTGCTCAAATATTTGCGACACGTACAGGGAGTTGGAGTACGTAAGAAGCGTAGCAACACAGTTTGGGTATCAGAGAAGGGTAGTGAACCGTCTAATTACGGATATACAGAGACGTAAACATCAACAACACAGAACTGAACAGAAAAAAACAGTGGTCATGGACTATATTCCGTTAATTAAAAGTATTGTTAAGAAGGTGTCCAAAGAAAGGAACTTACGCATAATATATAGACGCAACCCGACAGTATACCGTCTGTTAAGGAATGATAAGAGGAAAGAGAAACCAAATGAGCTAACAGGAGTGTACTCAATTCCAATCAGGGACCAACGTTTTAAATCCGATCTAGTGTACATTGGGGCCACCTTGCGTGGTTTACAGCAAAGAATAAAAGAGCATAAGCAATCGGTTAAGAGGACAGTTGACAGCACAGTCCTAGCAGCATTTGCTAAGCAACAGGAGATCACGGTACACTGGGATAGTGCTTCCATCATAAAAGCCACTAGATCTAAACAGGCCGTTAGACACTTGGAGAAATTAGAAATATATAGGGCACAATTAACATCCCATTGCATCAACCACAGGGACGCAGATGGGCTATCGTCTGCTTGGAAATCGTTCATTGGATAACGTAGGATTGTGATATATATATAGTTTGTCAAGAATCTGCATTTTTTGTCAAGAATTTGCATTTTTTACCGTTTTTTCGGTACATCGTTTTTGCATAGTCTGCGCAATCACGAGAATTCTTTCCATTCTCGTGATTTTGTAAATTTGAATTTGGTTCGTTCTTTTTGTTTTTTTGTTCGAGTAACTGAAGAAGACTGATGAAATCAGTTGAAAACGTTTTTATATAGTTAAACTTTTGCTGGAATTTAAGAAAGGTGTTGTTTTCTCTTTATTTAATTTTTGTTCTTAAAGCTAAGAAAATGATCAAGAAAAACAGAATTAGAAGTCAATTGATTTTTTTGTATAGTTTTAGTAATAAAAATATCTATTTACCCTAAAATATGTAGTTTAATTTTCATATGATATCAAAAAATTCTATTTAAATTAATGCTGGTCCATAGATCAAACAGTTTAGAAATGCCACTTTAAACAATTAATACTACAAATTCTTTTATAGTGCTGATTGTAGTAGTAGATAATAGCTCATCTTCAGGGATTTCATAAACTTAACCATACAAAATTATAAATATGATGATAACTATTCATTTATATCGACTTTATATATAAATGTGTTAAATATTCTATAAACTGTTTAAATATTCTTATATATAATGTTGATTACTCAAACAATATTTTACAAGATGGGTTCAAAAAGTTTTAGACAGATTATATTCTAATTTTTTTGTTAACATCTGTCTAAAACTTTTTGAACCCATCTTGTAAAATATTGTTTGAGTAATCAACATTATATATAAGAATATTTAAACAGTTGTGAACAAATTTCTAAAAATTTTTAAGATAATTATCCTGAGCTTAAATATACTTTCTCCAATAATTCCTTTTATTTAAAAAACATTTAGAAGTATTAGCTTCTTTCATCAATCATTTAATTTTCTTTGATTCATCTTATACAAATTTAATTATTATTCTAATTTTCAATCTCACCCTATTTGATGGTAACTCTGTTTTTAATCTAAAGGGTGGCTAGAAAGTAACTAGGCACTGAGAAATTGCTATAATTTTAGAAATAATAAGGCAATCATAATAAAGTTTGTGTGCACGTGTACATCAACCAATAGAATTTTATACTTTCTGCATCAGAGATGTGGGCAGTTACCAAGAAAGACTGCAGGTGCATTGACAAAAAAAAATCAAACCACTTGTCTGTTTAGGAGTGAGTGCAAATTGCTGTATGCTAAGAGTCATGCAAATAAGTGGTTGCTATGCAGAGATGGAGGCATACAGTGAAAGGATGTAATGCAACAATCTGTCTGGAAACAATCAAGAATTGTCATTTAAAGCTAATGATCACAAGTTGGGTTGCAGAAGCAAAGAAGAGGTCATCCATCCACATTATGATCCCTGGTCGTTTGAGGAAACTGGTGGATGGTCCCAGTTTGAATTTAAGATATTCATCTTTTAATAAGGTACTGGGTACATGTCAAATAATTTTCATCATCTTTGCATTAGAAATGCAAAAATTATAGCAATTTCTCAATTAGTTACTTTCCTAGTTAATTTCCACTCACCCTGTATATCACATATTTTTCTAATATATCAATTATATAATTATCATTTGTTGTCATGTTTAAATTAATTGTATAAAAAAAATTAAATAAATATAAAAATTATTAAAATATTAATATAAGTATACTATACAATTAACACGACTAAATATACTACAGAATTAATATTTTTATAAATCTTAACTTGCCCATAATTTCATTAATTTGATTTGATGAATCTTCTGTTGCCATTGCTTTTCTTAGTCTATTCATATCATCTTTTAATTTTGAGTTTTCTATTTCAAGTTGATGTAACTAAAATTTAAATCGAATAAATTAACTTAATCATAAATGCAAAATAATTTTAATTTTCATTTAGTATATAATGTCATTATGATTATTTTAAATTAAAAAATTTTAATGCTTACTCAAACATTTAAATATAATAATTTTCAAAAATCGCATTTGAAATCAAAAATGTCAAATTATCTTGTTAATAGATTTTTATTTTGTAGTTTAAAATTTATCCATGAAATATGTAAACAATGATGTGGATTTTCAAAACACATCAATTTAGTCATATAAATCTATGTACAACTATACCAATTTTAAATAAAATATTAAAAAGTGAATGAACAATCAATCAAGATAGAGCCATAGCTATGAGGTGATTAAGCCCCCTCAGCTTAGTAGTAGGCAGTGCCCATATTCAATATATATAATACAGCATATACTTAAGCTATCATCATGTAAACTTAGACTACTGTTACACATTTTAAACTTAGACTGTAGTTAATGGGTATAGTGCTGACTGGAAAACAAAAATATCAGTCAAAATTTTTTCAGCTTGCCTCTGTATCCCATTACTGATTTATTCCTGACAACAAAATCAAATCAAGAAAATGATAAATATTTATAAACATAATAATATTCTTTTTCTTTCTATTTTCATGTTTTAACTCATGTTCTGATTCATGTATGAAAAGCTGTTATGCAAAATCAGCTGAATCCATTTTTTGAAAATTCTGGAAAAATATGATAAACCATTTGAATGTGAAATACCAAAAGTTTTAACTTCTCACTATTACCACATAAAACATTTCATAAAGAGATGTTAATACTCCAATCAATACACCCATAACTATGGTACTACGCTAATTTATTTTTAGATATAATTTGTTAATTTGTTATAACTGTACTAAAACAGAGGAGAGAATGCATTCTCATTGACTAACAGGATTTAGTTTATTTTTTTTTTTTTTTTGCATTAAATGAAATCTAAGGTACAAATTGTTTTGCTCAAACCAACACATTACAATGAAAGGGCACAGCTAGATCAATATAGGGGTGGTTCTAGCAAATTGTGGAGTGGCCTACTAGGCCACTCCACAATTTCAGGGCCTTATGGGAAATTTTAAGTGAAACTTAATATTTCAAAACATTTTTTTATGTATTTTTGACTATAGCAAATGGAGAACTTTTGTGTAGCTATTATGATATTCTTTGTCTATGAGTTTTTGAATTATTGTAATAATACATTTTAAATCAGTTTTATTTTGTTTCATGAAAAAAACATTTATTAGTATATTTAACAGTAGTCTAATTTTTGTATTTATTACTATATAAATACAAAAATTATTCTTAAAATACTAGGGGGAGAGAACTTTAGTGAAACTTATAAACTAAATAAAAAGCATTAAAAAATTATAATATAGAAAGTAAGTAACAAGAATAATTTTAAAATGATTGCAGTTATAACTTTTTTTAATCATTAAATTCTGTAGAATTATGATGTTAATATTTTTGTTTCTACTATCGCTAAATCTGCTTTTTATTTCTGTTGAAGATCTTGCACTTGATAAGTGTGTCTATTCTGTATACATCTGTAAATAATTATTCTATAACTGTTTTTAAGAAAACTAAGCAGTAATCAACAAGCCACCAGCTTATTGATTACTGTTAAAAATCTTTATTTTTAACAATAATCAATAAGCTGGTGGCTTGTTAAAAGTTAAGAGAGAATGTATGACGACTAATGTTGCAACAAATAGTATATTTGGCCAGGAACAGGGCCGAATAGCTGAATATTTGGCTAAACTATTTGGCTTGATTAACGCACGTATGAAAATTGGCACACAAACTGCATTATGGCAAGGATCGTGCACCTTGCTCTCTATTGGCCCGCTGTCACTATGCTTTGCCAATTATGTTAATTCTTGACAGTTGTAGCAGACAGACATGAGCGTCATGGCAGTAAGTGATAAGTGATGATATCAAATGTGGATAACAATAAAATGACCTATACGTGTAAATAACAGAAAAAGAACAGAGAAGGACCGCAAAGTGAAAATAAATATGAAATTGAGTTAATAATATAATCAAACAAGCTGAGGCAGCTTATTGGTGAGAAATTCGCAGTCGTCAATGCCAAATAATTGTTCTCATAAACTTTGGAAAGCTAAATGCTTGTAATGAAAGTCACTTAGCATGCACAGGAGAAAGCCTGGGACAGTTTAGGCTACCAAGCTGTCTCAAATCTGTGAAATCGTAACTGTGACTTATACCGATATCTTATCTGTCGCTTATCTCCATTATCACCAGGCTATGAGTCACGTAATTGTAAAATGGGAAATCTACAACAGAAAAGTGACAAATCGAAAGTATTGTGCACACATATTATGATGTATGTATAGACATACAAGGACTAGAGCAATAGAGGAAAGAGAAAGGAAAGAGAAAAGACGAGTGCTTAAAAAGAAGGATAGGCAAGATCAGACTCTCAGATGTGCTGCAATTCTCAAATGAATAGGTACGTGGTATAGGTAATAGGTATGTACGTGTGCTGATCTTTGTAATTATAAATTGTGAATACATGTGACTAATATTATTTTGTTTTTTATTTTGTGCCTGTTATAAGTTATAAATAAATATAAACAAACAACACTAACCCGATAACACTAAATCTAAATACCAACAACTGCCGAATCATATTGGGCTATTTACGGCCATTACATAAATTATAAACCAATTTGGCACTAGAGGTAGATGTTAGGCACCATCTCATATTAAGTTTAATAGTTATAATTTAATTAATTAATTTAAATAATTTAGACCTACTGGAAAAGCATCTGCATGGTAAGCAGGAGTTGTGGGTTCGAGTCCCACTCTGAGCCGATTTTTTCTTCTAGTAGGTCTAAATTATTTAAATTAATTAATTAAATTATAACTATTAAACTTAATATGAGATGGTGCCTAACATCTACCTCTAGTGCCAAATTGGTTTATAATTTATGTAATGGCCGTAAATAGCCAGATATGATTCGGCAGTTGTCGGTATTTAGATATAAGTTATAAGTTATTTTATTTGCAATCAATCTTTTTAAAAGGTTTGTGACTTTGGAAGAGTATGATGAGTAAAAAAACATCTTCAGTTTGGACTTACTTTGAAGAAAATGACGAAGATTCGCATAATGTCAGTGCAAAGTATGTGATACAAAAATTTCTTGTGGAGGTACAGGAAAAGCTTCGACATTGGGTTTGATAAATCATTTAAAGAACAAGCACAAGGAGGAGTATCAGAAGATACATGAATCTATCTCAACGAAAAAAAATGCAGTAGATGATGATGTTCCCTGTTCAAGTAAGTCCATGAAGCAATTAACCCTTTACAATTGCCAAGAAAAAACAAAAAAGTGGAATATAAATGACCCTCAGACTGTGAAATACCATTATCTGATTGCTGAAATGATAGTGATTGATAATAAACCAGTGAACAAAGTTGAAAGATCTGGTTTTAAAAGATTGTTAAATGAGACCCTGCCAAGATATGCCATACCGAGTAGACCATAGTTTTCAGAGAAAATAATTCCGGAACTTTATGAAAAAGTAGTAACAAAGATAAAAAAAACTTGAAGACACAGGTTATATATCAGTCACTAATGACATGTGGACGTGCTTGCAAAACTATGTCAATTTCCTTAGTTTTACTGCACACTGGCTTGACAGCAATTTTAACTTGAGACATGCTGCACTTAATGTAAAACACTTTGAAAGGCAACATACTGTGCAAAATATAGCAAATGCTCTTCAAGAAATACTGAGCTGGTGGGAATGCCCTTTATCAAAAATTCACATCATTTGTTCATGACAATGGGTGCAATATTTTTAAGGCTGTCAGTGAGGCTGAAATGAATTCTGCATGTTGCTTCATACTACAGTTAGTAATCAAAGACTCTCTCAAAATTCAACCTGAGGTCGAAGAAACTATTGCTGTGGGGCGAAGAATAGTAACCCACTTTAATCATTCGAGTACTGCACAAGAAAAACTGAAAAAAATTCAGAAAGAGCTGGGAATAACAGTAAACATATCTAATCTGACTGCAGAGCAGTGAGAGATTGTAGACCAATTACTGAAATTATTAAAGCCATTTGAAAAGATAACAAAAATTACTAGTTCAAACTACTCCTGCTTATCTGAAATTATTCCCTATGTTGTTACTCTCAACTGCTACTGTGACAAGGCCATGTCTTCTGAACTTGCACCTAAATTAAAGTCTATGGCGATTGCCATGCAACAAGGGATAAAACAATGTTTTACACAGATTGTTGATAATAAAAACTACCTGATATCAACTTTGTTAGATCCAAGGTTTAAGACAAATTTCTTCACGAACCAACTGCAAAAGGAAAGAACCCGACAGTACATTCTGCTTGAAGATTTAGTTTCAGACTATGATACTAGCAGCGATGAAAGCGTGCATTCTTCTCTGTGTAGTCTAAATGTAAAAGAACTAGCGAGACTGGACAAAGCATTCGCACATCTTTCTGGGAGTGCTATGATGAAGTAGTTGCTGAGAACTTTGCTGATGATGACAACAGTCGGAATAGCTTTGACTTCAAAGAACACCATAACAGGTGACCTTGATAAGTACTTGAGCATGAAAACTTTAAAGAGAAATGACGATCCATTTGCCTGGTGGGCTACAAATAAATCTAAATTTTCCCAATGTTTAGTCAAACTGGTTGCTAAGTATTTATCAGCTCCTGCAAGTAGTATGTTTTCAGAGAGGCTTTTTAGTGAAGCAGGAAATGTATACGAAGAAAAGAGGAACAGACTTCTTCCCAAAAATGTGGAAAAGTTGATTTTTCTGCACCATAATCTACCACTTATTAACTTCAGTTATGATAAATAATTCTGTACAATGAATTTGTAATTACAATAATTTTTGTACAATGAATACAAAAAAAGTTAATTTAATTTTCAAGTTTATAATAAGAGATGATTTCATAAAAACGCTTTACAGATCATTAATTATTTTTTTTTTTCACATTTTATGACCTAAGTTTCAATCTAATGTGCCCATGCAATAAAAATTTTTACACAAATTTTTTACCCCTTTTCACCTCTTTAGGATTGAATTTTGTAAAATCTTTTCTTAGCACACCTAAACTTTACAAAAGGAGAACACCCTCAAATTTTTAAGTTTCTAGAACCAGTAGTTTTGGCTCTGCGTTAATTATTCTATCAGGACTTGTTCTTTTATATACAAGTATATAGATGACTAAACTACATAATAAGTAGGTAGTTTTCATTTGATTTGTTACCTTTTTTTGACCTCTTAAAAAAATAACTTAGTTATATTACTTTTCCTTTGATCTTTTAGATCAGTGATGAGCAAACTATGGCCTGCAGGCCAGATGCGGCCCCCTGAAATGTTCTATCCAGCCCACACGACATTATTCCTAATCTGACAAATAAAAAAGAATACAGGCTATAAGCAAAAAAATATTTTCCTCTCTTTCGTTTTATATCAGTGACGACATACAAATTTATTGACTTATCCTAGATATTGGAATGTTATGTTGAGAGTGAGAGGCACTGGCTGCTGGCAACTTTGTAGTGAAGAGTAAAACTGGCAATGTGGCTAGATATTGAAACATGTTTCTTGATTTAGACCTGTCTTAGTATTGTTGGTTTGCTAGTTTTACTCTGCATATTGTGAAAAATTTTAGCCCTAAGATGTTATCTAAGAAATGTAAAGTTGATTCTGAGTGCTGCGTTTTCATAGATGAATGGACTTGGAAGTACTTTTTCACAGTTTTTAGGGATAAACCACTATGTCTCATCTGCAATAAAACTGTAGCAGTCTACAAAGAATGTAACATTTCACGACACTTCAACTCTAAGCACAACGATGTCAAGGTTAGAGCCATGACCGAAGAAGAAAGAAAACAAAAAGCAGAAGATCTACGCAAAAAACTATCAGGTCAGTAAAGTATTTTTAAGAAAGGAAATAGTTCTCAGCAGTATTTTGCTTCTAAGTATTCTTTTCCTCCTACAGGAATCTTTTGGTTGTTTATTTTCTTTTCCCAAATGTTTATTAATCTGTTTGGATATCCATCTAAAAGAAACTTCTTTCTTAATTCAATTATGCTTTTTTGTATGCAAATATTTTTACTAGTTCTATTTTTATTTTATTATATTCCATGTTAAATATATTCCGTTTTATATATAACAATATGTTAGAATTGTATTTTATGGCTGTTTTTATTGAACATGGTTTTTTAAAGGTTTCAAATTCTAGTTCATTTTCTCGTCTTTTTATTGTGATATTCAGATAGCTTAATTTGTGCTTAATTTTATCTTCCTCTTCTATTTTGAATTGTATTGTTTTATTTATATTGTTTATTAGCTTAGCTATTTCATCAATTTTAACTTCTGTTTCTTTATATATGATTAAAATATCATCTACATATTTCCTGTAGAATTTTATTCCTTGTATTTTGTTAATTGATTCGTCGGTATCTACCATCATTACTCAGCCAACTTTGGTCCGATCATAGATCCCATACTGATTCCTTCTGTTTGCATGTAGTATTTGTCATCTATTTCAAAATAGTTGTTTCTGTAGGAAAACTCTATCAATTCTATTATTTCTGACTCCACTTTAATTTGTTTTAATTTATTCTCAATCGTCTCCTATGTTATTGATGGGTACATGTCCACTATGTCGAGACTAGCTATTTTAAACTTATCTTCGACATTTAGCTTCTTTAGGTCTTGTATAAGTTCATCTGTGTTCTTAATAGAGAGATATGAGTTTTGGTATTGTTTGAGTTCTTGTTTCAGAAACTTTTCTAAATTATACAGCATAGAGTATTTAAAGTCTACTATGGGTCTGACTTTCTCCAATTTTGTGTTTTTTTAGCTGTATATTTAGTTTTGGTGTGTGTTTGTTATCTTCATTTAGAATAAACCATCATTTTTCGGTTTTATCAAGTTTGTTTAGTTTTTGTAGCTTTGTAATTCGATTTTTTAGTTCTAGGTATATAACATCTTTTGGGTTTATCGATAGTTTACAGAATTTTTTATCTTCTACTGCTTCTAGTTTTTTGTTTTTACCCATTTTGGTTACAATGACTATTTGTTTTGACTTGTCTGCTTTTATAATTTCTAACCTATTGTCGTTTAAGAAATTATGCAATCTGTATATTTGGTTCTTATATTGAAAGTAGTTTTTATCTCTAATAATTGCTTTTCCTTTTTCTCTTTTTACATGTTTTTTAATCTTATTACTGAGATTCATGTTAATGAAATTTGATTCTATTTTGGATACGTAACAACCTATCGAAAATAGAATCAAATATGTGGCATATGTGGTCTAGGTTTAAGATTATATTTATTACTTCCCATCTATTTGGACCATTAAAATCAAAGCCTTTGCATATTATTTTACTGATTTTTTTCATGGATTGTAACATGTGTTTTGTTTAAAATTAAAGACTTTTCCATTCTGTTATTTCTTCCATAGTTGGGTATTTGAATGTCTCCACTAGTTTCTTGTTTATTGGCTGCATACCATTTTATGTTCTCTGTTTGCTCATTTTTAGCTTCCAAATGTTTTTGTCTCTTCTGAATTTAAGTTTTTGTAAGGTACATTTCAGTTTTCTAATTTTAATGTATTTAAACTGTATTGCAGATCTCAGTATTTTTAAGTTAATATATTCTCTATCTGTAACATGTAACCTAAACACGTATCAACTGAAATAAAAGATGAAGAAATGTGATGTGATCGATTAATCACACTACATAGTGTTTAAGCAACAAATAAGAATAAAGACACAGTTTTAGATTATCAAAACAAAAATGTTTTCAACCCAGTTGATGAATCTTCTTCAGTTGTAGAACATTGAATTGTAATCAAACACACAAAAGTTAAAACAATTTTTTTTTTTAATGTGATAACATTCTACAATCGACAAAGATCCATCAACTGAGTTGAAAACATTTTTGTTTATTAAATATACTGCTGAAGTAATTTTAAAGTGTAGATTATTTATGATATCTTTTTGTTCTTCCTCTAGTTTCTCTGCAATTTTTTGACAGTTTAAATCTTACATTAAATTATTTAAGGAATATTTACATCTTATATTTTGTAGTTGCTAAAAAAACTTATAAATGTAAGTCAAAAAATGACTGAATAAATTCTGCTTTTGGTATTGTATACCTACAGTTATATATAAATAAATTTTACAATAAACAAGAGAAATAAATAAAAAAGTTAAAAGTTATTTAATTTATTACTATTTCATAAAATATAAAAAAATTATTGAAATATTAAATTAAATAAAAATAAAGTTTAACAAAAATTAAAATTGAAAAACTTACTCTAATCACTTCTTCAGGCATTCGTTCTTCAGGAGATTCTTCTTCTTTTGCCTCAAAATGTTCCAATTTTTTTTCTAGAAAAGCTTTTTCAGATTCAATAGCTTTTAATTTTTGTTGTAACTTCAAAACTAGTGATACGTCAATATTTTCTGTTGGCTGATAATGTATATAATTTTTATAATTCTATACAATAAAAAGAGTGCAAATAATAATTTTTTAAATAATAACCTTATTGTCATCAGGAGGACTATCTTCTTTACTAGCAGGAGAATGATCCCAAGAAATATCTTCTAATTTTTCATGAAGTGATGCTTTAGATCTTTGTGTTCCATAACCTGCATCCTGAACAAAATTAATTTTAATTAAACAAATATTTAAGCACTGTTAAATATAAATTTTATGTAACAGGATATATTTTATGATGCCAATAAAATATTTTTTTTGCAGACAAATGTCTTTGACTAATGTATTTTATAACTTGACAATGATTGCACAAGAGAGAAAAAGAATGTATTGTGGAAATTAATGAAGTAGCCTACGAAAATACTCGATATAAAGAAATAATCCTGCCAATTTCAAAATCTTTGATTCCGCAGTCCTGAGATATAATACAAAAATTTTGTAAAAGCTTTTTATGTTTTTTGGCTTGTGGAGTGTCAAAGTCAAAAAATGTTAAAAAACAGAGGGGGTCAAAATTTAACTAATCATCACAATTTCCCTATCTTGTATTCTATAACAATCAGGAAAGTAAAAATCATAGTTTAATAATACATCAACCTCCATGCATTAAATATGATCTCAGAATCTCTATGGTTTATACATTCTTCTTTTAAGCTGTATTTGTAAATTTTAAGCAATTCTGAATGATTAGCCAATGCTATGTAATGGACTGGCTGAATTATGTTCTTATAATTCATAATGTCTCAAATTTTACAAGAATTGCAGCTCTTAATTTTGTATAATTCTGTCACATAGTACACCATAGTTTGTTTTTTTCTTTCTCTTTCTCTGTACTTTTTGTTTTTCATTTCCTTCTACTATTTTAGAACTGTCTTTCTTTTTTTACTGAAGGGGGTGTACACCAATGTTTGGAAAATGTCATCCTTTTATTTGAGAGAACTAATTTAACAGGTTTTGTAGACAATATATAGGAGTAAAAGAACTTTGAAAAGGAACTTTTTGACTAGCCTTTGGACAGAAATAGAAAGAAGACAATGGTTTTTGGCAAGGTGAGGACTGTTCAGAGGATCTTTGCAATTGAAGAATTCAAGAAGATTAAACACAGAGTAAGACATTTTGGGTATTGGAAGTTATTTCATGAGATGATGTCCTCATTTCAGTCAAGAGTGAAGAAATCATTCTGTAACCCAAGCAATCTAATTTTTTCATCGAACTTGATCAACCAAAAGGTTGGGGTACACCTTTGTTCTCTCTCAACTATTTTTCTCTCTCTAACCTTCACCCTCTATCAGTAAAATCCTTTCATATATTAACATTAAGATTATTATTGATATATTTTAGTTTTAATTATTTAATTTACTGTTTTGTTCTCGTAGATTGAGTCCTTGGAGTTATTTGAAATTTTAACTAAAACACGTTTTTGTGTTTTAGTTAAATATTTTTATATTGTGCTGAGTGTTTGTTAGGAACACACTCCTTGGCTGACATCATGGGTTGTGTTGGTGTACTTTGTAAGAATTCCAGTATCAATTCAAATATAATTTTATTTGTAAATATTTTATTTGTTGTCACAACCTATTACTTAAAATCGTGCATCTCACAAGGCAAATTAAATTAATTAAAATTTCCAACTGCTCTGAAAAATCCTCACAAAATTTCTATATTCTAGTGCATCTTCCATACATAATTTGTTCACAAAGATAAGCATGCCTCCAAATGATACCAACATTGCACCTGTTGTCTAACCCAACATTTTCTTGTATTTCTACACTTTGTTTTCTTCAAAAGATGTACCCAAAAGAAATGTTACAATGCAACAATTGTCAATTTCACAATAATCTCAAATTTCAATTATTTTTATCTCAAGCTGTACAGAGAACTGAGATTAATCTCTGATATTTGAGTATCCAAGTGTTTTCCAAGACTTTGACTACTGTCAAATGGATGATGATTTGAAAGTAATTTTGAGACTTGATATCAAGATTTAATTACAAGTGTACCTATAGCTTTAGTTTCTTTAAATATCTTTTAAAATTTTAATTGATTAAAAAATAGTTTTACTGTATTATATTAAAAAACTGCATTAAATGATTACTTACTTCATCTTGCATATCATCATCCTTAGATGGTTCTGTGATATCACTTTTTATACTTCCTAAACTAATATTTGATGGTGTACGATGATGTCCAGAAGTTGCTTTCATTCTTGATATTTCTGATTGCAAATTTTCGAACCTCTGTTCTAACCGAGCATGTTCTTTCAATAATTTCTGATATGCTGTTCTTTCTGATTTAAATTCTTCTAAGAGAAGTCTCTTTTCATTTTCTAATTTTATGGCATTTGTTTCTGTAAAAAAAATTGATAAAAAAGCATTAATTTTAACATTTTAAATTATTTTTTATTCTTTTTATTTTTTTTATTCTTTTATTCTTATTTTTTTATTTTAGTCTTTTAGAAAAAATAATCATCAAATATTATTAAAACATTACAGTTTCAAAATAAATACTGTAAAATAATTTCATGAATAAGATAAATCATTTTTAATTAATATTAAATTTTGTATGTATGTAGATTTGTATGTAAGTATGTACACATGTATGAAATTTCAAATTACAGTTAACTTGCCTTAAAAACAAACACTGATGAAGTGAATTTTACCATTACTCTGGCAAAATGCCATTGTCTTTAACTCCATAAATTATACAACTTTAACCCTGAAAATTGTTAGTTTGCTTTATCAAAAATTTGTGTTAACTACTGTTTCCCTTGTGATTTGTATTAGCACAAGTTGACCATACAGACTGTATACTCAATCTAAACTTACATAACTACCTTATTCATGAATTTACAACTAAAAGGCCCTAAAAAGTGATTTATTATAGCAAAAACTTTTGAAATTCTCATCTTATCATTGGTTCCCCAAATTAAGCTTTTAATTTGATAATTTGATATGATAAACTAATATGATCACATCTTAAAAATTTTCTATCATAACAAATATCCTATTATATATGAATGTAATATAAATGCATATTTATCATCTAAGTTAATATAAGATTTTGAATTTAAATGTATAAAAATCCAAAACTAGAATGTTTGTTTAAAAAAAAAAAATGCAAAAAAATATTCAATTTTAACATTTTATTTTAAATTAAATAATCTAGTTATGACACATTTTAAGACGACTTGAATTTAATGAAGATATATTATACATACTTAAACACAATAAAAATTAATATATTTTAAATTATAATGTAATGACAATATTAGTATATTTGAAAATATTAATATTTGGTATGTTTGGTACAAGAATTCTGAGAATTCCATTTTCATTAAGAAAAATTACTACTTATGAATACTTTTATCAATTAAAAATAAATTAATGTGTTTTTTAAATCTAAATTTGTAAAAATAGTCTTCCCAAAACTGATTTTCTTTTAATAGCCATAGATTGATCAAAAACTTTTAACATATCTTTATTTTTTGTAATTTCTTCCTATATTTTTAAAAAATTATTTATTAGTAATGAAAATTTTTCTTGTTTTGCTTAATTTTTTAAATGAAACATGACTAAATTTTTGGTGTGTCAAAAAATTATAATTTTAATTTAATTTAATTTAATAAATAATCATTTTATATTAACTTAATTAATGAAATAAACCTTTAAGAAGCTATATTTGGACCTCAAGGGCAGCAAATTAAGTTAGCCAAAAATGAATGTTTGTATGTTTGCAAATTACACACTAGATATTACGTAAAGTTTAGTTTTTAAAGTTGAAATAATCAAAATTTTAGGCATTAAACATATGAAGAAAACTCAATACTCCAAGCAGCTAGCCCTAAACATTAATAGCGAGGTTGAGGCCAAAGTTTAAATGCGAAAATCTGTACGTCGGACATTCAGCACCACTTTCCTGTAAGCCTAGAAGTTTGACAATGGCATTTGGAATGTCAAGCATCATTCCACTGACTTTCCAAACACCATTGTCAAACTTCTAGGCTTACAGGAAAGCAGTGATGAATGTCTGACATACACATTTTTGTATTTAAAACTTCGGCCTCAACCTCGTTAATGTCTTAGCAAAATAGAAACACTGAAATGATTAAGAAAAACTATCTACTCTTTTGTTTATTATACAATTATTAAGTTATATATTTTTATATTTATACATTTCCTTTATTTTTATTTTATCTATTATATTTTACATAGCATTTAAAATATTAGATATTTAATTAAATAAAATAATTATTAAAATGTCTAAATTTAAAATGATAAAAATTTAAGCAAATTTATATACAGTAGAAGAATTTAAATTTATAATATTTTGAAACTTTTATTTTTTTAATTGAAAAAAAAAGTTAAAACACAATATAAACATTACCTCTAGAAAATATTTATGCTTTTGACAAATGTAATTACTTTGTACAAAAATTTTGAAAATATTTAATTTCTTTTTCTTCTTAATTTTGCTACATAACAACTGAATTTTAGCTTAAATTAAAACTGTAGTGACCTTTCATGTATGATTGTTTCGTTATTTAAGTAAAATTTTACTGACCCTGTACATTTTTTACATTAGTTTTTATTTCCTCATTGATCCTATCAAGATCATCTTTCAATTTCTTGTTATTTACTTTAAGTTGATCTATAGTCTGAAAAAATAAAAGAAAAATTTTTTAAATAATAATAAATTTAGTAAAATTATTAAATAAACTAGTTTGTTAACTATTTTATTTGGATTCTCAAGTTTATTATTATAACATATCAATATTTACTTACTTGCTTCATCATTTCTAAACTCATATTTATCATTAAAGCATTTTACTTAATAGTATATAGTTGTAGGCTTCTTGCCTCTAATAAATTAAATTAAATAATTATCTCAAATAACCAGTTGGTAGAGATATATGAGGCTTATCAAACTGTAATGGAGTTAAGTAATCAAGATCACATCAAGAAAATACAACTTATTTGTGGAATGCATTTAGATCTTTTGCATTAGACCCTTTATATAAATATAGATACCGCAATATTTAACTTAATAGTTAAAGGTTACATGGTATATTGCAATTGTTCATACATTTATCTGGTTACAATTTCTACTATGAATTTCCTTTTTTCCTTTTAAACATGGCAATTTATATTCTTGTAAATTAAAAACAGAAATGATGTGATATTTTTGTATATGTATGTAAGGATTTTAATTATTTATTTGAAACTTAATCAAATTATTGCTTTCAATAATATCAACATCCCAAAGCCCAAGGTATTGATACTAAATCAAACTCTCATTATAATTAATCAGGCTATTATTATAGCATAATATGGCAATTAATTACAACAAGAGCTTTCAATAATTTTTAATGCACACAGAATGACATTCTAAAAGAACCAATGTATTTAAAATATAAAATTTTATGTAGATATAAAGCTGAAATAGATAATAGATGTATCTAAATTGATAAGGAGCAAACAATACATCTTTCACAAAATTCATGTATTTATCAACATCGTGTTAAATAAAATTACAGATAATTATATTGTGCAGAAATATACAGTAAAGTAATATTTAACATGAAAAAATAATCAACTTGAATATATAATAACTTGAAATAAATAACAAGTTGACAAGCAATTTTTTTTCATATTTCTCTAATACATATGCTTATTTTTTATTACTGTCTTTTTATGCATATAATTTGTAATAGCATATAACATGCAAAAAAAAAATTCATTTTAACAGCATAAACTTCAATCCCATCTTCTTTCTCAAGAGACTTAAATATATATATAGATACATACATACACAGGTAGTTCTCAATGTATGCAGTTAATTGGTTATGCAAGTATACTGCACATGTATCAAAAATGCACATACAGTATCAAAGTTAACAATCAATAGGAAATAAATTAATCTGTAAATTAGATCATTCAGAAATCAAGTACAAAATGTTCAAGGAAAGCAGTAAACACATCAAAAATGAACCATGTTCTGAGAGACCATCCACTTCAAATGGTGAACAACATGTTGATCAGAGATTTGGTGCTCAATTGTCACTGTTTAACAATTAGAGACATTATTGGACATGTTACTGTATTATTTAGATCTTGTCAAGCAATTTTAAATGATCATTTTGGCTTGAAGTGCATCACTTCTTGAGTCGTCCTGAAAATGTTGAATTTTTCCAAAACAAGAATATGTTCAACTGACTGAGAAAATGCTTTTTCAAGGAAAATCGTTCTTAAAACACATCATTATAGGTGATAAACATTGCTCTACACTTTTGACATCAAAACAGCTCAACAATCAAGTGATTGGTGCTCAAAAGGTGAAGCAAGACCGAAAAAGACCACATCAAAGTCAGTCAAAAATCAAGGTAGTGTTGACTGTTCTTTGATTGTGGTGGTGTTGTGTATCATGAATTCTTTCTGACCAGCCAAACTGTCAACAAAAAATATTATTTTAGCATTTAGCATTGTTTACATGAAGCAATTCGTAGAAAAACAAACTGAATTATGGTGAGAAAACTCATGGATTTTGCACCACGATAATGCATCTGTTCACAATGCTCAAAAATTCAACAAACACGGCTCTACAATCTCCATATTCACCTGATATGGCACCATGTGACTTTTTCCAGTTTCCTCAACTAAAATTTCCACTTTATGGTCACCTTTTAAGTCAACTGATGCCATAAAATAAAATTCACCATGATTCCTGAAGGAGTTTCATGAAAATGACTTTAAAGCATATTTTGAAGATTGGAAAAAAAATAGGCATAAGTGTATTGCAGTAGGAGAGGATTACTTTGAAGGAAACAAAATAAATTTTGATGAATAAATTCAAATCTTGCATTTTATTGTACTACTACCAATACTTTTTGATCACAGTGGTAAAATGCCAATAGTTAAAACAAAGAAAATGTAGACCAAGACAAGACCAAGATATTATTACAATGATCTTGACACCATCTTGAGATAAAACTGTCTCAAGATTTAACATCAGTGAAGAAAATATCATCTATAAAAATACAGAATGGCACTTTAAACTATTTGATTACTCAAATGTCGTGACATTTTATGAAAAATCAAGCAAAAGTCAAATTTTTGATTCATAAAAAAATGAGTATTTTTGAAAATTTGAACAAAATGTTTTTATTCTCTTTTCTGAATTTTTTGAAAAATGTTTAAACTTATTATCATCAATACAAATTCAAAAAATATACATTCCTTATTTTTTTATAACAAATTTAAAGTCAAAATTCATTACAATAATTATCCAATTACATAATCCAATATTAATTTTGTAAAATAAAGCTCTAACAATAATACTATAGTAGAAACTTGGTTTAACATATTTCTGCATTTTAGTTTTACCAATCCCTTTAAATCTTCATAAATCACAATATTTAACATTACTATATTTAGCATGTTTCAATTTTGCACATTTTCAGAATTTAATGTTTTGAAAACTTTAACACTTTTAAAGAAATTTGCATTTGAAATATTTTCAAAAAAGTATTGTATTTTATGTTTAGATAGTCAGAAGAATTATAAAGTTGGTGAATTATGAAGATGTTTTACCTTTCAGATAGCAAGTGAAGTGATATTATGTTGGGTTTTTGCAGTTAACTACAGATTCTGCTATCCAGATACAATAGAGTCCTGCTAGTCTGAACAAATTGGAACAGAGCCCTGTTTGGATTAGCCAAATAATTGAAATAATGCAGAAGCAAACAGTAAAACAGGTCTGGTTTATATAGATCCAACACCATCAATGACTTTTGTTTCTGTTTTTGTGTGTAAGTGCAGTATAAATCTGCTGTTTTAATAGGCCATGTCAAACACTAATTTATTAATTTTGTACAGTATTAATACAGTACTACAACAAAATACAATTTTTTTTTTTGTTGTGAAATTCTAAATCTTTTTGTACCATTAATACCATTTAAATTCAACTGGAAAATACAAAAAACATATATTTTGCAAGATAAAAAATTTCCTCTCTACCAACTGAAACATGTTCAGATTAGGCAAACGTTCAGATTAGCAGTGTTTGAACTAGCAGGATTCTACTGTATAGTATTCTTGTGCAACTACAAATCCAGACATTATAGTAATAAGTACAAAATGCAATAGTAGTACTTAATGCACAATAGTAATGATAACATATCAAATCTGCAACAGAAAACAAACTTGATTACTTTGAAAAGATGGCTTTAACAGTGTTTTTATCTTTGTGTAAAACATACATAAAGATACCAATTGTTATGCATTATATTGTATGAAATAAAGCTTTCATAGAAACAGTTATATTGATATTTGTTTTTCTTCACTTTATCCATTCAAAATGCATATATACATGCATTTGTATGATCTGGCATGTTTTGTAAGGATGTTCAGATTTTACATTTGGTTTATTTGATGAGGTGTAGCAATACAACATGGATTATTTGCCAAAAGAGATGCCTTCCACAAGAATATTGCTATGGAAAAGTAGGAATCTTGCATTTAAGTAGGTCAAGTGTGCACAGGACCTACTTAAGTGTAAGATACATGAAGAAAACCTAGAAATGCCATACAGAGGTTAGCTTGTTAGTGAGGCACAATGCTGCAATCAACTATCAGTGTTCAGTGATTTCATCTACTCAGCCACTGGTAGGCTAGATTTTTCAGATTCCACAGTTTAACATTTATTTTCATCAGTTCCTTGAAAAACATTAAAACCAAGTTTCTACTGTAATTTTATTAAATATAATAATGCTATTCAGTAATCTACTTTCAAAGCATTCATATTTTATA
Source organism: Centruroides vittatus (assembly GCF_030686945.1). NCBI lineage: Eukaryota > Metazoa > Arthropoda > Arachnida > Scorpiones > Buthidae > Centruroides > Centruroides vittatus. Next base: position 1,898,339 of record NW_027122649.1, on the reverse strand, counting down.
TAAAATATTAAAAATTTATATTTATAAAGTTTTATTTCATACCTCATTCTTTTCATTAATTATAATATCTTTTTCTGCTATAATATCCCTCTTTTCAATTTTTGTTGATTCAAGTTCTGACCGTAAAGATATAATTTCTTCCTGAAGATCACTTATTTTATTATTGGACATCTTCAAAATATTTTCTAAATTTTTCAATTGCTCTGCCTGATTGGCTAGATTCTTAGATTCTTCTTCTTGAGCACGTAACAACTTATTAGCTTTAACCTGTATTTTATTTTTTTAAATTTATTCATTTTTAATTTTATTTTTAACTTTAAATTAAAATGTAAATATTACTATTAAATAAATCGATTATTAATTAAAAGATAATTATAATAAAATTATACTAATTACTCAAATGAAAATTTTATGAAAATCATATTACTGAAATTCATTGTTGTATTTTGAAAATAAAAGAATGTAGAATTTTTAAAATACAAAAGTTTAATAATATAATTACTAATTACAGTCTTGCAATTCTGAATATGTTCATAGTTAATGCTTAGTTTAATTCAAATCACAAATTCTCCTTACAGCTTATAACTTGATATAAAATTTAACATTGCTGAAATATTTAATTTTGAGTTATAAAAATTCAACACACAGTTTTAACAAATGAATCAAATAACTTTTGTAATTTTTTTTTTCTATCCAAAAATAATTTTTAATCTGCAAGATAAATTTTTAACAATTATGAAATCATATCAAACAAATGTAAATTTACAAAGATGCACATATGCATGTAATGAAAAAAAAAATCATATTATTTTTGTTAAATTTCCATTGATGATAATTTTTAAAATTTAACATCAAGGAACATTATTTTTTTATTTTATTTTCTCTTATTTCTAATAATTTTTTTCCAATGAAAGATTGAATAAACCTAAGTCAACATTTGAGATTTATCATCATATCCTAATTTCTCCAAATAACATACAAGTTGTGTATACATTAAAATAATTTTAAAAATTTTCTGCATGAAGAAAATTATTTATTAATATATTTTTATAAAATTAATTTTTTAAATGATAGTAATGTTTTTATTGATCCAAAGATAATTTATTTTAACTTTAAATAATCATGGATTAAAGATTTATTATTATTACTTTTTGGAATAATTCATCAATCTTAAAGTTATTTGAATCAAAATGAAGTTTTTATTTCAAAATTAAAACTACTTTTTATCTTAAAGTACATACCAATTCCTCAATTCTTTGTTGAAGTGAAATAATCTTATTTTCAAGACCTTTGTTGAGATTTTTAATGTGTTCAACTGATCTTGCTTCAACCTAAATAAAATAAAACAATATATATACTAAAATAAAATAGTTATGCTTTTATTATTATATACATTAAAAAGTTATAGAATTCTGATGTAGCCGTCAGCCATATTGTTATATGTATTTTAGTTATATTCTTTATTATTCTTTATATTCAATTCTTTCCTTTTGTCATAACCTCCTTCTAGAAGCTTCTGTCTTAAATCTCATTGCCTTAAGGATGAATTACCCCTTCTCAGAACTCTTGGTATAACAAAAGGGTAGGGAAACTATTGTTTCTCCGAATTTCGGGGAAAACAAAAGAAAGGCAAAGATCTGAGGCAAAACGGCCAACGAAAGAGCCATTCTTGGTCAAGATCTTAGAGCAGACGGCAGAACAAGGCAGTGCTCTGAACTTAAGAAGAAACAAAGTGGACTGCAAAGCGAAGGAAAACCGTAGAGGTCAATGAATTAAAAAAGAAGGATTGTAAGGACAGTGCATACAACTGGAGATCTTTGAGGCACCGAGTTTGTAAAGGAGAAAGACATCCAAAAGAATAATATTGAGGAGGCATCCTCCACATTAGTATCTACCAACTTAAGGAAACCCGGGTATTTTCTACCTTCCTCTGCCTGTCTGACATACTTTCCTGAGTCTCTGCTTCTTTCTTTTTCCTTAGGTTTAAGATAGATATAAGATTAGCTGTAAGTCAATCGGGTTTACATCGTACAGTACATATACATACACGTTACCCAAATGCTTACGGGAGGACAATAGACTACCCTTTTAGTAATTAGTAATACTAATATCCGTAAAGTTGGGATCTGTACTAAAAGAACCAGTTCGGAGAGAAATAAAGGATATTTTGTTTGTATATCTGTTTTATGTATCCTTCTTAGTAACATTTGTTTGCGGACCTTACTATCTCTCAATACGAACAACCACACTGACATTATGAACAAATATAATTATATAACACAGAGAACATTAATAATTTTTTTATATTAAACAGTAGTTTTGCCTGCTTTATTTTAGGTTTCTTCTGTTACGAGGTATCTTGAAAGTGAAGAAGTTTTTTTTTTTTTTTTTTTAAATAATTTCTTTTCAACCTGCTTTTGGATTAGAAATTATTTTCAAATGAAACATTTTATATGATAAATTTTCAACTTTTAACCAATCAACTAGTTTGTTTTTAATATTCTAATGTATATTTATTGGCTTAAAAATAAAGTAGACATGGCTAACCAATTAGAAACCTTATCTGGCAATCAATAATCAAACTTTGTTCAGACAATCAAAAATTACTTTTTTGATAAATCTGCTTATATTTTGATTTCTTAAATAATATTTCTTGATTCAAAATTACTATAATTATCAATGGTATAAAATATTTTTAATATATTTTTTCCCTTATTATAGCAACATTTCATTTCAATGTTGCTTTGCATCTACTGTAGTTCTACAAGCCATTCCTATTCTCATCTGTTATCAACGGTAATTCAGATAACTCATTTTCACAGTCACAAATTTAATTATAATTCAATTCCAATAAATTATTTAAACAGATAATCTTAAAGGAAAACAAAATAGATAAACTAACTCTCATCAATGAGAAGTCAACCATGAGCCCTCAAATTACATCATTAATTATAATTTAAGGTTTAGCTACTTTTATAATGAATAATTTTTCTTTACTCGGATTATGTTATGCAGTTGGTTTCTAAAAAGTCTTCTATTTCCACATTAGACAAGTTTCCATCTTATAATAGTATTTTACAAAACAATCAAATCAGTCTATTTTAAGATTTATTTTCATTTAAATTTTCATTTTATAGGCAGGTTTTATTGTATTAAAACATTATTATAATCATATTATTAAGCCTTAATATTATAGCAAAGTATGATGCATATATACTGTATAGAATATATGCATTATGCTATAACATTAAAATTTCAAGGTAGTACTAAAATTACAATAACAATAAATATTAAAAATGCTTTTTTCATTAACATATTGTCTATAAATTTTACAGTAAATTTTTCTTGCTAAGTATATAGTCACAAATCACAAACAAATCATAGCACCTATTAAAAAAGTACCAAAATTCAAAATTTTCAAAAAATGAAAATTTTAAATTTTGTAATATCAAGCAATTAATATTTTATTGATCCCTGAGCAAATCTCTTGACAATGAGAGGTAAAACAGTTTAATTGCCTATTCAAAAAGAAACAAATTTTCTTTAATACAAATATCAAATGTTGAGATCTATAAATTGTTTTATTAATAATACTAAACTAACTTCAAAAATTTACTCTCTTAACAGTACATTACACAACTTAAATATATGTAATATTAATTCTTCCACTATCTCTTTACAGAAATGATATTGCAATTTACCAAAAACCTTAATGTAACATTTAGTACATAAAACTCTATACCTGTTCATATATAACTGCATTAATTAATAGAGATTTAACTCTAAAAATTAACTTAGTTAATAAATAATACTGTGTATTCCAACAAAAACCAAAACTGGAGTCCAACTGTTTTTTTATAAATTAGTTTCTATTGTTGTCTTGCAACATACTGAGAAATTTTGCAAGATCTCTCCCAAAAATTTTCCAGAGGCTGAAGAGACTGAGACTGGAAGATAAAAAAATAACTAGCATTATTTAAAATATATTTAACTCTCTCTGTCCAATTTACTCTTTCTATATGACAAACTCAGCATTTTTCTGTAAACAAGCTTTCAAAGATTGTCTCAAAGTAATCTGCACCAGTATGTTAAATAAGTTGCAACTTCATTCTAATAAATGGATCAAATATATATCTATACAACTTAAAAACAAATCTAAAATACCATAACTGAAGAGATTCTATTAATTTGTCAACATCAGCCATCAAATCCCAAATTGGCTAAAGATACACCACTTCATTTAGAATTAAAAACTTAAATAGTTTAACATACAAACAATAAATAGACATAATCTTTAAAAAAAAATGCATTTTCACACACACACAGAAAGCATGGGCAACTTTTTGTTTAACTTTTATAATTTTTTACTTAATACAATCCGAGAAAGAGATAACAAGGAAAATCAAATACCAAAATATTTCACATTATGCACACTTTCTATATCAGCAATTCTTAAATTGTGATATTAACATAGAACTTGGGGTCTGAGAATTAATAGTCAGAAGTCCACAAGTAATTTTTCAAACTAAAATTAGATTTGTTATTTAATTTCATTATGGAAAACAAAAAATGCCATATAATTCCAATTAATCTTTCATTACAATCAACAGCTTAACATTTCTTGTTCATGCAAGTGCAATAAAATTAATCAAATCACTACCGTATAAGTATAAAGTTAATGGTTAGGGGTCCAGAAAAACACATCATATGAAAAGGACCCTCAAACTCAAAGTTTAAGACTCACTGCTCTAGTTAGATCCCACCTAAATAAAATTTATCAGACTTTTTTTTCCATCTTTTTTACAGACCAAAGTCTATATTATTAAAAATTTATTTATTCCATTATTAATTTAATTAAATATATTTTTGTATTAAATAGAAAAACTTCTATGGTGAGAACAGTAATTGTTGACCATTCCTAATGTTACAGGAGACTAAAAATAACTGAGATTTGATAACTTCTCCTGCAGTATATTAAATATATGAGTAAATCTAACACAATAATTATAAAATTAATAGCAAGACCATCCATACAAATGTTTTCTTCTTGAAAAAATTCATTACTATATTACTATTAAATATCAATAATATTTAGGACAATTTTCTAACATATTTTTGTCAAACAAATGATTTGCTCATTTATTAAATACTCACTCACTAAAATTGATTTATACAATTTTTAAAAAAAATTATAGACAAAAATTGCAATTATAAAAATATCAAATGTGTGACAAATAGAAAAAAATTTACAGTTTTATTGAGACTGAACATTACTTTCTAAGCTAAAGAAGTTGAATATCATTGGTTTTATCTGTAAAATAATAAAAATTTACCTTTAATCTCTTCAATTCTTTCTTTGCAAACCAACGCCTGATACAAGATTGAACCAGAATTATATTCTTTTGTGTTTGTTTATATTTTCTATAAGCTGACCATCTTCGAACATATTTCTGTAAAATAATTCATTTTTATTGTTTCAACATTCAATATACAAAGCTACATATATATTTTCTTAAAATAAACTTACTAAAAATTTATTATTATTGAAATAATTTTAGATATGCAATGAAAATATTTCTTTTGTCATTGTAAAATATTTGAAAGATATGTATAGTTTAAAGAATGTATTACATCTATTTCATAGATTATCATATTTCCAAAATTAAATTTTGACCGACTATTTCTTGTACAGTAGAATTTGCTTATTGTAGTAAAGGAAATTGTTATTGTCCAATTTTATTAGAATTAGCATGAAATTAAAATACATTTATAAATTAATTTAAGCCTAAATTTTGGCTTTTTTAGTAACTTAAATCAATACAGGCTTTATAGCTATATTTGGAAGTGCATTTTAGATTCTGATGACCCCTCTTAAGTCCTCATTTTACAGATATTATTCGATAATCAATCAAATAATATCTGTAAAATAAGGACTTAAGAGTGGTCATCAGAACCTGAAATACACTTCCAAATAGAGCTATAAAGCTTATATCAATTAAAGTTCCCTGTATGATTTAAGTTACTAAAAAAGCCAAAATTTAGGCTTAGTAAATTAACACACAACAAATTAACAGAAACAATCAATTAAGTACATTTATAAAACTTTGCTTTTATTGTGATTAGAGTTTAGTTAATAGATTAGTTATTGTAATCAGAGTTCACATAAATAGGCATTTTTAAGCTTTTCTACATTGTAAGTGGCTAATAACTGATAACAATTGGGCATTATTAGTTATTGTTACAGTTATTGTTCCCAACCTTAACTAGTACTTTAATCATTATTTGCTCATAATACAGTAGTTTCAATTGCTAGTATATCTTACTTCAATTGTATGCTAGCTATTGTTAAAGACAGAACTGCAAAAAAATAACATACAATGAATTACTGTTAATTCATAATTATAATTAATCTTCAATTTAAATCTTTTAATTGTTTTAAAATGTCCTTTTTTTATTAGAATCAATAAAATCAGACTTTTCATTAATTACAGTCAAACAAAAACTGCTTAATTAAAGTTATAAAAATTATTTATTCTGAAATGTTTTCAGCATCAATTTGGAATCAGTTTCACTATTCATGTAAATCACATGTACTCTAGCAATATATTTATATACAGAATATTACAAATAAAGTGAACTAGTCTCATAACTTGAAAATGACTAAAGAAAGGAGGATTGGACTAATGATGACTAAAAAGAGGGTAATAGTTTGACAAGAAATACATGCTCAAAAGTTGGCAAGTGCATATGACAGATCTTTGGATTATTCCTATGGGAGATTTTTTGCTAAAGTTTAATGGTGCATTGGGTCAAAAACAATACCATCAGAAAGTACATAAAAATTTAAACATTTCAACACTCTAGGGTAATTTTCAATTATGCTTGTCACTGTTGAATAAAATAAACATGTAAGTGAAAAAAGGTAGACAGGCAAGCATTTAAACAAGTGCAACTGTCATTAGCACACAAGTTTACAGTTCTATACTGTTAAAGTCACCCGTACAGGCCATACTGCAAGGATGTGTGTGTGTGTTGCTGGTTAATAAGGTCAACTTAACAGTACAGAGCTGTTAATGTATGTACTGTCACAAACAAAACCTTTTTTACCAGTAATTGAACTAAACAAAACTTCCTTACTGGTGAAAAAGGTTTTGTTTGTGGCAGTTCATTTCTCACTCCAGTATTTCTGATTAGAAGACTGTTATTTTAATTGTATGCATACTTGCCTGTCTGCCTTTCCTAACTTATTTGTTTATGTTTATTTTACTTGACAGTGGCATGAGTTATCAAAATTACTTTGGGTAAACATTGTTTGGCATTTCACATACTTTCCAATGGCACCATTTTTGACTTATGTACCACTGAACTTTGGCAAAAAATCTCCCATAGGACTCTGTAACCCGGGGATCTCAGACACATGCACTCTTCAACATTTGGACATGTATAGTTTCCTTGCATCTTGGTTGCCCATAATCAGTCCAATCCTTCTTCAAGGAAGAGATTGACCTTATTTGTAACACCCTATATATTCCATTTGCTTTTAATTTATAAAATATTTTGTAAATTTATAAATGTTTTAATAAAAGAAGTTTACAAAAATTATGTATTCAGTTAAAGATTTTGTGTTTTTTACTGGACATAACTATGGAGATTAGTAATGTGATTGATTTAATTTGGAAAATTCAACAAATGTTAACATGTTATGCTTTATGAATTTTGGTAAGATAGTACTGTCATACAAACAGTAAAAATAGTTTTTTTTCAATACAAATAAAAAAAAGTCTAAGTTTCAATCCCAAAAAGAACTCTGCATTCCAAAAATTACTATCAAAACAAAATAGTTGGTGAACCATTTTGTTTAATTTCTGTGGCATATGCATTGCAAGATGCCAGTTAAATCATATTTTTCATTTTTCTTCACTTGTTTTTCATCCTAATTATTATACTATAATGGTATTCTATATTTTAAGAGAGAGTGATCAAATAGACCCTGCACTAGAAGTGTGTTAATTTGTATCCATTAAATACAATTTCATTACTTTCCATTGTTTATTTTATATTTTAAAGGTATATTTAGCCTGTTTCCAGAAAACCAGAAAATCCAGAAATCAGGACACTCTGGTCTCAAGTTTGCCAGATGATTGGTCCTATAAGGTACTATCTTCCCATTTAACAAATTTGAATAGTAGTGAATAAAAAAAAATATTTAAAAAATTAGGTAACTAAGGTAATTCTAAGGTAATTGAGAAACACTCTCTGGAAAATGAAGGGGACATGTACCTTGGTATCTAAAAAATCTGCCTTGAGCAGAACCATTATTCTCATAATCTTAAATATGCCACTGAATGAATGATATACAATGTGTGACTAAAAATTCACTATTTGAAGTAAATTAAAAGCAATATCTAAATATTTACACATTAAATTTTTAAACATATATTAACATAATCTATGTAATTTAAATTATTTAAAATCAGAAGGTACTCAAATTTTTCCTAAATAATTTGACAAAAAATTGAGAGAGTTTATCATCATGTATAATAAGCAATAAACTTTTAAAATTTATTTCAATATCAAAGACATTTATATAATTTGATATAAAAGAACTGATAAATCCAATGTTCTACAACCTTTAATCTAGCAAATCTAAATTGTAAAAAAAAAAAATATCGTTTATTTCTATAACTTAGAGATTTATTGGCTTAAAGTGTGTTAAACTAGATGTTTACAATACAATGTTTTATCAGTCTTATATGTCTTATGTAAATCAATTAACAATCATCATTTAATACTATTTAAAATTAATTTGCATTATACAGGATGGTTCACTCAAGATTGAACACTTACCATATAGAATATTGCCATATAAAATGAAAAGATGAGCATGAAACACAAACAGAATAATTCTTTATTTTATAATGAAGCAGTCAACCAAGGTGCATTGTCATGGTGATATCATGTAAGGAACATGATTGGTTGATTTGAACTGGTAACAAATGCTGCAAAGGAGAGTTCGTTGAGGAACACATTGGTTAGATTTTGAATTTGTAGATCATGCGTCTCAAAGGAGAGATGGTTGGCAAAGGATCATGCCATGTGGCAAACCTGGAATAGAGCTATATCTAGCTTAGTCGCTGATTGGTCAGCCAATGACTGTCAACAACTATATAAGGTCAATGTGGAAGTGGCAAATTCAAGTTTCAATCAGAAGTTTGAAACTTTAAGTTAGGATCTGTCTTACTGACTGAGTTCTATCATAGCCGAAGAAAGTGTTACTGCTAGCCAACTGTTCATCGTAAGGTGTCTTCATGACAGACAAGTATGGGAAAATAAGAACTATTGGGACTTAGTGTTATTGCGTACTAAACAGTCACCAATTGTGAAACTGTTGTATTTTTTGAACTTTACTTGCATTTTACATTACATGTAAAATGAAAGTAAAGTTACTCAAATTTGACTGTGCAATTGTAAGGTTGCCGACTGGGGTGGAAATATCAAGAGGTTCAAGGGGTCACAACAACCGTATGTGGGAGTGAAATGTTCACTGAGACAGGTTTCCATTGTTTAAACCATTTAATAAAATAAAATTTTCTTACAAAAGAGCTAATTCTCCATTATTACAATTCTTGCAGAGAGAAATCAAATAAAAGTCCAAAAGTTCTTTAGGCTGTTTTCTCTCAGTCTCTCAATGTTTTCAAGATCATCGGCCCTGGGGTACCTTGTTCAGCTTCGAATGAATGGTCCTGGTAGTAGGGATGATTCTTGAAGTGGGAGAACAATTCCAGGAGAGCGAACGTCATTCCAAGGAAAATTAAGATCCAACATCAGATGTTGACAGAGACACAAAGGGATAGGTGCGATAAACCACGATCCAAGAACCTCACATCCTTGAATCACATGTTTTTATAAGTTTTACCCCCAAAGTCATCTTTTGATTGGTCTCTCATCGTCACCTGGTGGCAATTTGAAACCTGTCAGAGGGCACAGGAGAGGTCAACTTTGTGACTAAGTATGACTCCTCTCAACCTATGTTTCCCTTGACTTTGGTCTTTTCTATGCAATTCATCTTTTATTTTAAATTTTATAGAAAAACCCATCATTGTTCAAACAAGACCTTTAATTTTTACTATTGTATCCAAAAAAGGAGATCCCTAATATCTCATTTAATTATCTCCATTTAGACCACTAAATCGACTTCCGTTCGGGACTTCACACAATCATGAGATATCAAACAAAGTAAATATTCAGTCCCAAGTAAATCATCCTGTATTATCTTAAATAACATAAATTATTATTAAATATTTACATATTTGACTTTCAAATATTCATTCAAATACTATCAATTGATAATATATTTAATGTTTTTATAATTATTATAAGATAATAAAAATAGACAAATTAAAATAAAGTATTTTTTATAATTCAATGAATTAAAATTTATTTGTATTAATATACCATACCTGTATTATGATCGCAGCAGCTTTACGTCTCATTTCCTGATATTTGATACGGCCCCACATACCACGAATGTGAGCTTGAAGTCCAATTACAGTAAGTTGTAACTGTACATACTTTCTTCTTTGTATATAGCAACGAATTTGTTTTTGAATTTTGATTGCTGCTTTAGTTCTTCTGAGAAACTGTGCTAATCTATAATATTTTATATAAAAGAAGAATTAACTTATATATTGTACGTTTTTCTTTAAGTCTTATTCCAAGTAAATTTTTATGTTCAAGTCCTAATTTTGAAGATGCAATTTTTAATTATTGAATGAGTCAATGTACAGTACCATTTCCATTTAAAATTTAAATTTCTAAATATATAGAAATTTAAATTTTAGCAATTATCATAATAGCTGAAAAGAAAGAATATACAGAAAGTGGATTGAGACATACATTAAAACAGAATGAAATCTTAATTGTCATGGATGAACTAACCACTGTGATTCAGATGTGCTTTTATATGCAGTTTTAAATACTCAATAAATATGAAGCATATTATTAAAAGAGAACATTTCTTAATTGTTTTGTGCAACAAAATATTATAAAAATGTATTTAAACTAAGTTGTAAGTATTTTAACACACAAATGTGGACTTACTTAAAACTATATTTATATTACGTTATTACTGTATATTACATTTATATTAATTTAAATTATGTAAAATAATGAAAAATTACATTAAAATAATACTTTATTTTTCCAAAAAGTGTAATTTCTGTATAATGAAATTTCTCTATAGCAAAATTTTTTTTTCAGGATTTAGCAACTTTATTACATAGAAGTTTGACTATAGTTATTTTTAAAGGAATTCCTGTGTATTTTAATATCTTTAATTAACTTAAAGTCCTTTGTTGACACTCATTACTATTATATCTAAATAACAAATTCTCATTGCTCTTGCTGCTCAACTTATCGTCGATCCATTATCACATACCTATTAAAAAACTTTGATTATATTTTTATTAATTTGAAAGATCATTATTATTAACATACTGAAATTTGTAACAAACTGCTTTATTTTTTAAAAATTTTTCTACAGTATTTGTTATCATTTCAATAAGTTCTGCTGCAAAGGACAAAGCAACAATTGTTTCTCACATTTGAAAGTTTTTTTTGTCTTTAAAAATAATTGTTATACAATAATAAATAAAAAAACCTTACATTCTTATTCATTTATTTTTACTTAATTATTTATCCTGTATTCATATTTTTAAATAAAATTAGAAATTAATTTAATTTCTATAAAAGTACTTTTTGTTTAAAATTATTAAGAAGTTGTATTGCACCGAAGATCATATTCCTTTCATATAAAAAATGACAATATGTATTTTTAATCAGTTGTCAACTCAATAAATGAAAATGCAAGTTTCACTACTTATTTTGTTTTCTGATATTTTAATTTTATTACACTGAAATTTAATAAAAACAATATTTTTATATTTAGAATTGTATAAATAAAATTTTAATATATTATAATCTGAAATATTAAATTAGTTAAATTTTAAAAATTTCTAATGCTAGTAAAATTTCATATTATAAAAACATTACCTTCTTGCCAAAAGTCCTCTACCATGACACTGAATTCCAATAACTGCTTTTTTAATTTGTAAGTAATGATTATGTTGAAGAAATCCTCTAACATGTTTCTGAACCATTACTGCACATGCTCTTAATTTATCTGCTCTTAATTTTTCCAAATATGCTACTTGGCCAGCTCTAAAGAAAATTTTTGTTTTTCCAAACTGGAATTTATCTTCATCCTAATATTTAAAACATTGTATATAATTAAACATGTAACTTTTTTAATTTTTAATTAGAAAGAAAGAAAGAATTAGAATTAGAAAGATTAGAAAGAAAAAGAGTACAAAAACAGGACATGCTCTGCTTAATATTCATGCATTTTTGATATTTTTTACAGTCAACTTCAGAAATTATTAATATAAACAAGTTTATATTGGTTGTTTAAAACAATCAACCTAAACTTTTATTACTCTACAAAATCAAAAAAAAAAAAAAAAACTTTTTTAACACCTACAAATACAATAAACAAACTAATATAAAACATGCAAGTCATCAAACTATAGAAATTATATTTAATTATTTTTGTTACCAGAAATTAAAATAATGGAAAGAAATGAATTAAAACAACTAAAATTTGTGTCTTATAATAAATTGAGGAAAAGGACTAAATTTTTGACTTTTACTTTACATCAATCAATTATCTGAAATAATAAGCAAAACTGACAAATCATTTGCTCAAAAACTAATTATAATTTTTTAAATTATTATTTTAGAATACAGAATGGAAAAAGTCAGGTTTCATATTACTACAGTCATGTTTGTGAAAATTGCAACACCATGAAGGAATTGTCAGAAATTAATGAAATTTATTCCACATATTACTGATAGTGGTACAAATAAACAATCAAATTTACAAGACAAAAAAACAAAAAGATCGTCGGAAATCAGTACTTTGTGTATCTGCCACGCTGAGCGATGAGAGCCTCACAACGTCATGGCATTGAATCATAGAGGTTCTGAATGTAATCCTGGGAAATGGCATTTCAGATGGTTTTGACTTGATGCCAAAGTTCAGTCTTATTGTGTGCCCCACCAGCTATACGAGCGAGTCGCCAACCAATGAAATCCCAGATATGCTCGGTAGGCAAAATAGCTGGGGAATAAGCAGGCCATGGAAGAAGCAAAACTTGTTGTGCACTGAAGAAGGCTTGTGTAATCTGAGAAACATGTGCATGGGCATTATCCTGCTAAAATATAGCACCCGAAATGCATCGAAGAAGGAGGAGGACCTCTGGCTCCACAATTTCCCATATGTAGCGATCACTGTTGAGGTTGCCTGCAATGTACACTAGATGGGATCGACAATTATACCCAATAGTTCCCCACACCATGATGCCAGGTGTTTGTGTGGTATGATGCTGGATAACACACTGTGGGAGCAGACGTTCCCCTCTGTAACGTCTGACGCGTACTTTTCCATCATTGTACTGCAGATTGTAGAGAGAGTCATCAGAAAAACAACTTGTTGCCACTGGGCACGCCATGCACTGTGTTGCTGAGCCCATTAAAGTCGAAGAAGTCTGTGAATCAATGAGAGGGAAATCTTGCATAGAGGAACCCTTGCATGCAGTTCATGCTGCAGCAGACGTAACAAACTGTGGAGCTAGACAACAAAACACCTGTAGCCGTGCTCCAACGTTGTGCTAACACGAGAGGATGCTGTATGGTCCATCATAGCCATGCAGATGAGGTGTCTGTCATCCCGTGCCGTTGTGCTATTACTTGCACCACTGCCAGGTTTTCGCCTTATTTGGTTCTCCTCTGTCTATTTTTTCCAAACACGCATCACTGTTGTGGCATTACACTGCGTGTGGGCTGCGATTTCTCGATACGAAAATCCACCCTCTTGCATACCGATGATGCGGCCTCATACAAACTCCGTTAGTTGTTGGTATGGCTTCTTCCGCTTTTGATGAAGCATATTGACCACCAATGAAACGTTTACTGCAGACAGAGGAAGATAAATGGATTTCAATGCATCTTTACAGTCCTTTATATACCTGGAACAAGTGGCTGATAAGGAGCCGTTTCTCGTTCCATGCATGCACAATCACTTTGTAATTCTAATCATTTGCATGTCTTACTCACTTTACATTTCCTGTAAGTTTAGTTCAATTTGCATAATTCCTTCATGGTGTTGCAATTTTCACAAACATGAGTGTATATAAAGGATAATGGATAAATATAAAATATTGAAATAGAACCAAAATTGAAATGAAAAGATTGAAGAATCATTATGGTATATCAGGCTTTAAAGCTCTTTCACAAAAAATGGCAAAGAAATTGTTTTATTCTATACATTGCAATTAACAACAAACAAAAAAAAAATATTAGATCTTTAAATTTGAATATTTGCATAAACCTTCATAATTTAAGTAATTTAAACTTAATATTTTATCTTGTCTTAAATTTTAATTTTATTTCAATTTTTAATGTCCTGGAAGTTTCCAGTTTAAAAGCTAATTTTAAAGTCTAATCCATTTCTAACTTCGTCTCCATCTAAAACTTCAATCATACTACTGAAAAAAATTGTTTGAGAAAAGTTTTAGTTTTTTTTTTTGTCCACTTTATCTCCTATGTCCAATTGTCATTCAGAATTTGTAGCAGAAGTTAACATTCTTAGCACATCAAAAAAAATCCCATCCAGAAGGAAAAAATGCTGCCATAAATGAAGCTATTAACAGTTACAATCAAGAGAACATTCAATCATTTTATGGTGTAAAAAGTATCATTAAAGAAATAAATTGGTTCAAAATAACTGGCTATAGAACAGAGAACTTGAACTAACTCTTTCATTCTCTCAGTTCTAACTCAACAATTTCAATTAAATTTGTTTAGTCGCTGTATATATGTTTAATAGGTGGTTGTCTCTTTAATCCGAAAACATTCGGTAGACTAACTTACAGCTGAACAGGCTTAAAACTTTTTTATTGGTTCTTCATCAAATGCATTTCGGACCAGTTTTATGAGTCCTGGTCCCTCATCAGTGCTACAGGAAATCAAAGGTTTTTTATTAACATGGGTGACGCGAGTACGTACATAATAAGATTTACAAAAATTCTTTAAAAACATTTTAACTAAATACATTTTTTATACCTTTTTCGTATACTCTTTATTAACAATACATTGCTTACTGGTATCTGTTTTCATATTCGTTTTTTAATTCCTATTTTCCCTTGTATTTACAGTAGTACTATAATTATAAAGTTTTCTTATATAAAATCTTTTACAAAGATCTGTGTAACTAATATAGAGTTTTCTAAAATTAAATACGTACTTACTATTTTTTCGGATGTATTTCAAACATTTTACAGCAAATTTTGGTCCTATAAATATACACTTAAGGTTGTTCGAAAAGCATTGCGCTTTTTACAATACTAGAACGTTTTTGCAGTAGGGTGCCACACATAAAACTATTAGTCTGTTGCGCCCTCTATTACATAATACCACTGTTCGTTGATTTGCATTCCATTTGACAGATTTACTAAGTTCCTATTATTGCTATGTTTTTTTATTTCTATGTGTTCTTTAAACTTACGTTTATATATATTTTTCTCGGAATGTAAAATTTTGGTGTTATTTTTTTCTATTTGGCAACTATTGTTTATTATGTGGTTAAACCAAGGGGAGGTGTTATGTTTCAACCTGATGGCAGCCATATGTTCATTGATCCGTGATTCCAATTTACGTCCAGTTTCACCTATGTAATATTGTGGGTGTTGACAATTGCAGCTGATTTTATAAACGACTCCTGTTTTTTCCCATATATTATTATTATTTGGTTTTTTAACATTACAGATTTGTTGCGATATTTTGTTTGTTAACAAAGGGGCTAAAACAATATTGTCATTTTTTAGGGATTTAGAGCATTTTTCATAAATATGTTTAGATATATAAGGGAACGGTTTATGGTTGGTTTCCTTCTTGTTTTTTATATTAAACCTGTGTTTGTAATATTGTGTTTGCCAGATATTTAATAAGTGCTTGGGGTAGTTATTAAGTATATATTTATGATTTAACTTTTCAACCATAGTTTGGCGTTCGTTATGTTGACTCGTCCTAGTGTATATTTTCTTTAAGTCCATAATATATGTATTCTTTTTTATGGTACTAGGGGTGTAGGAATAATAATTGACTGTTTTGTTTACGTCCGATGGTTTTTTGTAAGTTTTAAAAGTGAAACAATCTTTCCCTTTTTTTATAGTAATATCTAAAAAGTTGATTTTTTTATATTTTTCTAATTCTGTATCAAATTTTATGTGTTGGTTTATGCTATTAATTTTCTCAAAAATTATTTTTTCATTGGTTATCTGATGGTTAAAAATTAATAAGTAATCGTCCACATATCTCATTACTCTTTTCACACCTGGAATATTTTGTATCTTGATATCGAAATCTTTCATTACTAATTCAGCCAGCTTTGGTCCCATTTTTGATCCCATGCTGATCCCATCAGTTTGTCTGTAAAATTCATTAAATACTTCAAAATAATTGTTTTTATAGGCAAATTCTATTAGGGTTATTAAATCATGATCAACGGTTTCATTTAGGAGGCTGTTTTTTATTAGATCCCATTTTATGTTTGGATACATGTTTTTAACATCCAGACTGATTAAAGTATCTGTTTTATCTATTTTTATTTTTTGAATTATATTAATGACTTCATCGGCATTTTTAATACTATTTTTTGAATTTTCAAAATTTTTTAATTGTTGTAAATAGGAATTAAAAAACGAATATGAAAACAGATACCAGTAAGCAATGTATTGTTAATAAAGAGTATACGAAAAAGGTATAAAAAATGTATTTAGTTAAAATGTTTTTAAAGAATTTTTGTAAATCTTATTATGTACGTACTCGCGTCACCCATGTTAATAAAAAACCTTTGATTTCCTGTAGCACTGATGAGGGACCAGGACTCATAAAACTGGTCCAAAATGCATTTGATGAAGAACCAATAAAAAAGTTTTAAGCCTGTTCAGCTGTAAGTTAGTCTACCGAATGTTTTCGGATTAAAGAGACAACCACCTATTCAACAATTTCAATTGAAGCAGAGAGAGCTTTATCTACAATGGAACATTTAGTCACAAAAGTACAATTGTGACATCATTATCAACAATGTATGTTTCATGAGGCAATACTAAAAAAAAATCTTAAAAACTAGATTTAAAGTTAAACTTAAAAAAAAATCTTTTACTTTAAGTAAAAGATTTTTTTTTTTTATATCTTTAAAGAGAGTTTTATTTTATGTTTTCAATGAAAATTAGTAAAAAGCTAAAATCTAATTCTTTTGTTTCTAACTTCCTGTTGATCAGTGGCCTATTTTTCTTTAAAATACATTAAAGTTGATTAAAAATACAATTTAATTCCAGAAATTCCTGTAAATCCCATAATTTTTTATTCAATTTCCCACTTTTCCAAGAATGACAATTGCCAAGAAGTTAAACAACTCTAGATCTATGCTGTGTCATAGACCAGGGTCTCCAAACTATAGCCCAAGGGACAAATATAGTCCCAAAGAATACTTATCCTGCCTGCATAGCTTGTTTTCACTAACTTTTTTCATACCATCATCAACTGAACTAGTTCAAAGCATAGGAACTTTTGAAAAGTCAACTAGCATTGATATACCTTTCTGCAAATGATTTATATAAAAAAAATCTATAAAATTATTTACAGAAAGGAGTTTGAAGTTTTTTCAAAATTTCTGCTAGAGGAGAATTCTGTAAGTCTTAAAATGTTTGAAGATATTTTATATATACCTTTCAAAAACTTTTTTGAAAATAAAATACACAAAATGAAAATATTGAATATCATTGTCCAATGAAAAAGTGATTTTAGTATTGAGGGCAACAAAATTTACCCCCCTCCCATTTTGGTGGCATTCTTTTAATAAAGAACTTGCAAATTTCACATTGACATCTGTTGTTATTCATAAATAAGAAAACTTGTATCTTAGTAAAAAATTAAGATCAATCTTTTATACCTGGCTCACTGACTTGACTTTTAAAGCTCACATGGCCCTTTCCAGTAAAAGTTAGAGATTCCTGCTGTAGATAATTCTCCCAATAATCAAGAACAAACAGATAGATATAAACTATAAAAATAATACTCTAACAAAAAAGGTTCCCAAACTAACAACTTCTCAGGAGATCAAATTGATTTATTTGAGGAATTGATTAAATTACAATGTGTATGTTCGGGAGCTGAGGGAAAAATTTATTTTTATTATATTTTTAAATATACAGTATAATCTTACTTTACAGGCACACTTTTTTTCTGAAAACATCTCAAATTTAAATTTCATATATAGGAATTAAACTTATCCCTTATTTTAAATTTATCTCATTCTGGCATAGCCCAGCCATTCTACCTATGTCTCCCAAATAACACTAGTGTTAGAAAACACTTCTTAACCAATATTCTAAATAAAAAAAAATGAAATTGTTGATTAGGTTATTCACCAATATAAATGAAATACAAAATGAGAAAAACAAACTTGACATAAGATAACAAATATATGGGTTTTTTGGCATTATTTAATCAATGGGAGAAAATAAAATTTAACAATATTTTACTTTTTAAGTAAAAAATATTTTATATTTATTAAATATTCTACTTGTTTTCTGCTTATTTAGAGTAAAATATATTGTTTTTTAATAAATGCAAATGTAATCATTAATACAAGGGTTTATAATCTAGAGTTAATGCTCATAATATTCACAACCATGTTAGAAAAAATAATGCTACTTCCTAGCAAATAAAGAAATAGGAAATTAATTTGTAGACTTATAGATTTTAGAGTATGTGGAAAGTTCAGTCTTGTTGTACTTGTGTTTAGTACAAAACATCTTTGTTCTTATAAATATCAATCAGTACTTCTTGTATTAAATTTTGTCTTGTAAATAGAAAAATGGGATTAAAGCAAACAACTCATTGTATTAAATTCTCATATCATATATAGAGTAATCATAAACTGAAATTACATTGTAATATAAATGTATAATAATAATTAATAAAATTTGCTAAAAATTAATATTAAAGTAAAACACCATTTGTAATTTATTCATATTTTATACCAATATAAAAACAGATCAGTGAATTAACTGTACTTTTTAAAAATAAATCAACAAAAAAGTTGGAAATGCCTGTTTTTATAATGTCATTTAAAATAACTTTACAATTTCTTTGATTCCATTAAATTTCCTTTTCTTACTGCATCTGTTCAAAACAAGTAGTAGCAATGCATAATTAGGTAATACAAATGTCACCTTTATAGAAATTTTTGAGCAAAGATCAAATATAATGTGTCACAAACTGGTGCTGATTTCTTTAACTATATTCACAGCTTTTCCAGCAAATAAATTTTTGTTTAATCAAATGTTTTCCACTGTTTATGCAGCCATTTTCAGGATACATCTTTTAGAAATGTATTATTTTTTTATATGTTCTAAAAGATGTATCCTGATGATGGCTTGCACAGACAACCAAAAACATTAGATTACACAATAATTTATTTGCTGGAAAAGGTTTGAGTGTGGTTAAAAAACATCTAATATGCTGTAATTCAATTTTTGTCTTAAAATTAACCAATTTAATCAAAAACATATTCAGTACTATCAGATAAAATTTCAACATACCAATTCATATTACAATAATATATAAAGTTAGACTTGTCATTAAAAAATTTAATTATATAGTTTAAACAAATATATAAAAATAATCATAATTACACAAAGTGAGAAGATGGCTAATGGAAATTTTTTCAAATAAGATTTTTCTATACTAAAAATTAGATGTCTATTAAATAAATAGAGTCTAGCAAAGTCAACAAAGATAGCAATCTCAATACTTATGAAAGATTTTAAAAATCTAGTAACTTATTACAAAGTGAATATAAATTATTAACACAGCAGCCTTCATATGTTATTTACATTCATAAATTATTGTTGTTATATGTTATAGAACAGGGCTTCTTAAACTGTGGGTCGCGACCCCCAGGGGGGTCGCGAGACTACTGAAAGGGGGTCGCAAAGATCTGATACTTTTCAATCATTATAAATAAAATTTTAAAATTAGTATACACACTACGTACAAATATAAATACAAATAAAAATCATACAAAATACTATTGTAGTTTTATTATAACTATTTTTTGAAAAAAGTGGCAATGCAAAACTGTTATGTAGGGCCTATAAATGAAAATATGGAAGTAGCATTTAAAATAATAAATACAACGCGCTCCTCGATTTTCAACTGAACGTTCGACATTGATGTCTGGCCGCCGGCGTCAGTGTTTGCAAGATAACTTAGTGATTATAAGTACCCAGACGCCGCGTCGCCTTACAGCTTACACATACAATACGGAAGCATAATCAAGCTAGGCTAGGCGAATCGGCATATTATTTTTATAAAAGAATAATAAAAAAAATTAAATGAAAGCTTCTTTTTCGGCGTCTTTGTGATACGGTGCCTTTGTGCGCTGCACACTTTGAACACGCCATGCGTCGGGGTTGATCTGATCGTAATTTGTTGTCATTGCACTGGTAAAGATTCGAGTGTAGTTATTTTTCTGTTTGTACAGGAGGGTCTAATGATGTGTTCACTTGTTTATAATCGATCAGCGCCGCCGTAACTTATCCGTTACAATTCCCAGACACGCACCTGTTATCAAAGAGTTGACCGTTACGATTTGACCGTTACGAGATTGACGGTTGCGATTTGCGCTGATCGATTATAAACAAGTGAACACATCATTAGACCCTCCTGTACTTCAGTTTGGACTCAGCTTTGTCTTCGTAGTGACATGTGTGTATTTACTGTGTAATTTTCAGTTGGTGTTTTTAATTATTACGTTAAAGTTCAACTACATTTTGTTTAATTATTTATTATTATTTAACCATCATGGATAAATGGCTAATTAAAATTCCAACTAATAAGTCTGCCACGCCGTCACAACCAAGTTGCAGTGCTTCAAATCCGACTTCTAGCAAAACAAAAAAAAGAAAATATGACGAATCATATTTGCAGTATGGCTTCACATGCTCTTCTCACAACAATGAAGAACAACCAGTGTGCTTAATTTGCAAAGAAGTTTTGGCTGCAGAAAGCATGAAACCGTCAAAACTGCAACGACATTTGAATACTAAACATGCAACGTTATCAAAAAAGCCAATAGAATATTTTGAGCGTCTTTTGCAAACATCAAATAAAGAAAAGAACACTTTGGAGAATTATGTTACTTTGAATGATAAATATCTATTGGCATCGTATGAAGTTTCGTATTTGATAGCAAAAACGAAAAAGCCTTTTACTATTGGAGAGCAACTTTTACTACCTGCAGCTATAAGAATGTCTGAAATTGTTCATGGAAAACAGTATGCTGCTGAAATTAGTAAAATTCCATTATCAAATGACACTGTGTCCAAAAGAATTTCAGACATTAGCAATGATCAATTTCAACAGCTTCTTATGAGGCTTAAAGACAGCTCAAAGTTTGCAATACAACTGGACGAGTCGACAGACATTTCAAATATGGCACAGTTGTTACTTTTTGTAAGATATATTTATGAGGGAAGCATTCATGAAGATATACTGTTTTGTCGTCCTCTGGAAGGTCATACTCGTGGAAAAGATATATATAAAAAAGTAAATGAGTTTTTTGAAAAAGAAGGATTAAATTGGAAAAATTGTGTTGGTGTGTGCACGGACGGTGCTGCAGCAATGACCGGACAAGATCTTGGTTTTACAGCATTTGTTAAAGCTGGAAATGATCATATTACATTTACACATTGTATGATTCACCGAGAGGCACTTGTTGTTAAAAAAAATTGCACCAGAATTAAACACTGTGTTTTTTGATGCAGTCAAAATCATTAACTTTATTAAAAGTCGAGCACTTAATAGTCGATTGTTTAAAAATTTGTGCATTGATATGGATTCGGATTATACAAGTTTATTGCTACATGCTGAAGTTAGGTGGCTATCAAGAGGTCGAAGTTTGAAACGATTATTAACTTTAAAAGATGAAGTTCTTATATTTCTAACAGAGCAAAATTCTAATTTGGCCGATTATTTTCACGATAATTTATGGCTTCTCAAGCTATGCTATTTGGCAGATATTTTTGATAAAATCAATGATATGAATTTATCAATGCAGGGAGTCTGCGTTAATATGTTTATGTTAAAAAATAAACTTGAGGCCTTTGTTAAAAAAATTCTTATATGGAAGAACAGAGTGGAAAGTGGATCGCTCGAAATGTTTCCATTTACTGACGAGTATATAATTAGTAACAATATTTCAAAAAAAGATACTCCTATAACAAAAATTATAGTTAATCATTTGAAGGATATGGAAGTTTACATGCATAGGTATTTTCCCAATGATATCGATACACAACAATGGATTTGCAATCCATTTTCAATTGAAATGGAAGAAATTAATTTTTTAAACTTAAAAGCACAAGAAGAATTTGCCGAATTAACAAGTGATACTACCTTGCGACTCAGATTTTCTCAAGTGCCTGTGCATGAATTTTGGATAGAAATCAAATCAGAATATCCCCTACTATCGGAAATGGCAATGAACAAATTACTGCCATTTTGTACAACATATTTATGTGAATCAGCCTTTTCCACATTAACTTACATAAAATCAAAATACCGTTCAACTTTAATAAACGTTGAAAATTTATTACGATCTGCACTAACTCAAATTGAGCCTAGATTTAATTATTTGTGTAAAAATAAACAATCACATCCGTCACATTAATATTGTTTGATGTTAATAATATGTTTTTATTAAAAAAATTGTTACAAAAGTTTATTTTTTCTATTGAATAAATATATATATAGTTTTATGTCATTCTATTTATTGTGTTTTATTACGACCGATATCCCGTCAACGTTTCCAATTATATATATGTGAAATGAATGGGTACGTATTCTTTAATCCTTATTTTATTTACATTGTAAAATAGTGCGATATTACATCTACATCTACGGTTAATATATATTTCATTATATGGAGGAGGGGGTCGTTTAAAATTTCCTAAGCTTGAAGGGGGTCGCTATATAAAAAAGTTTAAGAAGCCCTGTTATAGAATATTAATAAACTTCAATACACTTCATATATTTTAATCATAATAATTAATTTACATTATTATAAAGTAAGATAATTAAACTAAAATAATTGTAGGAATGTAATATCATAAATAATTTACAGATAGAAATATATTCCCATCACCAAAATAAATAACTAAACACAAAATCTTATCTCCATTTCTTCCTCTCTGTTAAAGTTGAATGTATCACAAACTTGAATTGTTTCTTAAAATAAAGTATCTAAAATATCATTCAATGCATACTAAAAATTAATTGATTATAAAAGAATGAATTAAGTAAAATATAAATCATTAAGTGCTTTTATAATAATTATTTATATTAAACTATTAAATATAAAAAGTTACTTTTGTACATATTTAAATGAATGAAAAAATAAATTACTTTTACGATATTCTCCAGTATAGTTTTACATGTTGTTTTCATATCATTTCGTTTAATATCTTTTGAACGAGTCAATACTCTGTATCTGTTTAAAAAATCCTGATATGACCATCTGCAAAAAAATAAATAAAAATAATTAATGAATTTATTTATTGTATAATAAAAGATTTATATAAAAACTGAATCAAAGGTTCATTCTAGAAAATTTCATTTCATCCATCATACAAATGAAATTTTTAATCTTTTAAATAATGGATCAAATTAATTTAGAGTAAGTATAAAACTCTTAGATAATCTAATCTAACTTCAACTTAAAAAAACTACTTGAAAAGCAATCTTGGACTGTTTTCATTAGATATAGAGATTACAGAAAATTCCATTAATACCATGAGCTGTGGAAAAAAGTTCTGGAATGCCAGCAGCTATACAAAGATTGATTACAGCAAATTTTTTTTATTTGTTAACAAATAATCATAGAGTAAAAAAAATTCTGGAGTTTATTTCTAATGATGATAGCTTTTATAATGCAAAGTATCTAACTGGAAAAATAATTTGGAATATATATATATAAAGAACCTTGTCCTAGTTTGAAAACATTTTTCAAACATTCCCATCTAGGGAAAAAACTTTTCAAACATAATACAAAAAGTGGAATGGAAATTCTTTACTATTTTGTTGGGCCTACTTTGGCCTTGATAACAGCTTTAATGCAAGATGGTACTGATTTAAGTTTTGAGCAATAATCATCATTTATTTCCTTCCAACTGTGCAAAAAGGTAGTTTTCAATTCTTCATTTGTGGTAAGTCATTTCTAATCCACTAACATTTTCAGTTTAGCCCACAGATTTTCAACAACATTTAAATCAGGGCTCTTTGGTGTCCAAGGTAAAGATTTAATGTCTCTCTTTTTCAAAAATGCTCACATTTTTCATACAACGACAATTTTAATCTTATCATCCTGAAAGACAACTTCCTCATCCCTAAATTGATTTTCCACCACAAGAATCAGAAAAGTGTTCAAAATGTCTTCATACACTTTGCCATTTACAGTTTCTTTTAAAATGTGCAGATCTCCCTTGCCTTTTGCTAACATGCAACTCTATATCATAAGACCAACCAGGAATTTCTTCATATGCAAAAGACATTCTTGTTGAAACTTTTCATCTGCTCTGTGCCAGCATCATCTCCACATTCAAAACAAAAAGTCTGCTGTTATCTGAAAAAATAACTTTCTCCCAATCATTTAATAGTCCACTTTTTGTAACACCTTGCCCATCCCATATATTTTTTCATGTGTTGTTTCATTATGAATGGTTTTGTTTTGGCTTTACAAAACTTTTAGTGTATTTCATTTAATTGATTTTAAACTATATAATTGCAAACATTGGCATGGTGAACTTTCCACTTAACATTTAATTGTTTGATGTGGCTTTTTGATTTTGTAGGTAGATGCATCTTATGGCATGATCTTGATTCTTGCTTGTTGCTCTCAGTCAGCCAGTTTTCTTTAATATTTTTACACTTTCAAATTTCTCATATTTTGTCCATGTATACTTTACTATTGAAATAGCACAACCAAGTTATTGGGAAACTTCTCTCTGAATTCTCTCTTCCAGAATCTAAGTCACAATTTAGTCTCAAAAATCTTCACTATATTCTTTAACAGGACTCATTTTAAAACAATGTAAAGGAAATAAAAATGGAAATAGATGTACAGTACATATTACATTCAAAGGACTAATTTGAATAAACTAATGCGATTATTGTTATAGAGTGCGCCTTAACAAATTTCTTTTCTATTATGTTCAAAAACTTTTTCTCCAAGATGAAAATGTTCAAAAACTTTATTCCAAACAGGGATTGGACAAAATTCTCTTTTTATATTCCAAATTATTTTTCTAGTTTGCTATTTTGCATAATAAAAGCTCTCATCATTAGAAATAAACTCCAGAATTTTTATTACTCAAGAATTACTTGTTAACAAATAAATAAAAATTCCTACAATCAATCAATTTTTGCATAGCTGCTGCTGTTCAAAAACTTTTTTCCAGAGATTGTATAAAGATGGCTATAAAAATAACTTTTAGAATAAAAATTTTATTTTATTTTATTTTTATTATATAGATTCATAATTGTTATTAAATTTAGATACTTTTTACGTAAGTAAATAATTTGCTCTTTTGTATTTTAAAAACTTTACTGTATTATTACTTTATTTTAAAGAAACTTTGAAATTTCTGTTTTTGAGAAAGCTGTAGTTAAACAGAAGTGAAAAATGTAATTCTTATAATTTTATATTATGCTAATTATCAGAAAAAATATTACAAAATCTATTTGCTAAATAATTAGTGAATGATAAGTAAAAATAACAATTTTTTTAGAACTTCTTTATAGCTATCAAATACTACTCACAAAAGATAATCAAAAATACATTCAATTCAAATTTGAAATTATTCATAAGACATTTTGATTACACACAATGAATATAATACAGGCAACAATATTTTAAAAAATTTTAAAAACCATATTCAATCGAACTGATATAACTAAAAAATTAGAAATAATACTTTGTCGAACCAACTACATTTCAAAATTTATATTTATCTAAATTTTTATTTTAATATATTTCATTTATTATTCAGTGATTATTAAATTATTTGATGATAATATTTGGAAAAAAACTAAAGATTTATCATTAGGATAAGTGAATTCAACATTGATAGTAATAAAGATTTTTAGGTTACAGGAGAGAATTTGAATTAATAACAATTGATTTTCAGTAGAAGTATGTTTATTGAGAAGTTATAATGAATTACAAAAATTCATTCAAAGAGAATTTTCATTATCAGACATTTCTGGAGCTTCAAAATTAAAAATATGAATTACAGAATTAATTGGAAGTATTTAAACTTTTCAAAAATTATCAAAATAAAAATAATTCCAAAATTATCTAGAACATTTCTAAAACTTTCCAAACTCCAAACTTTTTACTACTCTATTACAGATACAGTACATGTCATCATCTAACTCAGTGATTCCCAAAGTGTGCGCCGCGGCTCCCCGGGGCGCCGAGATGCCGTCATAAGGGCGCCGCGAAATATTCAATTAAACAATTCGGCAATTTTCTTGGAATTTCCAATTCTCGAAATTTTGCGCCAACAATCGTGTATGCTGACAAAATTCCAAGAATTTAGCAACTTTCGAGTCTTTCATTGTTTTCTTTCTCCACCCATGCTTTAGTGGTTTAGTCACTAAAGCTTGGGTGTGGAGCTAGACGCTAAGCGTGGGTAACGCAGTACCAAGTTGGATTTCTGTTCATTCGTTGTCACCATCTTAGTGTTTGCATTAGTTTTTGTTTGTTGGACTAACGACTAACTTAACAGTGTGGTGGTTAAGTTAATTTTCAAAAGTTATTTTTCTGATCACCCTAAAAATGGACAAATTCTTATTAAACTCGAATAATAAAGATAGTGCTGAATCTAGAGAGGATGTTCCAGAAACAAGTGGCAAGGGTTTCGAGAGGCGAAAACGTCGTGACAGTTATTTGGATTTTGGCTTTACATCAATAAACGAAAATGATAAGGAGAGACCACAGTGTGTGTTGTGTATGAAAGTTTTGGCACCAGAATGTATGCTTTCAAGTAAGTTAAAACGACATTTAGAAACCAACCATTCTAACTTTGTTGGTAGACCTCGCGACTTTTTTACCAAAAAGTTAATTGAATTAAAACAACAAAAAGGCAGCATTTTTAAACATATGTCAATACCAAATAATGCTTTGCTAGCATCATACAAAGTTGCATATAGAGTTGCTAAGTGTAAAAAGTCCCATACCATCGCAGAGCAACTCATTCTACCGGCTGCTGTAGATTTAGTAAACATTATGATTGGCGAGACGGCGGGAAAACTGCTTTCAAAAGTCCCTTTGTCTAACAATACCATTAGTCGCAGAATTCAGCACATGGGGAGGATCTTAATATACAATTAATTGAAAAATTAAAAAAAAGTGAATTTGGATTACAACTCGATGAGGCCACAGATAATAATAAGGACGCACACTTGATTTGTTACGTACGGTTCTTAGATGGTAATTCAATCGTTGAGGACCTTCTCTTTTGTAAAAGTATTACTGGAAGTACAAAGGCTCACGATTTGTTCGAGATCCTGAATATATTTATGGTTGAAAATAATTTAGAATGGACAAAGTGCGTTGGTGTTTGTACTGACGGTGGTCGTTCAATGTCCGGCTCTTATGGAGGATTGCAGGCGCTTATTCGAAACAAAGCTCCAGATTCAGTTTGGACCCATTGCATCATTCACAGAGAAGCACTGGCATCAAAGTATATGAGTCCTCCACTAAATATAGTTTTAGAACGTGTAGTAAATATAGTAAACTATATAAAAATTCGGCCACTGAAAGCAAGATTTTTTTAAAAAATGTGTGAAGATATGGGAGCCGAATACACATCTTTGTTGTACTACTGCCACTCACGATGGCTCTCTCGCGGAGGTGTATTGTCTCGTACGTTCCAATTACGGCAAGAAATATACGCTTTCCTTGAAGAAGAAAAACATGAGTATGCCAAACACTTTGTGGAAACAGACTTTTTGATTAAACTCGCATATCTATGTGATATTTTTGAAAAGTTAAATTCGTTGAATATCTCCTTACAAGGACGCAATATGCACATTTTAAAGCAAACAGAAAAGATTTCAGCTTTCAGAAAAAAATTACAGCTATGGAAAATAAAAATTAATAAAGAGTGTATCAGTGATTGTTTTCCCTTGTTGCACCAGTTTGTAACCTCCAATGAAATTAATTTGTCTTGCAATATAAAATCCATTTTTGTTGATCTTATAAATCAGAAAGCTTATCAAAGTTGATCAGAGCTTATAAAAAAGTTCGAAAAATACTTTGAAGCAGATATTGATAAATTTACATGGATTCAAAACCCATTTAGAGCCAAGACTCCATCTGAATTTACTTCTTTAGAAGAAGAATCTCTTATTGACTTGTCTTGCGATAATACTTTAAAGTTAAAATTTGGTAGCATGGAACTTTCTGATTTTTGGATATCAGTAAAAGAGGAATATCCACTGCTTAGTGGTAAAGCTCTACGAATATTAATTCCGTTTGCAACATCCTATTTGTGCGAAGCTGGGTTTTCGGCAGTCGCAGTAATAAAAAGTAAATATCGCTCGAAAATTAACGTTGAACAAGAAATGAGGGTCGCCATATCCAATTTTATTCCGAGATTTGAGAAGTTGTGTAGTGAACATCGAGCCCATCCATCCCATTAATAATTTTAATAATGTTAATCAACAATAAACGTTCAATAAATTGTTTGTGAATTCAAAATTCGTGTTTAATTTATTTTTCAACTAACCTAACCACATGGTGGTTGTCCAGTCTCAATATAGATATTACCGAAACAGTTGAAATTAGATATTTTATATTATCCCAAGGAAAATAGTAAGTATCTGTTTTTAATTTTTCGCTGTTAAATGGATAATCGCTTTTGAAAAGGAAAGTTTTCCAATTTTTCAAGTAAGTCAAAAATTTAGGGCGTATAGATGAAGAAAGTCAAAAAATTTAGGGCGTAGATGTATTAAGGGCGCCGCGAAAAAATCCGATTATTTAGGGAGCCGCAAACCGAAAAAGATTGGGAACCTCTGATCTAACTCAAAAACACCTACTGTCTTTATTTCATTAACCAATTTTTATTTTATTATCTAAGGTGGAAAGGGTTCCACCTAAAAATTCTCTATAGACAAATATTTGTGTCTATGGAGAATTTTTATTTTTAATGGTTAAAAAAAACTTTTTTTTTACACAATTTTTGGCAAATTGAAAATTTTAATATTTTGGTACCATATGCAACTGAAAGTGTTCTATCATTTACTACAATTCAATCAAAATTGATGCTCTCACAATGTTAAAAACATCTTTTTAAAATGACATCCTTATGGTACTATCCAGTGTTCAAAAAATATTTAGGAATTTAAAATTTTAAAAAACCTATTATTCTGAAAATTAATGTTAACTAAACATAAAATTATAATTGAAGTATTTATTTAGTTTAACATATTATCTGTTAGTTACTAGACAAATATTTTAACAACAGTTTATTCAAAGAATTGCTGTTATGATCAAATTTTTGTTACAAAAATATTTACATATTATAATCATTGTACATAAAATTTAATAATAGTCTTAAAACATAAAATGAGCATGAATGTATTCTTGATACTCTGTAAGAAAAATTTAGCTATTTGATTTAATAAAGTTGAACTGTGTTATACTTATTTCAATCTTTTTTCATTCTTGTCATTAGTAAAAAGCATAAAAATTGATTTTTGGAGTAATTATAAAAATAATCTTTTCAACTAAATTATTTATTTTATTAAATATAAGTTTTTCTAGAAGCAAAATCATTAGAAATACTATCCATTAGCATGACAGTTTCAAAAGCTTTTAAATTTTAACAATAAACCATAATAATTCTTACCTTGATGGAAAGCCAGCAGCACTAATTCGAACAGTTTCAAGTACACCACAAGCTCGCAATTGTTGCACAGCTCGACGAGATTCAAAATTAAACTGAGCTTTATCATCATTTGGTTTTATACATCTTACATAATGGGGAGTAGTTGAATTTAATGTTGACATTAATAATCCAAGTGATTCTCTAAACTGAAAAAAATATACTTTAATATTTAATACAACTTACAAACACAATCAGTTTTATATAGGTAAAAATTTATTGTAACATATGTAGACCTATACTGCACATGTGTACATGTGTTTTATTTATTTATTCATGCAAAAGTAAATCAAATTACTTTATTTTAACTAATATATTCAAGATTCCTACTCAAATTTTTTTGTTTTAAATTCAATGATTTTCCCTGACTTCCCCTAAACCAACTTTGTACAAGTTTTCTGACCCTCACATCCCTTTCAGTGTGGCCCATTGACAAAATAGAACAGCATTTGACTTACTATGCATATATGCTATTGCTTCTTCAACTTTTTAGTTACTTATTTTTTATAATTAAGTTACGTATTTTTTATAATTGCCAAATTATTAAAACTAAAAATAAAATGTTTTATTAGATTATAATAGTTTATTCTGTCATTAATTCCACAACATAAATCTACATGGCTTTAAAAAAATAATAAAATCATTTATTATTCATTAACAAATCCTGTTAATCCAGGGTATTGGTGTATTATTGAAATATTTTCCTATCATGACTGTTTTGTCTAACTTCTAAAACACTTCTTTATATTATTTTAAATTATTTTAACTAAAGTTAATAGTTAAAACAGTTAATAGGATAAATTATGTACATTTACAATATAAATAATTTTATTAAAACATTATAATTTTTTGAAATTACTTGAAACTTTAAAACAGCACAACTCTGAACTCTGGTAATTAATACTGGCTTTAAGTGCTTAGCCCATCAATGGCTAAATGGCTAAAACACTGGTAGTTGGTTGCAGGTTTGCATCTCACCAGTAGGCTGACTACATGAAGTTTTCTGGATTTTCTTCATAAATCTATTGACAGCACCTAAGTAGAGTCAGTTTCCTATAGAAAGTCCTCCTGGGAGGCATCTCTCCGTAACAAACTGTCTAAGTATTGCATTGCCTTTTCCTATCAATCTATCCATTCTGAGATACTTAACTGCTTTCCTTATTTGATATCATTGAAAGCATTGTCTGAAAACACTAAAAATTTTTGTTCAGTGTGTAGTACTGAACAGTAAAAATTTTCAAATTTAGGTATTTGAAATAATTCAGATTTCTCAACAATGTGTGATCTGCAGGCCTGCAAATGTGTTGACAGAAATCCTTGAGTTTAGAGAAGAAACATATTATATTGTACAAATAAAAAAAAATGTTTCTTGTATCATTTATTTTATTAAAACACACGTTAAAGTTTAAATTAAAACCATATAAAATTATTTAAATTAAATTGTTTAAAACAAAGACATTATTTTAAGAAACAATTATTTTTTTTATACATATTTTCATTAAATTCTACTCTAGGAAGTCTGCCAAAAGTTTATTAAAGACATCTACCAGAAAAAGATAAAGTTTGAGAAACACTAGGTTAATACATGCCATTGAGATATTTTGTACTTAAAAGCAGCTAGTTCTAACAATTTTTTAAAAATTGTACTAGGTTTTTCTTTTACAATTTAAATAAGGATATACTGTTGGTAATAAGAATATTAAAACTATTACAGTGAAATGTTGACTTAGTCTGTGGGGTGTATATAACAGAAATGTAAAGAATACACAAATGCTACTCATCAATTTTGCTTTGTTACTATACCTAAAGACCAAGTTCTTAAGCAATTCTTTACACTTTGCACAATATCAAATGAACTATTTTTAATTTTTACATTTTTTTTCAATTTTAGATTTAATAAGCAAGTCAATTGTAAATTTTAAAACAGCTGTATTAATTATGCAGCATTATGAATTTGAGTGAAAAGTCTTATAATAATCTAACATTGATAAAAAATTTTTTTAAATGTTTTAACATCTCTTTTCTCTTTGTCTCTCTTTAAATTCCTCACAATTACCATTTACTCACTCAATTTGAGGGCAGGCGTGAATAAACTGATAAAAAAATGATATCAAAGTACAAAACATGATAATTTTAATTTAGATGGTATTATTTATCATTTTTTAAATAATTTTGATGCATAACAAAACAATTTCTGATTTTTTTTCTAGTTTCATTATTTTATAGAGTTCAGGCAATTTATTAAAGGATAAATTTAATAAATATATACTTTGTACATGGATTATACAGGATTTGTTAATGAATAATAAATAATGGCTTTTTTCTAAAGCCATGTAGATTTATAGTTGTGAATTAATAACAGGATAAAAAATTTTAATTTAATAAAATATTTTATTTTTTATTTCAATAACTTAGTAATTATAAAAAATTATGTAACTGAAAAAATAACTAATTAAAAAATTGAAGAAGCAATAGCATATGTGCATAGTAAGTCAAATGATGTTTTATTTTGTCAATGTGCCATACTGTATGGAATATGAGGGTCAAATGAATTTGTATAAAATTGATAAAAGTGAGGAAAAGTGTGGCATTTTTAAAAAATTTGAGTAGGAACCCTACACACAAAAAACTATCTTGCAGTTATTTATAGAACATATCAAAAAAGTATGTATGAGAGAAGCAAGAACAATTTTTAATTTGCAGATTAGCTTCTGATAAATTTCCCTTGCTTATATTGAGAAATTATGATGTTCTTGAGATATAACAGAATCAGACAAAACAAAAATTCAGCACAATTTTATTCATTTTAATTGATTTTAATATACTTAATTTTGTTACATGGATTTAGTTTAGGAAAATATGAAGTGAGAAACTGATTAATTTGTTCTATATCTGTTTGCTTGTGACCTTTGTAGTATTATCTGTTCTTGCCTTAATTATCCCATTTCTCATTGTTCATATCCTGTCTCCTGTGCGACATTTTCTTTCACTTCTGTTACTTGCACTCCATTTTTTACTGTCTCTTCATTACTCCAAATTGAGTCATCATTCTGTAGAATACAAATGTTGTGTAAACTACAACATGCCACTAAGTTCTACCATAAGTCTATGGAAGACATATCCAAAAATTTCAACTTTCAGACAAGCTAGTTGCTTGTCTGAAGGCTGAAGTTTGTCTTAAGATGAGCAAATGTTCTCTCAATAGTCTGTCAACATGATGATAACTTATTGTTAAACATAATTTTAGATGATGAAAAAGCACTCTCTCTATAGGAAACTATTAAATACTTTGAAAGTTTGTATGCCCCATCTCCTATGATATGAAAAAATTAGCATTTGGAAAGCCATCACCACCATCACCACTGAAAACTCAATGATCTCTTTGTATCTCTTAAGTATTGTTCAGTCATAAACAGATCAAACTTCATCAATGTAACAATCAATAAAACACATTTTCTCATCACCTAGTCCCTGTAAAACTATGGAGTGTGGCTGCTTGCCTTTTTAATAATTTAAAATTTACATGTTTTGATTATTTTAATTCTCAACATCTTTCCTTTGTTCTTGTCTTCCCCTTCTAACCTTTCTTTTGTCAACGTGAGAATTATGTTACGAGAAACATCAAGAACAATAAAGAGGACAATGATGGGTCCAAAGGGGAAAGAGTAACTGGAGATTCTTAAGCTCGATTTCAGAGAGAATGCATAGAGGTCTAGTCAGTCGGAGAAAAAACAGAATGAGAGAGCAAAGAAAGTTAAGCTTCATCAAGTACCATGTAGCCCGATGGGATATAAATTTTATTAGTGCTTCTTTCCGAACAAGAGACTTTTGATCATCACAAAGTTGGATAAGCAACAAAACTATATTTGTGACAAAAGACAAAAAATCAAAAAGCTAGAAGAATTCAAGGACTCCATCTCGCAAGCAAGGAAAAGTATCCCAACAAAATCCCGGGTATTTTTGCTATTGATCTTCCTATCTCTATCCTTCTAATTTCTTATCCTACTTTCCTCTTATTTAGATTGTAAGGTAGTTTTAAGGTAATATTAATTTCAGGTTACTTGTTACACATGAAACATTTTTCTTTTCTTTTTTTTTTTGGTCTGTAATCACGTGCACTCCCGATGCAAAATTTTACTTGTAACCAACCTTAGTTGGGATCCTAACAAAAGATCCTGTGAAACTTGTTTTGTTCTGTGTGAATAAAATGTATTAATTGTATCTGTTCATTATTTATGTTTTGGTATTACACTCTGTAGCCTATATTGCTTTCATCAGCATTGTATATCAACACTCAATCATCACAGGAGTAAAATCCTTTTCTATTTATACATGCTTGGAGTTCCTCTAAAGGGGCCTTGTTATATGCTTCCCATTGAAACAGCCAATAACTCCATTAATACCATATTTCATAGCAAACATCTGAGCAGTTTTCCTCGCTTTCTGAGCTGAAAGCCAATTTATAATATGTTTTTGAGTATTCAGAACATTTATAGTTCTAACAATTCTCATCAGGCACTTCCATGCAGTCCTTCAACAAACTCCAAATCTGTCTCCAACTCCTCTGTAATAATTATAAAAAAGAATAGTACACTTAGTACAGTATTGTCTCAATAAAAGTCAGTTTGCTTAATGATACCTGAAAGATTCCTGATTGACAAGCAGCCACAGTGACATTAAAAGTTGCTGGTCAACTGACAATAATAGGAAAAGGAAGGAATGCACTATTATTTCTTTTTATTGTAATAGAACAGGAACAAGATCTTTCAGTAAATTTTTGAAAGTAAGTTGACTTACTTGAAAGTGTTCTTTAAAAACATCTGGCCTATATTCCAATACAATATCCAAAACATAGTTTGTTATTTTGCATATTGATTCCTTTCACTTCTTACTTTTATACTGTGCTAAATAATTAACAAAAATGAATTCTTTTTCCTTGTATTCTGAATCTAAATCTGATAACATCTTTAAAATCACTCCCAAACATACCACCATGATGGGTCCTAATTGTGTACTATTGCATATTGTATTGTGTATAATGTATTGTATATTGTGTATTGTATACTATTTTTATATTGTGTGCTAGTTGCAAAAAGCCAACTATCAAACATGACAGAAGCAATCTACATCATGTGACGAAGACTGATCCAAGCTTACAGATTGATCCATCCAAAACAAGAAGTATATGCAGCCTAGGTGTGTATTTGTTTAATCACAAGAGTTTAAATATGACTTTTGATACAGTAAGATTTCTTGATTCGGTGCAGAATTATTCCCTTTTATATAATAATTCCTATTTTAAAATTATAAGCAGCGTGATATAGACAAATGTATGCATATTAAAATATATTTTCATATAAAAGTTATTCATAATTCTAATTTTTCTTTTGTTCACAATTCTTTGACAAGTTCTTTGCAAGATACTGCCTTTCACTTTACATTATACAGAACAGTGCAAATCAACTTAAATGTAATAATAATGCTTGCACATTTTTTGCATGAAAGAGTGATTAGCTAATCATTACAATCATAAGCTGAATCCTTGTGACTTCACTTATAAAGGCATTGTTCCCAGCCTAGCTGTATTAAAACCTAGAATTTCATAATGTGTGACAACACCACACAGGTCAGTTGTATTTCACTGTCAAGGGTATTGTGCAGCAAATGCAGTTTTAAGAGATTGATAATTACATCAAAGATACACCTTTGTGTATCCTCTATTACCACATTTGTAATTTGTTTCGAAATAAGATTATTACACTTTGTTTCTTAACTCCTGAAATTCATTAGAAAACTCATATGCATATTAAAGAGACAGCAAGATTAAATATTGTTCTAGCAGCTTAATTTTGAAGCAAAATGTTTTCCCAAAAATCAAAACCACATATTCAGGACAGTATGTAAACCAAATTAGGTTGATATTTGCCCAGTAGTTCTTTTTTACAAAAGAGTTCTAAACACTTACACTTTAATTATGATCACCTTATATTAAGCTGATGATTACAGTTAATAGCAAATAATATTAAATCTTATTGATGTACCAAAATTACAATATTTTACTGAAATTTGTTCTAAACTGTGAAATTTTCCTTGTTAGTCATATTTTCAATCTATTAATGTGGGGATGTGGATTTTGAACTCAATCTATCTATCATAACTTTAATACATGATAAAAGTCAAAGATTGATTCCCTTTTCCTATCTCTGCCCCATAGCAGGAAAGACTTGCCCACAATAAGCAAACCAGACAGTTGTAATTATTTGTCATATATAATTTTGTTCAGGATAATCAGATTTTATTTTGTTGAATATCTTATATAATAAATACCTGTGATCCAACAGTTTTTTTATGTTGTTTTTGAGATGATTTAGATGGAGCTGAAGACTTTGACCAAGATGCAGGCTTTAATTTTTTATTGCATTTATCTTCTTCAAATAACTCAGCAACCAATTCATACTAAAAAATAAAAATGCATGGTTATAAATATTTTTACAAATTAGAAATAAAAAGACTATACTATTCTTTTATTATAAAATTTATTAAATTTCAGACATTTAGATAATCATAAATTTTTACTAATATTCAATATTTTACATACAAGTTTTTAATTAAAATAATTATATTTTACAGATGACTTTTTTTTATTCAAACACATGCAAATACATATAAAGTTATCTAAAAGTATTGAATGTACTGTACAAGTTAAACTATTATTTCAACATTATAATGCAAAACTATATTTAACAAAAAATTGAATTCAAACAGAAAAAACTTTGTGGTTATTACTATGCTTCTTAATAAATATGCTAGTAATAACTGACATATTTATTAAGAAACAATGAAATCTCGATCAAATTAAACAAATGATTCATCCAAATCATATATGTACAAGAAATCATTTAGTTCTTTAAATGTGTAATAATCAGCAAAAGCTTTGAAAATTTTTCTATAGTTTCAATATTCACTGGATCTATTTACAAGAGACAATTATTAGAATATTTACTATGTTTACTATATTTACTTTCCTGAAACATGGTAGATATTGGTTATTTTATTATTTCAGAAAAAAAACAACAATTCTATATTACATTTGAAAAATCCAGGATACTAAAGTTCATTAAAAACATGAAGATTTTATCTTTTATATAATTTACTAAGATTGTAATCTCAAATACAAGATTGAAAATAATTCAATTATTTTATTCTAGATTAATGTTTTAAAATAAACATTCTAAATAATTGCATTTTTAAAGTTTTAGCATGTAATGTTTTTCTCTAAAAACAATGTATACTTTATAAGTATTCAATACTCAATAATTCAAGAGTTGGATAAAATAGCATTATTTTATCCAATTCTTCAGAGAGTTGAATAAAATAATGCTATTGCATTGTCACTACTGCTTTTCAGACAACAAAACTACAATCTTAATAAAAAAAGTTTAATAGACTAACTGTAGTCACTGTAAAGTCAACTACAATCTGTGCCTGCAAGTTATAGTATTAATTATGATTTAGAATTAATTGCTGTTAAGATGAAAAATTTTATTTTACTCAAGTTATGTTATGCAATACTATTTTATCAAAAATGTCTTTCATTTCAGGCCTAGGAGTGCTATTTCCCCTTTGAAAAAGTGAGAAAAGTGAGTTGAAATACAGAAAAAAGTGAATAAAAAGTGAGTGCAATAGTGATAAAACTCAGCAAAATAGCGGTAAAAATTGTTATTTTCTTTTTATTCTGTTATGGTTAAACACATTTTAAAAATTTCTGTATATACTGTAATATAGTAGCCACTTGTTATATCGCGTTTTTTTGGTCTCCCAAATTTTAAAAGCATTTGAGTCAATTTTAAATTACCAATTTCCACTGAATTTCTATTTGCAATGAAATACCAGAAAGAGCTAAATATGCAGAACAGGTGGATAGATGGATTGTCATTTGTTTCCTTTTGATGTAAAAGTTGTTTATTTATTAGTTTTAAGTACAGTCTCCTCATTTACAAGTTCCTGTGAATTCGAAATTTCATACCTTTATGTGAATTAACGGCATTGCGTCAATTCACATAAAGGTGTGAAATTTCGAATTCAGGGCATAATGTGTAAGGAAAAGATCTCTCTAATTCTGAACAAAAACTTTAAAATTTTTATACAGTAGTAACTTTATTTTGCTTTTTAGAGAATTTTTACTCTAATTTTATAAGTTTTGATGTTCTATTATATATTCAATATTTATTTTTTTAAATTTTCAATTACAGCATTTATAATTTTTATTGAAAAATATAAACTACACGAATTTCTAATAAGCGATTTATATAGTACTGTATAATAAAATCGCAATTGATGTTTTGTTTTTATATCGACAGTATTTGTCTTTCAATGTCATTGTTAAAGAAACAATAATGCTAAATGGGCGTTCATGGTTTCGATGTTTACGTAAACGTCAATTAATTCGATATAACCTACGAATAAATTCAGGATTGAAAAACTAAGCTTATTTTATATCAGAAACACTTGCTGATGAAAGAATAGTGATTCCATAGCATGTATAATCTGTTCAGTAAAAGCCCAGAATTTTTATTACTCGGTTATATCGCGTTTTTTTTTTTCTGTCTCCCGATAACCAGTGGCTTCTGTATTTCAAGTAAACCATGAATACTTGAAAAGTCTTTGGCTTCTGTAAATAATCAGTCATGAAAGATGATGTTCTTTTATTAAGATTATTCTGCATGTTATCAGCTTCCTTCTTTTTCGCTTCCTCTTGCTTTTGACCACTTAACACTAATAAGCATCACACGTGCTGCTTGTACTTCATTCATGTTCTTGCTGTTAATAGCCTTCTCCAGTTTTTTTGTTTGCTGCTTCTAACAAAACTTGGACTGTCGCATGTATTTCATTTTCTTCTACATTTTTCTGGTTTAAACTCAGTTGCAGTTCCATAATCTTCATGTTACGAACAGCTTTCTTTTGTTGTTCTTCAAAACATTTCTGTGCTCTTTTTTCCGTTTCTCTTATTCTTTTAACTTCTTTTCATTTTCCAATCGTTCTTGATAATTTCTATGCACCGAGGAAGCTAATTTCAGTCGTCCTTTGTAATAGGTACAAGGTGTGGGCTTTGGTCATACATGTTCAGTCCCTCCTTAACAATCAAAAGTGATTTTTGATTGATTTTTGTGAAACCGTGTTGTATTATTCTTAGAAGTCTCGAACACAAATTCGTGTTAATAACAACCACATGGCTTTTTTCCACCTTTATAAAGGTGGAAAAAAGCTATGCGGTTGTTATTAACACGAATTTGTGTTCGAGACTTCTAATCAAAAGTGAATTAAGCATTCTTTCCAACACTGATGCTCTATCAGGAGAAAGTGCCCGGCATAAAATTGATCCTCTCTTTCATGGGAACGGGATTTTCGATGCTGATTTCACTAATTTGGCTATTCTCGGATATTTATCATTATCAGAAACTGTTTATTTTTTAATGCTTTTAATATTTACACATCGTAAATATTGATTTCAAAATAAAATAATAAATCTGAAATAAATATACAGTACTCCAAATAATATAAGTAAAATAATATTTTATTAATGATTTCATAAATAAAAAAAACTTTTTCCTGCAGATGAATAAAAACCAACATCGTTGCAAAGTTGTTAACCTTTGGGAAGCATGTGAAAATCTTTCTCACAAGCAATTACGTGTTGTACTTTTTACAACACTTCGAATATTTTAATTTATTTGGTAAATTTTATCTGTAAATATGAATTTACATTTTCGTTTACTTTTTTAGTCTCTCAATTAATACACAATTATAATCGGCATAAGAGAAGATTAAAAAATGGATATTTCACAAGCAAAGTAATCACACATTTTATGAAAATAACACTTACTATATGGAATAATTATACTTGTAGTCAATTTAAACATACATTTATGGAAAGATGTAGATGTGATTTAACGTTAACAATATGCTATGAAACCATTAAAGTAATTTTATTAAACTCAAGTTTATGAAATTATTTAAAGATAAATCAAGTAAAAAAATATTTTTGTAAACGACAACTCCATAACCCGATTGTTAATTAAAACCAAATAATCTGCCAAATTATTGGGCTATAACCAGGATAACTAAATGGTCAGAAACGAAATCTTTTTTAGTGGTAGGAGGTTACGCTACTATCTCGTGTTAATTTTAATAATTATATATTTTGAATTTAAAAGCGGCAGCAGTGTTGTCAGCTTGAGAGATTAATCCCTCTGCGTAATGTGTTTTCCCCTGCAAAAGGACTTTAGTGATTTTCTTAGAAAACAGCCAAAACCGCAGGGATGCTTAGAATACTTATTTTTAAACTCTGTAGAAGGAAATGCAATTCGGATAAGGTAGATTTTGGCGAATAATGAAAATATGGCATGAGTACATAACTTTACTCAACACTGGCTTCTGAATTTGTAATGAGAGGGATTTTTTAAGTGCATAAAAGATTTTTTTAAATACGTTAAATAAATTTTTGTTTCCTATAACCTAACGACACTGAGCGGGCAGTTGCAATTTTGAGTCTGCTCAGGGCCGCGTATTTTCTTCTAAAAAATTCTATTCTGATAGTCCGATAATTCGCAATTCGTTTGGCTTTAAAATTATTTTTGGTTTGTCCCACATCTTAATTAAGCATGTGAAAATGACCAAAAAAGTGAGAAAAGTGAGAAAATGACCTGAAAAGTGAGAAAAGTGAGGATACTTCAGAAAAGTGAGTACAAGTGAGAAAAGTGAGCGACTCCGAGGCCTGTTCATTTCCAAGTTAAAAAGATTTTTGACATATAATAATAATTCAGATAGCAAATCATTCTGTTCTGAAATTTAATTTCTATTTTACAGAGGATCTATTATAGACAGGTTTTATTGTACTTAAAGCAGTTAATAATAGTATATGATAACAATAAAAATGCTTATGAATATTCCATAAAAATAATAAATTTTACCAAGTTTTTCTCTTTAATGACCTTACAGATACATTTCTCTACTTTCTTGAAGACACCAAAAAAGCAGAAAATATAAATAAAATTACAGATCTTAAAAAACAGTAACTGGAAAATTTTCATGTCAAATTAAATTATCACTCAAATATTATGTGAACAGTAATAGATTAAACCCTTAAGCATAATATTTAATATACTGATATTCTAGTGCTGTTTTACTTTAATGCAATTTTCTATTACTTTTTAAATTGTAAAAATTTTTATATTTTAAGAAAGTTGTTATTAAAATTATTTTGCACAATACCAAAACTATAAACAGTTTACCTACTAATAATGTTTTTAATTATTGAACACAACTATTATACCAAAAACAAATATCATGGATAACTTTTATATGAAAGCATTACATTTAACTTTTAAATTTAATAAATTATATTTTGTTTTATTTTATAATAAGTTACTTACATGACTTGCAGTTAAAATATTAATATGCTCCTCCATCACTGTATCTCTGTTTTTTTCTAGAAATCCAGAACATTCATACTTTACATCATCAGCAAAATGTTTTATTATAAATGCCGTATTTGAAAGGCGAGGTTTATCAAAATGTTTCCATTTTTTACAACAGTCATATAATTTCTGACACCATGTTTGATCTGTACCCTTAGGCATCTGTATGAAAATAATAATTTATACTTTGTTTTTTTTTTAATTAATTATATTTTACTGAAAC
This sequence comes from Centruroides vittatus, assembly GCF_030686945.1. Classification (NCBI taxonomy): domain Eukaryota; kingdom Metazoa; phylum Arthropoda; class Arachnida; order Scorpiones; family Buthidae; genus Centruroides; species Centruroides vittatus. The sequence continues at coordinate 1,856,505 of NW_027122649.1, read as the reverse complement.
TTATACAAACCTTACACTCTTCATCCAACAAATCTAAGATTCCCAATTTACTTTCAATAAGATCAATACAAGGTTGATTATCGTAAAAATCAATAAATTTCCATTCAATTTTTTCCTTTACATATTCTTCTTGTTCCAATTTAAAAACATGCTATATTACAGAAATAATTAAAATATTCATTTCACACACAATAAATACAACAGTAATAACTTAAGTAGCTTTAAAATTTTTCGCTGGATGAAAATATTTTTTATAAAATGAAAAGACAGTCGCCTCCAAAAAATAATTTTTAGTGGATCACCATTTTTTCCTTACATTGTTCAAGAATAAAAACTTTTGGACGACCCGACCTTTCTTTTTAGGCTTCACGGCCGCCCAGGAAACAATTCTATAAAAACACAGGAAAAAGTCCAATTAAAATTATAAAAATTTTCACAAATATTGGAATTGGTGACCTTACGACGTCTTGAGTTGCATCCATGACTTCCAGTCGGGATTTTCGGACCTTATATCCACTTGTAAATTTGCGCTGTAAAATGTAGATTATCTTGTCCTCCCTCTGGCGGCGAATTATTATTAAATTTTTTAGTTTTAACAATTTTTCCAATATTTGTGAAAATTTTTATAATTTTAATTGGACTTTTTCCTGTGTTTTATAGAATTGTTTCCTGGGCGGCCGTGAAGCCTAAAAAGAAAGGTCGGGTCGTCCAAAAGTTTTTATTCTTGAACAATGTAAGGGAAAAATGGTGATCCACTAAAAATTATTTTTTGGAGGCGACTGTCTTTTCATTTTATAAAAAAAAAACTTAAGTAGCTGTTAAACAAATATATGTGAATGCTAATTTATAATTTTTTTTAAATATTAAATGAAATTACTTACAAGATTAAACTGCTGTTGAAGTTTTTCATTTGCATAATTGATACAAAATTGTTCAAAACTATTAATTTCAAATGTTTCAAATCTGTTGAAAAGTTTTAAAAAACATTTTAAATATTTAAAGCATTATATATAATAATGGAAAGCTACTGTTAAATAAATTTTCTTTGTTATAGTGTATAAAAATATTAATTGTAATTGCTAATTTTATTTATTTGAAAAGCAAATTGAATTACATTACTAATCTATTCTTGCAACCACTACTTCTAAGATATACTACCAGTAACAGAAACCATTTAGTAATTATAAAATTTATCAATTCTTCAACTTAGTTATTAATTTATACCAGATAATAAAATACAGTAGAATTTAAATAAAACACATTAAATCACAATTACTAAATTAAAAATTATTATAGACAGACTTGTCAATATAATTCTTATTTAGCATTCTTTTAAAAAGCATATTTTCATAAAATCGAAAATTTGTTTAATTCATATAAACAAAATCTACAATAAAGTGCATAATTGCATTCTTCTAAGTCAACTGAATAAATAATTCAAACAATCATTAAAATAAAAAAATATATTAAAAAAATGAATATGAAATTATCCATTACGGAGAATAATTTTAATTCTTGTAATAAACAAACCAAACGTTTATATCATAAACATACTGTATTTGTATTATACAAGAGAAGTAATTACACTTGTTTAAGTGTAATCAGTGATATTTTTACAATACAAATATTTTGTTTTTCTAAACTTGCTTTATGTAAAGTTAGAAAAGCAAATTACAAAAGATAAAAATTATATCTATCCAAAATTCAGACACAGTAAAAGTTATTAATAATCTTGAAGTGTATTGTGAGAATCGAACAAATAAAAGGAAACAACTCAAGGATGACATCATCAGAAGCTAGTATATGTCAACTTTCTGACCTGAAAGTGTCAACTTATGCTTTCTCAGTATCAGTAGTGACACCTTTTCCGTGACTTTTAGTCACCTCTAAGGTATTTGCTGCTTTGAATATGACAAGGAATGACCGATTCCAATCAGTTATTGCCTGTTCTTTCAATTATTCAGTTTAGTGTGTTTCTGTGCTTTTTTGGATTAGTGCTCTGCTGTGCCCTTGAATTCCTCTACATTCCTCTACTTGCTGCTTCTCTCCCAAACTGCTGAAGGACTACAGTGAAAGACTACATTCTAATGAACTTCAATGGAGATGGGGGATTTTAGTTTTGGTTTGTGAGGTACCAAAAATTTGTAATCTGTCTCAATGCAAAATGCAAATACCCTGTGTAATGTGTTGTACTAACTTTATGCCATCTAACAAATGTTTAAGTGTAGTGAATTGTGTTGAGTGAATTATTTCCAACTGAATCTCGTCCTTTCCTACTTTATCCTCTTACTATAGTCTCACATACAAGACCGCATTATTGCCATCCAGAAAAATGCTGAAAATTGTGTAGTAGGTGTAGAAGTGTCAGAATTAAACACCATCACAGAGACCTTACAGCAGGGTCCCCAACCCTATGCCCGCGGGCACCATAGCGCCCGCCGATCATTTTACATGTGCCCGCCGCTGTGCGACCACGATAAAAATAAAAATATTTCAGTTTTCAATAAAATGCTATGTAAAAGTTATTTCGTTTTTAATGATTAATCACTCAAAAGTAGAAATGGCATCCAACACAGATAAAAGCACAAAGCGAAATGCGACCAATCTCTTTTTCCCCTTGCGCCAAATCTTCACCAACCAAATTTCCCATACCTGAAATGAAATAAACCGGTCCGTTCTGAATATCATAAAATCAAAGTAACAGATGAACACCTTGACGATTGCTTACGAGCAGGAATATAATCATACTCTCCTAATTACGAAGCAATGGCCAATTAAATGCAATGCCAAAAATCACATTTACTTTCAGATTTATATTTTTTATAAAGAATTTTTATACTTTGTAGATTTTGTATGCATTGTTTAGTAATTACTTGTTTTGTAAAAATTATTGTTAATAGTCTTGTGTATGTTTTATTACATTTTTGGAATTAAATGTTTTCTGTACATTATGTGTATGTATTATTAACTACAGTAGAACCTCTATTATCCGGACTAATTGGGGATGAAGGTAGTCCGGATAAGGAAAATCCAGATAATCGAAAAAATAATAGTTGACAGTAAAAGACATGCACATACAGTATGAATAATTTTTATTTGTCCAGACTTACATATAGCTTCAGTATTAAATTATTTTTTATTAAGAAATTTAATTAACGATTTTTGTTTAAAGCTAGCTGTTCTTTTTGAAGCTGCTAAATCGTGAATATTTTTAAGACATATAAGTTGTCCCGAGTTACACTCTTCTTAGCTCTCAAACCACTTCATTGCGACATCTAAGAACTGAAAAGCTTCAGAATGTGTAGGACCATTATCTCTTACTTCGGAAATCTCTTCTTCATCTTCTCGATCTTGTTCATCTGAGGCAAATACATCTTTAATTATTTCCTCATCATTCAAAATTTGGAATCCGGGATCGTTCGCATCGCAATTTAACCACTTGCTTACATAATCTTCGTCACATTCGACACATATTGAAATTTGTGCTATTGCTTCCGCAATGTCTCCTAACCACTTTCTACTGTGTTACTGGAATTTACTAATGGTCTTTTCAAAATTTTGTTCCATGCCTTCTATAAACAAACAGTGTCGCAATTTTCCAAGTGCAAATCAGCAAATTCGTACAATTTTTGTTAATTTTGTACAATCCGGATAATCGAGGTTCTACTGTATGTCCAAATATAAATTCATCTTGAAAAAATAAATGGTGCCCGCCGTCCGGCCAGTATTCTAGAATGTGCTCTTAGGTACAAAAAGGTTGGGGACCCCTGCCTTACAGTATTGTTGAAAATCAGAATTAGTGGCTTTCTATTAGAAAAAGATTAATCACCAGACTACATTAGACATTGAGAGTATAAATACAAAAACAAGATCTAATATGATCTTGTTTTACTATTTATACTCTCAATGTCTAATGTAGATCATATTAGATCTTGTTTTATATGGGGGTTGCTTGTCAATAGGAATCATGTAAAATAAGTTCCACATAAACTTGTGCTCCACCCCAAATAATCCCGGATAGTTGCATAAACACAACCATTTACAATCAATAGAAAATGTTAACATACATTTAAAAAATTTACTGTTAAAAATGTTTTTACTGTAATAAATGACATTTTAGTCCAATGTATCTAAATTTAATGAAATCTCATAACAACAAACCTTATAATTATAAACTTTTTAGAATAACAAACTTTCAGATTTCTCCCAACTCAAGCTCTGTAGGAATCCACAACAAAATCTTTCAGTTCTATACATATATTTATAACAAACTTTCAGTTTAATGTTCCTTTTCTGACAATCCCACAGTAACATAATTCCCAAAACTTTCACTTAACAGTCACAACTGCATTACAACTTCTTTCCCTGTTTTTCACTATTGTCTTTCAAATGATAAAGAACCATATCCAAAGGAAAAGCTCTGAAGCAAATAATGCATGTGTAGTATAAAGAGGCAAAGACATTACCTTAACAAAAGGTTTTATTTGTGTCTAAAATGCATGACTGTTACAAATTCAAATGCAGCGAGAAACAGTGCTGCCAGTCCAACAGACTAACTACTGTGAGGAAAAGTGTTGCCATACTGGGACACTACTACAGCATACATGTGTAATACTGCCATAAAAGGCATTAACTTCCAAAAGTAAAATTTGAAACAGAACAGTTTTCATAATTGATATTAAAAAAGCTACAAATTTCAAAAAATAAAACATTTTGTTGAAGCAACATATGGGGCTATCCCAATGACAAGCAACTTTCTTACTTTTTGTGCAGGTAAGTAACTAAAACATTTTTAGGTGGTTAAATACATTTTAGGTTAGGACATTCAATCAGCTAAAATCAGAAGAAATTAAATTCCTTTTTTTTTTGGAGTTAACGCATTTTGTCTTAGTTCTTATTAGTCTCCTGTTTTTAAATTTCTTGGCATCATTCATAAAAATTAGGCAGTTTAAATAAACAGATAATGTTGTTAAATTTGTCAGCTATGCTGTCAGCACTCTCACCAACAGCTTAGCCTCAGTAAAAGCTACAGTGGAACCTCACTTAATGAGCATAATTTGTTCCAGAATCTTAGTCGTAATGCAAAACACTCTTTAAGCAAAACAATTTTTTCCCATATAAATTAATGTAAAATACAATAATGCATTCCATGCCAAAAGAAATACTCAAATATTTTATGTATAATGTTTATTCAAAGAAAATTATACATTGTTAACGATCGTGAATCATCTTTATCTTTTCTTCTAGTGCAAAATGAACCAACCTGGAATGTAAATTTGATTTGCAGAGAACAAAAAAAGTAATTGAAATAATATCTCCGATAAACACGCCAAATGATATGGCCAAACTCTTGAGCTATGTACAGGTTATAATTAAATATTAGAAATTAATTAATTTGAATAGAGGTAGGCAGTTATGCTGCCATCTTGTATTAAATTTAATAATTATAAATAATTAATTTAAAATTAATTATTAGCACATAGCCTTTACATACTTTGGCATATCATTTGGCATGTTTACTATATAACAAGCAATGGTTGTTGATGTTTATATGTAATATGTCTGAACAGAGGTTTGGAAAAATGTGCAATCACAAGCGACACTAAGATGCTAGCAGAACAAGTGCTAAACACAAACTGATGTAGCATGTGCACAATCTAGGACTTTCCCTCTCTTCATCACTTATGTGAAATGTCACTGGTTAAGTGAGTCATTTTTTTACAATTTGTTTTGCTCATTATGGGAATTACTTGTTTTGAGAGGTGCTCGTTAAGTGTACTTGAATCACAGAGGTAGGGTGGGTGGCCACTCCCTCCTCACACTGTCACAACCCTTTTGTCATCTCCTTAGATCTTACTCTCATTTATAAATCTAAATTATTTCAAATATTAGGTTATAACAAAATAAATAAAACTAACTGAAACTTTGAATGGTTTTTGTTATACAAATTTCCCTCATAGCTTGAAGGGTAAAAACAATTTCTTCTTCAGACATATAGAAAAAAAATTTACAGCTAAAAAAGCTAAATATCTTAGGATTGAAGTGTAATTTTCTATAAGAATATCATATCATATAATATCATATATATGATATTAAAATGGTTTTATAATAATTGTTCAACTTGTCATTTTTTATCATAAAATCTTAAATTTTACTCTAATGTATATTTTTCAATTTAGTTCATTTTTGTATCAAAGCAAAATACAGACTGCATCAGAGTAATAAAACTTCACTAAATGTTCATAAAAAATTAACTTCAATTTCTAAATAATACAATTTTATACACAATTATTAATTTTAATAAATTTATTAAAAGTTTATTTTAAATTTTAATATAAAACATACCCATAAATATCCAGTACACCAATGAAACGATAAATTTTATCACTCAATGCCAAAGATTTATTTATTTGTGACACAATCCAATTGAACAAGCGAGAATATATATGTTTTGCTAAAGCGTCTCGAGTACATATTGCCTAATTTTTAGATAGAAATCAAATAAATATTAATAAAGAATAAAATTTATGACACATTAATTTATTAAGTTACTATTCATTAATAACATTTTTGAACAAAACATTTCTATTATTTCAATTGAAAAAATTTTTTAACCAGTTCATAAATTATATCATAACAATACAAGCAAAAAGAAATATATAAATATCTAAAGAAAATTTGTTGTTTTAATGAAAATTAAACATTATTAATCAGAAATTAATTCTTTGTAATAAAGTTCTATTTAGAATATCTGTATTTAATTTACACAAACATAATTTAACCATATACCATATTTTACGGACTATAAGATGCTACGGACTATAAGACGCAGCTTAATTTTTAAGCAATTTTTAAAAAAAATACCTATAAGATGCTACAAACTATAAGATGCACCTGAATTTTGGAGGCAATTTTTCGAAGAAAAAAGAGAGTCTTATAGTCCATAACATACGGTACATGTAATTATTCATAAATTAGTTTCACAAATTAATAAAAATTGATATGCTATATTGTTATCTATTTTATAAGTCAGTAAAGTAATCTTGCTGTAAAAATTAAAACACTTATGTTTTTAAAGTATAAAAACTACAGCTATTTTAAGCATTACATAGAAAATAACTGTGTTCAAACTAATCAAATTTCTAATGTTATAGAAAAATGAAAGAATCCAGTAGGTATAGGGTGTATTTAAATCTGTATTTTATGAACAAATACAATATAGTAAAAAAATTTATGAAAAAGTTTTAATACATCTCTCATTATAAAAAATTTTATTATTTATTATTCAATTAAAATCTATTCTAGTAATATTTTTTTAATAAAATTATCAATTTAAATCTATTGAAAAATTAATAAATACTTGCTTACTTGATCTGCAATCATTGGTTTTGTAATTATTTCTCTCATGCTTTGTATTTTTCTATTACATAGCCATATTCTCATTTGATCACAATCAATGCCCAATAACTCAGACATAATTTTGATGAAAGGATCATTTTCCTTTAAGAGAAAAATCCATTATATATAAATCAACCATATATATTATACACTTAAAAACTTATTTTAAAAACATTCTAATTTATGCAATTTTTTTATTTAATAATTAAATTAAAAAATTTTACTTTAGGCAATCCAATATGTTGAGAAGCATTACTTTTAACTGTTCTTGATACATAATAAATTTCATAAAATCAATAAATCCTCATACAATATTAGATAAATTTTCTATGTTCTGATATGACCAAAAAAAATCTTTCTGTAGGTTTTTATTTTGCATTTAACAAGCCATTCTAAATATCATATGAATGATTTTAATTTTTTTATGCATCTGTTCTGAAATTTTTTTCACAATTTAATTTAAAAAAGAAAATGATATTTTTATGACTCATAAATTTGAAATTGTTTTGACAAGAACTGTACTAATATTAAAATTTAATTTCAGTTAATCATTACTTTTTAAAAAAATTATATCAAATTTATCTTTTGTTGTATATTTAATACTGTCTTATTTAAATGTGAAATAATTGTATTTGTAAGTATTCATAATTTGTTTATGATATTAGGTAAGTATTCAAACTATTATGTCTTTACTTAAATTTTTAATGAGCAATTATTTATTGTGACATCGTCACAATGCTGAGCTGCAATTTTTAATTTATTTAATTTAAAATATATGCTCTTCACCTCAAATTAGTAGTGGCTTTCCCCTGTCCTTCATATTTTTCCTTTAACAATAGAGTCAAACCAGTCATCTATCTAACACTTTTCAGGAAAAAATTTTTGAATTGAAATAACATGACTTCTAGTTTGCACCAGAAGTTCATATATAGTTAATTGGAGCCTCCTGCCCCTAAGGTTTTCATGTATGGCTTCATCTTTCATCTATCTAACTCTGTTCTCAAGATTAAGGAAAGACAAATGGACAGATGGACAACAGTGGAAATTTATAGGTCTAAATTTTTCAAATTGTATCCAGATTGCTCTCATGACTAGACCATAATTCCTAATATTTTGATATGGAGACACATGTTCTTGTTGTTCTTGTTCTTAAAAAAATTCTACATATTTCAAAATTTCAATGCTTTACTTCCTATTGTGTTTTTAGGATGAATCATCTTATGGGATAACATGGCTGTCTCTCTTACCTTCATTTGTTCTCAATCTCTTTTTGTTGTCCTTTTGTTGAAAATAATGGAGACAGTAGTACTATGAAACTTTAACTGTAGAAAACATTAAGTTGGAGTGGCAAGATCAAATTCAATTCAATAATAATGATTTAGACAGCAATACAGGCAGTTTCAGAGTTATGATGGAGATCTATTTCTACAGCTTGATGTTCATCTTAAATTGGTTCACTACATCCAATTTCACTTCCATCCTTTCATTCCTTTTCTTTGAAACATTGCCATTAGTAGAATCAACCTTACACTTGGGAATCATAATAAAGAGCAAAAAGATATAAAGCATTATACACTAATGTAACAAAAAAACAGGCTAATGCAAGAACAATATACCACAATGGCACTCAACATGGTCTCTCTTTCACTCACTTAACTGTATTTCTACACGACACCAAACAATAAGTAGTTCTAACTTGCATCCCATACCTATGCTGTTAGTGTTCACTACACCGACATCATGTCATAATTTCAGATCATCATTATATGTCAGAATCAGATTTATTATAAATAGCATTGTAAGATCAGATTGATATAAACTCGGTGCATCGTAACCCAAAAACTGCCTGTATCCATATTTAATTCTACAATATGTTGGACAAACATCATAACTTAGTTGCTTTGAAGATGGTATCAAGGACATAAATGGTGCCAAAAACTTCAGTCAGAGGTTGGAGTTATCAACAGATAAAGTGATTAAAATATACATCAATATAGGATTTTCCATAATTACATTTTAGGATTGAAGAAATTCAAATCTTTAAGGACAGGAATCTGCAAAGAAAATGTTTAGAACAGAAATCACTGACCCACATTGTTCCAAAGAGTCAAGCATCTCCAAATGACTTTTAATTCGAGAAAGGTTAACGAAATAATAAGATTACAAAAATACCAGATAGTAATTAGGATCAATGATATGCTTATTCAATTTCTCAGGAGCCAGTATGTTTCAGTACCAGATCTAAAATCTGGCTGTTTTCAGATCCTTATCAACAAGGATTAGCACCTCATCTTTGAAATCTGCACTTCTTGGGCCAAATTCCAACTGTGCAGGATTTAAGAATAGTGGACACTATGTAGTGTCAAAAATTTTAGCTAAATATTACAGGAATTATTTTAGCTTTCAAGATAATGTGATTTTTCCCAGACATTGCAAAAACACATGGTCTTGGTTGGTAATGTCATTGAACCAATTAAAAGGAACCCTGACCAATGTAGATGTTGTTTCCAAAGATTTCAAATGACACTAGAGCAGGGGTCGGCAACCTGTGGCATGCAGGACAATTTTCAGTGACACATTGATTGAATAGAAATGTAGTAAAAATTATTTTTTAATTATTAATTACACATTTAAATGAAAGTCAATAGTTCAGTGAAGGCCATGGTACATTAAAAATGAATCTCTTGTTTCTATATTTCTATTACAGCACATGTGTTTATGCTCTGTATTGCCATCTACATGTTATGCAAGCACTTCACATGTAAGAACATAGTTCAATTAACAACTTAACTTCAAAATTATACACTTTTGAAGTCCGTTATAACCAAACTAATTTTGATAACATATATAATAAACTTGGTAGAATCGTGTCAGCACTTTGAATAACACTATAACTTACATTTGGCACAACACTGCTGAAAGGTTGCAAACCCCTGCACTAGAGTAAACATTTAACATTTAAATAATATTCAAATACTTATAATTATGCGAATCCATACTATTCCTTATTATCCAATACTACTGTTCTACAAAGATTCCACAATAACAGGAAACAGTTGTTTCTCTCAAATACAGAAATCATAAATGAACACTAAAAATACTGAAATCTTAAAAAATTCAAATAATAATGTAATTTTGTGTTTTTACATTATTTTACTATTTATAATTATAACAACAAATTTTTATAAACTATAAGTAAATTGGATTGAAAACAGATAAAAACTTTTAATCCTATAAAAATTTAATAAAACAACATTTTCTGTTAATATTTGTACACAAGCATTGTGTACAACTATCTTAAGTTTTGAAGCTAGCTAAAAAAATTAGTCAAAAATATCCATTTTATTAATTTTTTTTATGGATTAAAAGTATACTTTTCATTAAAAATTTGTTCATTGATTCACTCATCAGAAAGATGTAACCTGATTTATCAATTCTTTAAAAAACTGTTCAGTTCAATCACATTAAAATCTGTATTGATATTAAATAAAATCAAAATCATTAAGAGATGACATACTAACAGAAATGCTACAGCTTTCGCTATCTCCTCTTGAATCTGCACTAATTATTCTAACATTACCAAGATGAAGGATTGAAGCAAGTATTCTAAAAATCATCATTTGCTGCTTATCAGAAAATCCTGCAAAATAAATATTAATTTCAATTATATAATAAACTTAATACATATAAATATAAATTTCTTTATTCAATTACACTAATTTTAATAATTCTGAAAACACTCAATCTAAAATTGTTCTGATTTCATTTAAAAAGCTACCAAACTTGGATTCCACATATATCTCATTTTAATGGATCAAAGAACAAAAGATTTTTTTCAGGTCCTGCCAAATCAATGTAATTTTTACCTCCTTTTAGCAGATCCATTAATTGGAATAACAGATTTTTCTATCCCAAATCTATTGTAAACTTTGCATTTTTTCAACATTTAGTTAATATTTGGGTGTTTCTGGAAATTTGTAGTGTTTGATGGTGCACTTTTTACATTTGGGATATGTACAATTGAAGAACTGTACAAAGAGTGTCAGCTGGTTGATACAATTTAGGAGGAGTCACCTAGTGAACATTGTCACTGGTCTTAGTGTAGTGCCAAAATTTAGCAAGACCAACTATTTTTTAGCCATAAAGACTTTTCTGATGAGTTTTAGTATAAACAAACAGGTTGTACTGTACATGACATTGCTAATATCAAGCAGTGTTGTATTCAAAAAACAGAAAAGTGGCATCAAAAGAAACCAAAATGGACGAGTTTTTTAACAAATCATAAAATCAAGCAAAGTGCTAATGAACATATGTAATTTGCTTCTTTTTATGCTTACAGTACGTACAGTTTTCATCAGCTTTGTTGTACACACGTATGACATAATATACAACCATATAAGGCATAATATACATGTACATTACAAACATGTCTTTTTATTGAACAAAGAAATCTCAAAAGTTGTAATAATTTCAAGTACTGGTATTTCTTATATATATAGGAATTTAAATAAAAATTTTTTCAAACAACAGATATTTTCCAGGGTGTGTGGGAAATCTGTTGTTTGCAATATAACAACTACTTGGAACAACAGATAATTTTTGGCTGCCCAAGCAATCTGTTAAAATAAGATTCTTCTGTGTGTATATTATGACCTTACTTATTGAACATTGAGAAATATCAATATCATTTTTATCAGAATTTCCAGAGTTGTTCATAAAGTATGACTTACTTAAAGTGCTTCAAAAATGATTACAATGATCTTGGCAGATAAGACAATAGTTGAATCATAAAAAAGGCCTTGAAAATTGGGGGTAGTCTTATAGGACAGATACAAAAAATAAAAAAATAAATAGATTGAAATTTATATAAATTAAAACCATTATAGTAAAACAGACAAACTGTAATTATTTACTAGTAGAGAGTAGGGTATGTCCAGAAAATAGAGTAGCCCATAGGGCGTTTTTTGTGAATAGTCAAGGTCATTACCCAAATGCCTGAATCAGTGCGAATGTTTGCAACAATCACAAGGCAGTGCTGCCAGATGCAAGAAAATAAAATTTGTTCATTCGAAAAATTATGAATAGGACATAATTCTGTATATGCTATATAGTATTATCATCCAGATGATGATCACTGATCTATACTAAATTCATAGGCCATTGATAGTTTGGGGGTTGTTTTATAGGACAGATATATGCAAAAACTATAAAACTTCAACAAAAAATTTACACCTCATCTGAAGGTCGTCTTATCTGCTGAGATATACGGTAGATTTTTTGTGAAATTATCAAAGCTAATTCAAACAATTTCTACATTAATTCAAGGAGTCAACTTATTTATTTATAATTAAACATTTTGAGATTTTTTGTCTTATTGTCAAATCAAGCACTTAACTAATTCCAACATAGAGAAACCTAAAATCTGCATATTTTAAAAACAAACTATTTATAAACAAACTCACATACCTAAAAGATTAAATGCATTTCTAGTTTCTTGAAAGCAAGCAGCATCATTAACACTAGGTATCGTAGGAGACTCTCCTTGATTAGTGTAATGAAATTTTTCACAATTATCTGTACAGAAAAAAATTATACATTAAATTTCATATTTATATTTAAGTTCATTAATAACTAAGAATATTCATTGCATCACTTGGAATCAATATACACTCAATAAATACTCAATGTATCATTTATGCTACATTAAGTAATTTTTTTATAGACAGTTTCCAACTTTTGGTTGTTATGTGTTCCTAAAAATTTGTACAAAAGTCAAAGTCAAGCAAAAGAATTTGGAACCTAAGAAAGTTTTAGATTCTTAAAGTAATTATACAACAAAAAGTATAAATTATTACTTAAAATGTTAGAACCATAAATTAAACATAAAACAGGCAAAAATCATTAGTAAAAATTAATTTTATTGTGTTAACAAAACCAAAATTGGCATAAAGTACCTACTGCATAAAGTTTAAGATTTTTGTCTGTTGGCTGAAAAATATATGAAAGTGTAAATCAAAAGTTTTTTATTGTTTATATCAGTGGTAGTTAACCTGAACCCTACCGCCCACTAGTGGACAATTTGAGCTTTTGTGGTGGTTGGTAGCGGTTTCGTTTGATGCTGAAGCCACTTTCTGTTATCACCACGCATCTATGACTCACTGACAGATCAAGTTGTACTGTAACAGTAGCCATCACTCAAGTTCAGCTTGTTTTGTGGTGAGTTGGTGTTGCCAGATTTAGCTACTTTTTTCAGTTTGATATAAAAAAACACTTGGCACACTGGCAAATAAAATTTGTGTATTATAGACATATGCAAAATATAAATAAAAAAATAAATTTAACTATATATTTTTACTAAACTGCCACTCAAAAATTGCAAGTACTTTGCAGTTGCACTAAATTAACTTACTGTGGAACTAATGGGCAGTTAGAAAATTTTACTACCAATAAAAATACAAAAATGGGCAGTAGATATAAAAAGGTTGACTATCCTTGGTTTATATGGTCATTGAAGTGTGAGATTGAATTGCTCTCGTTTCTTTTAATTTGTATACAAAATTTTTCATCATCATGTTTATTTCACAAAGAAAAAATATTCTGTTACTCTCTCACTTTCTATATTTTCTATATAAAACAATTTTTTTCTTTTAAACAAATTTCAGTGAAGTATTTGTACTAGGTCCAGTCTCTCATATTATTATTATTAATTATTATAAAAAGCTTTATTTTTGAGGTAGGGTGAGTCTTTAAAAAAACTGTAATGTAAAATTTTCATTAAGTGTAATCCTCTGAGATGCAACACAATATCTATCTTCCCATCCTCTTGACCTTTAACTACCACAATTTAATACTATCAATATCCCTGACAAGTTTCAAAGTTTTTGGTTCCTCAAATCCTGAGATATTATGCAAAATAGTGACACAATTTTTTGAGTTGTTTTTTACATTTTTTTAGCTCATGGAGTGTCAAAATCAAAAAAAGGGGAGTCAAAATTTGGCCAATCACTATCCTATGTTATACTCTATAACAGCCATAAAAGTAAAAAATGTCTCTATGCATTGAATATGATCTTAGAATCTGGATGTTTTTTAAGCTATTGTGGCCATCAGCCATATTATAATTTGTATATACAGTAGAGCATCGATTATCCGACCCCCGATTAACCGACTTATCGATTAACCGACCGCGTTCTAGTCAGCAAATTCAAATGTCCGCTAGTGATGTGACGCTACAATATTTGGTTATGTCTTGGCTAATTTAATATTATTTTTGTTAAATTTTTGCATGTTTTAGCTGGCAGCACTGGCTCGACCATGAAGGGAGGCTAGTATTTAAACCAGGCCTAATACACTATACTAATAATGTATTTTTTCATACTTTTCGGTTATCCGACTTTTCAGTTATCCGATCAACTCTAGTCTCCAATTAAGTCGGATAATCAATGCTCTACTGTATATAAACTGGAAATTTTTTTAAAAAAATCCTTACAGGCCATCTCAAACTCAAAATACAGCATAAAGAATGCAGATACTCTGATATCAAAATTGGAGGGTGGAACAATCCTCCCGGAATATGAATATAGGCACGAGGGACTAGAGAACGCCAAGAGAATTGGAGAACATCTAGGACGAACAGCCAAATAAGGAAGAAGGATAAAAGACCACTATTGTGAAAGGGCACTTCCTTGAGGATATCGGTCAATCAACATGAACCCGGGTACTTTCTATCTATTTCTATATACTTTCTATCTTTCCTAAGTCTATCTGTTTCCCTATTATATTAGTTTTAAGGTAGTTATAAGTTTAGTTTTTAAGTTGGTTATAAAGGTTTCATGTTACATGCGCATGTATTATTGCTTGTATGCAAATGAGTGGCAACCTCTTTCCCAGTGAGGATACTATGGTAAAATTCTGTCAAGTTGGGATCAATTGTAAATAAAATAAAAAAAGGAGAACCATGTTCTGAGAGTAATAAAGCAATATACAATTGTATACATATGTCTTTGTGTTCCTATTTGTAACGTTTATTCGCAGACTTACAAACCTCTCGATATGAACAACCGCACTATATCTAAGCTAAGCTATATCTTTGTAAATTTCAAGCAACTCTAAATGATTAGCCAATGTTGTACAATAAATTGGCTTAATTATGGTCTAATAAGACCACATTGCTAGTCTACAAATGCTGAAAGGAATGTAAAAATAGATACATTTTTTGGAGTGATACTGATGTTTTTAATAAGATGAAAAAAATGTTTGTTCTTGTATGAAATTTAACATGGATATTCAAATTTCTAATTTCTTATGTTGAAGTCATCCAGTGACTGTTTGTATTAATTATTTAATTGGATATTAAGTGTGTGACAGGAGATGGATATTATACATAACATAAGCCATCTGTCATAGAAGCTTATGAAATCTGTATACAAAATGTACACAAGTATATTGTCACATTGTTTAATACATTTATATAATCTGTGAGAGTACTAATTTTTACATTTTATATAAGTATAAAATGTGAAAGTTAATTAAATATTTAAAAATTATATCTTATATAATTTAACACACTAAAAAAATTAAAAAAGATAAAATATTTTATGCTGATTATTTTAAGACAACATAAAAATTATTGTATTAAATTAACATTCCAGCAGAGAGTAATAAATCAAACAACTATTTCTCATCATGCTAAAAACCAATGAACAAATAGTAATTACCTAATCAGATAATTAGTACAATCTGCTGAGATTTTCAAAAATGATTTCATCAAAATCTATCATCATCATCATCATTTATGTTAATGTATTAATTTTGCAAATGATTTTTAAGACATGTATATTTATTACATATACACAAGCACCTACTCAGACAAATACATACATCAGATAATAAAAAATATACCTACATATTGAAATGGATATAATTTCAATATTTACCTAATTTCAGAATGCGAAGTTCCTCTAAATCTGATGAAGCACAAAGTTGATAAAATATATGATAATTTCTTTCATCTGTAGCTTGAAAAACAACACGAGATTTCTCCAGTAGATATGTTCTCATATTTGCTCCAACAATATTATATTTAGTATTGAAATCGATTTCTATGTACTTCCCAAATCTTGAGCTATTATCATTTCTTGTGGTCTTGGCATTTCCAATTGACTACAGAAATTACTGAAATTATTTTTTTTGCAAACTATAAGAAATATATGTTCAAAATATTTAAATTCTCATATCAAAATTCTTTACAATTCCTTAATAAGAGAGTAGAAAGAATTATTAATAAAATTTCTGTTTATTAACTTTTAGTACATGAGAATCAACTGTAATTAATAATTTATTTAACATTACAAAAAAGTTGAATCTTCAGTAATTTGAGGATAAACTAAAACTGATAGTAAATACAGTGTGTCCATAAATGTTTTATCCAATTTTGAAAATTTATTACTCAGCAAGTCTTCAAAGTACATATACAAAGCAAACACAAACTGAAAGAGCAGATCAAAGTTTATTTAAACATAGAAAGAAACTAGTCAAGTTCAACATCAGCACTACAAGTAGCTTGATAACATCATACCAATATCTAACCTCTTGCTACATATTGCACAGCCTGAAATAAAGAAGGAATTTAAAATGTTACATTCTAGCAAGAAAAGGCTGTACCTCACTTCCATAACAATATGAGGTCATACCTGGTCATACATCTGCTCCAATGTTGGATTAGATGTGAAGGCCTTTTGGAATGACTTCCCAGATTTCCTAGACATCACATCCTGGATTTCTTTCTATAAAGATTTGTTAAAGACAGTGTCTATATCCCCCACTATCAACAACGATTGGAAAGTTAAAGCAATAAATAAATGATTCCTGTGCTAAAGCACAACTGATCCTAACACACTGCATACTGTGTGGCAAAAAGTTGAATATTGATATGATGTCATTCAAGTTACTTGTGGTGCTTATGTTAAACTTGACTAGTGTCTTTCTGTGTGTAAATAAGCTTTTTGAATTGTTATTTCAATTCATGTTGTTTCATGTATGTACTGTACCTTGCAGACTTGCTGAGCAATAAATCTTCAAAGTTGGAAACAATGTTTACAAACACCATGTATATTTATTTATGAAATTATTAGACTACTGTATCTGTAAAAATAAATATGTATTAATAGAATTAATTATATATTCATATCTTTCTGATATTGAAATATGTTTTTTAACAGTAATTTCTTTAAATTATAAAAATTTTTTTATAATTTCAAAAAACCAATTTTTTAGTATCAGTAGGTTTTTCTTATCGATACAATTCTAGTAGTTCATTTTCATATTACAGAAATATTATAATTTGAAAATATTATACAGATTGAATTTATTATTTCCTATAACTTAAACTTTACTCTATATCTAAAAATATATTTTTCTATAGATCCTATAACAGAAGCTTGAATATAAGGCTTATTTATTTTTTTATTAAAATTATTTCAACCAAAACATATGCTTGAGGATTACATATAGCAGCGATCTGCAACCTTTCTGACCTCACGGACCACTAAACTCACAATTTTGAATTCCACAGACCACTATCACGAATTTTTTTTAAACGATACATAATCTGTAAAATAATGATCATAAAAGTTCGATTTTCCTACATTAATATGAAACTTGCTTGTTTAATTATAACAAATTAATGCAAGCCTAAAGTTCATTGCTGCTTGTTTGAAATAAGTTTATGGATTCTTAGTGCTTTTCCACAAAGGACAACAATCACACTCCCAATATTGTTTATTATTTAATTGATAATAGTCACTTTGTATTTGGTTTTAGATTTGAAGAAAAACACCCCAATGAGTGAAAAAAGCAACTAAGCATTTTGCATTTCTTTTGTAATACTTCATGTAACCTTCAGTTGATCAATGTCCAAATTTCTCCTCAGACCACCCAAATTTTCTCACAGTCAGAAACTGGTGGTCCATACCATCAATGGCCCACAGACCACCAGTTGCCAACCACTGATATATAGTATATATTAATTTTGCATGAACAAATGAGCCTATTAATAATTTTATGAGCATACTGAGTGAAGTACATTACAAATACATTTTATTTAAAAATAATTATTCTAATATTCTTATTCTATTAGTCTTGAAGAGAGACATTATTTATTAACAATAATGAAAACATTTAATTTTACTTTAAAATCTCATTTATCCAAATCATGATTATCTGAAATTCTGGTTTACCCAAATCCAAATAAAAATGCAGTAAGATTAAAAGTTAATAAAAAAATTAAAGCTCAAGATTAGATGATGATTGCCATACTAGGACATATGACTTTTATTTGGTTGTGACACTTTGTCATGATAGAATGCCATTCCTAATTCATCATTTCATATTTAATTATGTTTGTGAACCATTTCACATTTGCAATTCATTGTATTATAGATACTCTACTGTTTAAACATTGTTGTGACAGTTCTTATTCTTGTTACAAGAAAAAGAATGAAGATTGCTGTTACAATAAAGTAGAATAGATACATTTCTTTAACCTCAACAATTCAAATTTTTCAAAATTCTTAATTATCTAAACTTTTCTTTATCTAAATTGGACCTGATCCTATGATATCTGGATAAATGTATTTCTACTTAATTTAACCGTAACTTTCTACTTTCTTTAGGCTTACATAATTTTTACATAAATATCAATAGTGTTTTATATAAACATCCATAGTGTAGTACACAATCATACAGACAATCATAGATATTCTTCCTTTTTACAATTCCTTTGTATTTATTTTATTTATTTATTTATTATTATTATAAACAAATTATACAACTGAAATTCTTAAACTTATAGAAGTTTTTAAGAACTTTTACTTTTCTACAAACAAACTTCAAGAAAAACAACTATTTATATTTGAACTGCTTGAGAGAACAAAACTGTGCCAAAATGGAAATTTTAAGACAAAGAAAACAAAACTATAATTGAACTATAAATCTGATTAATTTTATTTTAACATTTATTTTGTCCAAAATGTATTTGGTTCTGAAGCAATGCTTATATGAATAAAGCAAGAAACAAATATCCAATATGATACAGATAGCCTATCTTTATTATATATTAGAAAAAGTATAAAAATGTACTTTAAACATAAAACTTTGTTCTTCAAGTAGCTTATCTACTTAATTTCATTTCATTTGGAATAAATTTTAATTTAATAATGAATTCATTGAAATGAATCTATTTATTTTTATTTAAAACATATCCTTTTAATAAAATTAGAATACAAAAAAGAAAATATATGAATATACAAATGCTCTATAAAATGTTAAATTATAATTACTAATGTAAATAGTATATTGTTTGTAGTAATTCAAGAAATTTAAAAATAAATTTTGTTTACAAAGAACTTTAAATCTTATTAATAAAATATTAATATTTGTCTTTAAATAAAAAGAAGATAAATATCTAATAAATTCAATGCATTTTGACACTGAAAGTATTTTATGTTCTTCATTCAATATACCAATGATAACTAGTATGCATCATATTATATAAACAAATATAGTGGTGTTCGGATTAATTGGGGTTGGACCACATTTAGATTTTTAATTTGTTTGAATTTACAAATATATACGTCTATTAGCATTTTAAGCACTGTAAATTCCAAACACACTGTCAATCAAGTGTTAAATTCAAGACAGTATTTCATAAAAAATGTAAGAATACTTACAAAGATTAAAAATATAATTTATAGAATCATTATATTTAAACAAAATATACACTAATTATAATTTCAAAATTAAAAAAGTTACACAAGGCAAACAAAATCAACTTCCAGCATAAAAATTATGAGAAAGCA
The DNA here is from genome assembly GCF_030686945.1 of Centruroides vittatus. Lineage (NCBI taxonomy): Eukaryota > Metazoa > Arthropoda > Arachnida > Scorpiones > Buthidae > Centruroides > Centruroides vittatus. The sequence goes on along the minus strand of NW_027122649.1, from coordinate 1,836,250 downwards.
AATGTTTTTGATCGTGTTAAACAAGCATCTTCAGGCTAACTAACCTTTACAACTGTTAAAACAAAAGGACTGCCATCTATATGTTATTAAAGATATTAGAAAGAGAGAGAGAGAGAGTGGGAGAGGGTTTTTAGATTAAAGATCACAGATTGACTTCCATGAAGGAAGGGAAAATCTATATCTCAAAAGTTTAAGCAGCATTTTTTTCTAATAGTTTTTAAATCTCTTAACTGTTCAAAATATCTAAGGCATTCTTTGTGGGTGGTGCTATGGAGGTGTGTATGGTCAAATGGGATATCTATGTCAGGGTTGAAAGCAAAGGTTGCTAACATAGTGTTGGCCAGCCCTTTCAAGACGGAAGTCTAATGTTCTTTGAGGCAGGTGTTTAAAGGTTGCCCCTTAGCACCCACATACTCCAAGTTGCAGTTGGTTCTGTGATCTGTAACAGGAATACAACACATACCAGATTGGAGGAATGTATCTGGATAGTCTTTAGCATTGTGAAGAAGGAGAGACTTCTTTTGAAAGCTAATCAAAAATTATTATTTCTGGCAATTTCCTTGTACAGGGCAGCTAGTTTTCTGTTGTACATGACAACCTTATATATGGTATCTTGGGAGCAATTATTAGGCATGACAAGTGATGGAGGAAAATGACAAATTACCATATTTACTCACATATAGGATGAGGTGTCACTTTAAAGATCAAAATAAAGAAAATTAGATTTATTAATACAATTCTAATTTTATTTTGTTTAATCACAAGTAAAATATCAAATGCACATAAATGCACACATTGTTCTGCAAAAATTACTGGCATTTTAAACTTCAAGAAAAATCCTGTAAAATCGACAACATAATTTGTTCATATAAAGCTGGACAATTGGGAACCTTTTAGCCAATTCTTAATAGTTGAATTCACTCTTCGTCAATTACTCTCATGAGTTTCTCTAAATTCTGATTTCCAAATAATCATCTGTTTTCACGTGGGAATGAATTAAAACTTATATTGGACTCCCGTGTAATTTTGGAATTCAATTCAAAAGCTTTACTTTTCCTATTGCTATTCATCTTTACCTCTGACAATATACAAGAACAATTCAAATAACCCAGATAAAATACTTTTGTTTTTAAACACCAGAAGATAAGAATCCAGTAAAAAGTACAAATACATGGTTCACAAAATTTATTGCAAAAATGAAAAGAATCCTTCGCTCAAGCGTATAGGATGACCTAGGTTTTTGAAGCAGTGAAAAATGAATAAAAACATTGTCTTATATTTGAGTAAATACAGTAGATCTTTGATGGTATTTAGAGAGTAGCCATGTAATCAGGCGTACTGGGCAGTAGTTTGGAATTCCTTATTCCTCTCTTGAGTGTCAGACAAATGGGTAAAGACTTGACAAATTAGGGCACAGAAGCCAGCATCTTAAAGGTGACCAAATATATCATGGAAAGGGGCAGGGATAAAGATCAGGTGGTGTGTAGGCTTCCAGTAGACTTTAGTTGAGATGCATCCATTGGATAAGTAAAGCTACAGGTACAGGAAGTGAACTTCTTGCTTGCTGTCCTGTTCCATGCAGAAACAAAGGCCATAGAGGTTGGTGTTGCAGAAAGGTTGTGCCCTCAAAGATAAAAAAGGAAGTGTGGCATAGGGAGCAGTAAATAATTTTTCTTAGTTAAAATTAAGTTTTAAATTATATTCATAAGCCATATTTAATGAATTACAGTTGAACCTGTCTATTTCAAACATATTTATCTCAAAATTCATTTTTCTGCCATGCTTTTTCAGCATAAACTCAATATATTTTTCATGTTTATCTCAAATAATTTTCTCCCAAAACCTATATCTCAAATTATGAACTGAAGTGTCTATTACAAATTCAAAGCCCAGCAACTACATTCAGATAGCATAAATTGTAGCTGAGAAACAGCTCTTTCAATACAGTACATAATTGCAATTAATGCTGCCTTTCTCCAATTGACTACAAGTTTGATTTGTGTCTTATTGATTGAAGAAAGTCAGGCATCAGGAATCAGAATTTTTAAACTATTGACAAACTATTACTGTTAAGGTATGTCAAAAATGTTTTATTTATGTTTAAAAATGTTATGTACCTAACATATGAATGTACTGTACTTGCTATTGTATTAATAAAATACTATACCTCCAATCAAACCTATTACCATGAGATATAGAGGCTGTGTAAGAACTTCTATATCTAAAAAATTTTTTCTTGTTCCAATGAGATTCAATATAGACAGATTCAACTGTATATAGAAATAAATCTTTGGAATTCTGCTCCTGAAGCCATAGTTTTGCTAGTACATGTTAATTTCATGTCATGTTGACATTTAACTAAACACTGTTGCAAAAAAACATTTCATTTTAGCCACATCATATCAATCAATATACCCATAACAACAACATATATAAAACACTTAAAACTTTTCTATAAAATATTATTCTGTCATAAATTGTCAAATATATTTCACAATTTATGACAGAATAATATTTTATAGAAAACTTTCAAGTGTTTTAGAGCTTTCTGTAACAAGAAGTAACTCATACAAAAAAATTAGTAATTAGGAAGATGTAACACAACTGGAAAGAAACAAAATGAAAATATTCAATGCACTCCTAAAGAATTTTTATAGCTATAACAATTTTAATATAAAGAACATCTTGTAAAAACGCATTATTAAATCATAAGATTCAGAGAAACATATTTTAAGTTTTGTGTAGATTCCAATCATAAAATTTATCATCTACCTTCAGAACATTTTGTAATTGAAAAATTAGAACATTTTAAACTATGTAAATAAAATGTTCAAATATTTCAAAACTTTTAAAAGCTATTTTTCAGTTCTACATTCTGTTTTAAAATGTTCTGATCAGTTTAATTATTTTAATTATTAGTTTTTACTTATTACTTTGTCTTCAATTTATGATTAAAGGGCAAATATTGTATCAATCAATGAATAAAATAGTTAATCTGATTTAAATTTTTATTCTTTATATGTATTAAATTTACTATATTATTAAATAACTATTTCACATGCAATTAATATTTATATGCATTTATATTTAAAAACCTTTATTTAAATAAAATCATCTATAAAAGCAATAAGATAAATGTTTTGAGAACAAATCACATCTTTACTGTGACTTATGAATCGGCTGGTTAACAAGAGGGCACCACATTTGACTTATGGTCCTAAATTCAGTTAAAAATCTGTTTACTTCTGATTCCTTTTTATATTTTTGTAGTTTTTATTATTTCTAAAAACTTGTAAACTAGATATGTAAGACATAGTAGATCAAGCATTTTAATGTCGTGTTTTTAGCTGCATTCTGAAATATCAGAACAAGAAGTTCTTTAAACTGTTTTAAATAAAATTTTCTTTTGGAGGATCTAAGATTTGAAAAGCTTTGGTCTCAATAACATTTATCTTCTTGTTTTCATGAGTTTCTTTATTTTAGTGTGTTTTTTAGACTTAAAATTGTCATAAAGACTTGTAAAGATATCTCAATCTTTATTTTCTAATAACAAAATTCATTTGTACTTTCATTAAGTTTTATTCTTAACTTCAAAATAAGACCCTGAGAATAAAAATTTGATTAAACTTTTATTTAAGAAATTAAAAGATGGAAATATGAAATTAAAGTAATATGTGAATATCAAATCAATAAACTTAAGTATAATTCTGGATTTCAGATATCTGAATGCAATAATTCACTCATTTAAGAATTTATTCTGTATAAAATTAATACCTTTCTACTCAATAATTTCTATAATACTTACTTCCATAATAGGATTAGAAGCCAATACTTTTTTCTCAATACAGGTTTCTGTTGAAGAACCCCCAACAGTAGCAAAGTACCTCATTGCATATTTTGCAGAAACTGTTTTACCTGCTCCTGATTCACCACTCACAATAATAGACTGATTTTTACTTTCTCTAAAGGAAGAATAAAATAAATTATAAAACATTAATGAAATCTCAGATGTTATATACATATATATTATATACATTGTAAAAACATTCTATAAATAAAGAAAACATGATAAACTACAATAAAAGCGTTAATCTAGCACTAATGGACCAGAATGATGCTGGATTATTGAAAATGTCAAATTGTCAAATTTTTTGCATTTTTACAAATTTGATTAACTAGTTGTACCCAACAAAATAGTTACTATAAAAAGATTGTTGCTACATTACAAGTAAATAGGGAAATAAAGCAGTAAATAAATTTATTTACATAAAAGTTATTAATATGAGACACTTTCTCAGTAAACAATATTTCGTGTGTTAATACTTTCAGAGATGGGTATTCATTTCTGAAAATTAAACCAACAACATTTAATCAAACAGTTTTTTGTTATCTTCTTGTCTACTTGTAACATTTCTCTCTTAGACTCCATTTTATTTGGCATCAGACCTCCTAACCAAAATTAAATTTACAATAATCCTTCCATTAATAACAAAATTAAGAAATAATCATAAATAAATAAAAATTTAAAAATCTGAAATCATTGAAAAAAATATCAACTCAGTTATTTTCAGAAGTGTTTTTTATACTGGACAGGGATAAGTTCAATAGCTAAGATGGCAGGTAGGAATGCCACATTTTTGCTTCTAATTAATTTAAATGAAATTAAACAGCAAAATAGATTCAATACAGTTAATCTACATCAAATAAGTGTTGAAATGTTGTATAAAATGTAATTTAATTCATATGCATGTACTTTAATGAATTAGAAATAGATTTCATCTTATAGTATTTTCTATACATAGATTGTGTATGATCTGAATGTCACTGACATTGCTGTACATTTTATACTAGCACATGTTGATGTATAGTTTGTTAATACATATTCTTCAGTTGTGAAGATGATACAGCATATGACTATACTGTAATATGATTAATTAAGAGTAATGTGTTACAAAAATGTTAATGAACATATTACAGTAGAGCGCCGATAAGTGGAACGTCGGTAAGTGGAATGGCCGGAAAGTGGAACGATTTTCAGTCGGACTGTGTCGTGCTGAATCGAATGTTTTTGATACTAAATTTACTTCTAAAGTATAATTTTCATGTTTTTTATATTCTTTAATATATTTATTTTGTTTGTACAAAATGCAGAAATAATTTTTAACGATACAATAGCCTCGATGATTATTATAAAAATTTTCGTTAGGCTTAAAATCGACGAAAATTCAACACGAAGCAACACGCAACGGAGAAAAATTCAACAGGAAGCGACACGCAACGGAGAAAAATTTGAACATCGGACAGGTTAATGTATTTTTTCGTACAAAGTCGGAAACTGAAACAAATCATTAACTGGAAGGACCCCAGTCCCCAATTGGTTCCACTTATCGACGCTCTACTATATTCCATAAAATCAGCATTCATAATTATTCATATATTTCATGTATTATATATATACATATATACATACATACATACATACAATTCACAAAGCTATACATGCTAGATTGACTTCCCAACATGAAGCAACATGAATGGCAGATTTCTACCCTCAATTTCCACCTGAAATCTTTAGCACACTGTTGTTTTAATGTCCTAGCTATTTCATGTACAAAAATACGACAAAGAAAAAACTGCTTATGTCATTTGAAAACAAAGGATTGTACCAAATCACACAGTTGTGATCTCTGTCTTTCAATTCCAATACATGGACTCTAAGTGAGCACTAATGCAAGACTGTGTTCAGTGTTGCCTTCACTCATGCGACCAATGCAACTTCTTTACACACACTGTGTGTTGAAACAAATTCTAATTCATCAAATACTAACATGCCACATTATTATTAACAATTCCAGATTATTGGCTACTTTTCAAAAGATACTGGATTATCATAAATTCTGGTTTAGGATTATTCATAAATTACATGCATAGTTTTTGAGTCATTACTGACCTTCTTCCCCATTATGTGTAATGATGTACTTTTGGCAATCCCTATCTTTTAACTATGTACTGGTATATAATGTTCTGTGAATCCCCAACATTGGAGAAATGTAAAATAATTAACACAACAGTGTAGCAGTGTTACAATTACAATTTATTAGCATAATTAAGTAGTACTCACTAGTACTTTCAATGGCTTACAGCCATCATCCTCAGGCAAAAAATAAATTGAATACAATTAATTTTCAAACACTTGGTTATTTTAACAGGCTTTTTTAAAAATTAACAAAGGCATATGGATAGAATACAGAACAAAATTAAATTATTTTTTTTTTAAATTATATAAGTGCATTATAATTCATGTTAAAACCTTTAAAAATTAATTTAGTAATATGTACAGTACATGATTGTAGTACATATGTAAACACAGAATTACAAATTAAATTGTTTGATTAAGATTACCCACAATTGCAGGATTTCTATGGTAGGTTCATTGCATGGTGTTATAGTATTTTCGACACTCCTTTGACTTTCTGCTTTCTGATCCTGTATTTACGGTATGTAGATGATATCTTGATTGCATGAAATGGCTTTGTGGAGGAATTAGACAGCTTCATTAAAATGTTAGCTTCTATATATCCATCTATCAACTTTACTGTGGAGGAAGAACTAAATGCCAAACTCTCCTTTTTAGATCTAAAAATACAGATTGCCTAAACTGCTATTTTCTGTATACCATAAAAATAACAGAATGCCACATATTATCCCAACAACTGCATTCCAGCCTTCACACTTTGTAAACTTAGCAATTACTTCTTTTATTCACAGAGTGCACCTTCTCCCATCCACCCAGACATAAGTAAACAATGAATTACAACATATTCATAGTGCTCCTTCTCCCATCCACCCAGACATTAGTAAACAATGAATTACAACATATTCATAGGGCTGTATGCAATGCTGGTTATTCTCCTTCCAGATTTCGTTATCTCTATAATTGAGCAAAAATAAGTTGTTCCTGCAGACTTTCCTCTGTACCAAGGGTGAACTAAGGGTAGTACAACCCCCAACACCACTTTTGGGCCCCATATTGTTAAGAATAGCACATCTTTTTAGGAATCATAGCTTTACTTTGCCTATTGCCCTTAACCTACACTACAAAGAGTGATATGTAATGATTGAGACACTATCACATTAAATGAAAAATTGGGAGTCTACAAAATTCCATTACAACACGCAGTATCTAAATAGATACTAGACCAAAATTATCTACTGCTTTGGGCCCACACTAAATTAATTACTTAAGCAGTGTAATGATAGAAGGGAGTTATTTATATTGAAGAGCCTTTATATATTTGCTGTAACACCATGCAGTAAACCTACCATAGAAATCCCGCAATTGTGGTTAACCTTATTCAAACAATTTAATTTGTAATTCTGTGTTTATATACGTATTACAATCATGTACATATTACCAAATTGATTTTTAAAGGTTTTGATGTGAATTATAATGCACTTATATAATTTTTAAAAAAACATTTTAATTTAATTTAGTTTTGTTCTGTATTTTATCCATGTGCCTTGGTTAATTTTTAGAAAAGCCCATTCAAATAACCAAATGTTTAAAAATTAATTATATTCGATTTGTTTTTTTGCCTGAGGATGGTGTCTGTAAGCCAGGGATGGGCAACCTTTTTGTACGTAAGGGCCGCATTTCAAAACTTTTGAATTGACGCAGGCCGCACACACGAGAAAAGAGGGGGGAACTGTCAGTAAATCACAATTCTTTATTCATATATAATTATAAATTAGCATAGGTATACTTAATATAGCTTCTGGCACCGATCTAAACATAATATATCAGAAATATTTGGTTAAATATCAGTCACCGCTAGTCTTAAATTAGTTTCCATGTGTCCGTTAGCCGGTTTCTTGTTTTAATTTTTACTAAATTCATTGCAAAAAAACTTTTCACAAATATAAGTTGTAGAAAATAACGTTTGAATTTTTGTCGAATATCTCATTAAGCTGGGAAATTGATATATTTATTCACATTTTATGCCATGTGGGCCGCAAAAAGTATTATTGCGGGCTGCATGCGGGCCGAGGGCCGCGGGTTGCCCATCTCTGCTGTAAGCCATTGAAAGTACTAGTGAGTACTTCTTAATTACGCTAATAAATTGTAATTGTAACACTGCTACACTGTTGTGTTATTTTATGATTGTTGGTGTGAAGTGTCTTTTTATGATTACTAAGGAGAAATGACTTAAAGTTATGAAAAATTATCTTGCCTTGAAACAATAAAATCAAATACTATTATATTATCTAAAAAACAGAAAAATTAACCAAGACATATGGATAGAATACAGAACAAAATTAAATTAAATTAAATTAAAAAAAAAAAATTATATAAGTGCATTATAATTCACGTCAAAACCTTTAAAAATTAATTTAGTAATATGTACATGATTGTAGCCTGATAATAGCCTATTGAATAAGCCGAAAACGTTAGTTCTTTCAATAAAACCATCTCAGCAACAAATAAAGGTGTAGTGTGGTGAATTAAGCTAAAAAAAACAGAGCAAAAACATGAAATACACTGCACATTAGTTCAAAAAATTCAAATATTTTTTGTAATCATTTAAATTTTTCTGAAAATGTAAGGAGTCATAATAATTTAGCTGATAACTATACGGGTTATCATAAAGGTCTCCCAACTTTGAAAATCAATACTTTATAGCTAATGGATTTATATGAACAAAACTGCACATCAACACAAAAAACTCTGAAAATTTCTCTCTCTCCTGCCACAGATAGCTACATGGAATTGCCACTAGATGAAATAGAATAAAAATGGTATTCACTGCAGCAGAGAAGGCATTTTTCTGTTCTCCAGTTCCATGCTAGCAAGTCTGTCATTACTGTTTAGCTAAGCAGCCACTAACAAGCAAAACAATTCATGCGTGGTACAGACAGTTTCAAGAAACCACTAATCACCTGGATGTTTTATATGGACTTTTTGACAAAATGGTCTATGCCACAATTATAAGACCACCCTAATTTCATATTCCAACATGACAGAGCACCTCTGCCCTTTCATCACAATATTTGTGCCTATCTGAACATGGCCTGCCACAAAGCTGGATCAGATATGTATGCCAATGACAACTGATTGTTACAGTTGTACTCCTCAGTCACCAGATCTCATTCCTTGACTTTTGTTTTTCTGGGAATGCATTAAAGACATTGTGTTTGTATCACCATTGCCTTCTGACATAATAAAGCTGAAGAAATGCATTGTTATTGACATGGAAACCATCTAAGTAGACGAGCTGCTTGTGGCAGGAACTAGATTACCACAAAGACATGCTGTGTGGTAATCTAGTCCATAGTGGACATATTCAGCATCCATAGAAACCAAAAAACTTTACAGTTTTTTACATAGAGGCAATGTGTATAGAGATTTTTCAAAATAGGGGAGACCTTTTTGACTTACTCTGTACATAACAGAAATTTATGCTTAATTTTTTCATTCAATAATTTAGATTATTTAAGTTATGTTTTATTATTACATTTTACTTTAATTTTATAAAAAAATATTTATTAAAATTTTATGATTATATATATAACTCAAATATTTCATAACCTTTCCATTTGTGTATATGCTTCTTCTGCAACTGCAAAAATATGTGGATCAAGATCACCCATTGCTTGACCACGATAAGCCATAATTGTGTCATTTCCATATATGGGAAGCTCTTCATATGGATTAATTGCAACAAGTACAATTCCTGACAAAATATTTAATAATGAAATATTAAATGTTATATGTCATATTAAATATTAATTATTAAAATGTCTATGATATTAAAAAACATGATAGAGTGTTCCCCTTACACCTCCACACTTTTAAACTGTTCTGTAAAATCCATTTGAGCAGTTGTTGTGCCAAAGGATGCTGATCAATACTAATTTAGAAGGTAAATGTATAACAGTTGTATAGTAAAAGCTAGTATGTATGTTTAATAACAAGCAAGTTTCATGTCCATATATTTGAAAGGTCCACCACCATTGCTGTGCAATGGCTATATGGACTTCTGCTGCCACATGGTCTAGATCAGGGATGGGCAACCCGCAGTAATATTTTTTGTGGCCCGCGTGGCATAAAGTATGAATAAATATATCAATTTCCCAGCTTAATGAGATATTCGACAAAAATTCAAACGTTATTTTCTACAACTTATATTTGTGAAAAGTTTTGAAAAGTTTTTTCACAATGAATTTAGTAAAAATTAAAACAAGAAACCGACTAACAGACACATTGAAACTAATTTAAAACCAGCAGTGACTGATATTTAACCAAATATTTCCGATATATTACGTTTAGATCGGTGCCAGAAGCTATATTAAGTATACCTATGCTAATTTATAATTATATATGAATAAAGAATTGTGATTTACCAACAGTTCCCCCCTCTTTTCTCGTGTGTGCGGCCTGCGTCAGTTCAAAAGTTTTGAAATGCGACCCTTACGTAGAAAAGGGTTGCCCATCCCTGGTCTAGATTGCTGGAATGGTTGATGCAGCTCCATCTTTGGCCTGTCTAATCACCTGACATCACCCCTTTCAACTTTTTTCTTTGTAGATGGATCAAAAATTGCATGTAAGCATGTGTCAGACATGAGAGTTCTATGTACAGGAAACTTGAATGTCATTAACAGTGTGACTCCTAACATGTTGGCTCAAACATGGATCAAAATCAAGTACAAACTGGATATCTGAAAGCATTTCTTTTCCCAAAATTAATCCACAAAACTGAGGAGATTCAAGGGGAATATTCTGTTTATTATTATTTATATTCATTTTTGTTTTAAAAATAATTTCTAATAATTAGATACATACCACAATATGTATAAATAGCATTGAGATTACAAAAACGAACTTGCAGATTGTATAGAACTGAAAATATACAAATTAAATTAAAAACTTCAATTAAATAAAAACACAGTAACATCAAATTTTCTTTTAAAACGTTAAAGAAAAAACAATTACCTGCAGGTTCATGTAAATAGGATAAAGATGTCAAGTCATTTTCTCCTACCAAAATTTCAGGATTGCGCAAAGGAGGCAATTTATCATTTGAAGTAATTTTAAGTGTTTCTTTCTACAATAAATTACTATATTAATTTACACTAATTAAATATTTTTAATTATTTATTGATAAATAGAACTTACTTGGCCATTTTCATATTCTATTACAAGAGTATTATTTTTGAACCCTTCGACAACTTCAGCTCCTTTCCATACATTTACGGGGTCTGGCATCCATATCCGAGCCCCCTACAGATTTCAAATTCAAATCAAATTTAAATGATTATGAGGATATTTCACTATTTTAAGTATATCAAATTCTTGGTATTCAAATCAAAGTTTTAAAAACAGCAACAGAATATAAATGATCAAAAATAATCAAAACTTTTTAAATTTTTAAATAAATTTATGTAGTACTTGATGGATTTCTTTTAAATAAAAGTTTATTTTCTTGGTACAGTGGGTGATCAGTTAACGAACATAATCCATTCCAAGACTTTGTTCGCTATCCAAATTGTTCGTTAACCGATTATCGATTTACCATAGTTTTTTATGGGAATTTGATTAATTCGTTCTGGAGACCCCAAAAAATAAAAAAATATATACTTTCTTACTATGTTTATTTATATGTAATAATAAAAATACATATATACACAGTCTTGCATTTTTATTAGTGTTATGTATTTGTTATGTATGTAAACCTCCAGAGGATAACCCACACCGAATTGCCCCTTGACCTAGTTAGGCGACCCCGCACTCTGACCTTTGTCTTTGTCTGTCTTCGGGCAGTCGTGCGTTAGCTGTTGTAACACTTAGACCTGGAGGCACAAACGTTACGTTGTATTACCCGCTGTTACGTTCTATTCTAATAAAGTTATTTATATACGTTAACAGTAATCGTTTATTTTACGGACACAACAATTGGCGACGAGGATAAAACTGGCAACAAGGATAAAATTGGCAGCAAGGATAAATTGGCGAGAAGAATAAAATTGACGAAAAGGACAAGAAAAGAAGCCCAGACAGAAGACCACGATGATATTTATCACGACACCGTTGTTAAACATATTTCAACTGCAACTATCCCCGCCACAGAAATTCAAAGAGAATCATCAATTGATAAGGAACTATCACAGATCAAAAATGACATTGTCAATGGCCATATGTACGACCCAGAAATATCCACACACAACGGAATTCTGTTTAGAGGACACCATGTAATTGTCCCAAGAAGTTTACAGCCAGCAGTCCTGCAAGAGCTACACTCTACACACGTAGGAATCGTTCGAATGAAGGCCCTAGCCTGAAATTACTGTTACTGGCGTAATATTGACTCTGATATCGAGAATAAGGTTAAAAGTTGCAAAGAGTGCTGTGACATTAAGAAAAACCCAACAAAAGCCCCAATACACAAATGGGAAACGCCTACAAAAAACTGGCAACGTATACACATCGATTATGCAGGACCATTTATGAATCATTATTTCTTTATTGTTGTTGATGCCAAATCAAAGTGGCCAGAAATATTCTATACAAAGAAAGCACCAGACACATCCATCACAATTCATTTTCTATGTGAAGTCTTTGGTCGATTTGGTCTACCTGAGATTTTAGTAAGTGATAATGCAAGTATTTTTAAGTCACAAGAATTTCAAAAGTTTTGTTCGAGAAACAGAATTCGTCAAAACTTAATAGCACCGGGACACCCAGCCACAAATGGCCAGGCTGAAAGATACTGTCACACCTTAAAAACACATCTCAAATGTATGAAGTATGAAAGTGGTACTTTACATCAGAAGCTCCACAAACTACTATTCCGGTATAGAGCGACTCCCTTATCTAACGGGAAAAGTCCAACAGAAAACTTGTTAGGACACAAAATAAGAACAAAATTAGATCTGCTCAAACCCCAGGCACAAGCTTCCCAAAGGAACATAACCGAACAACCGAAATTCTACAAATTTTATCGTGTGGGAAATCGTGTACAATCCCGAAATTACACAACTTCCGGTCCTTGGAAATATGGTATTGTTGTTGAACGACTAGGTCGTGTACATTACTTAATTGAATTCGACGATGGATACGTAATTAAAAGGCATTACGATCAACTACACCCATGTGAAATCAACAAACAGACAAATCCTATTCAAATAGGATTCGACTTCAACAAAAAGAAAATTGACAAGTGTTAACGACATAACAAACAATAGAGACTCATCCCCAGCTAGTGCTAGTCCACACCCAAGCACAATTAGCTATGACGAAGGAACTGTAACGACTCTACCCGACAAAAAGGAGACAATGACGAAAACAACTTCCGAACAGCCCCTAGAGAAGGAGGAGGGAGAGTCTAGCCGAACGATGACAAACTCAAATGAATCGGAAGCCTCGACGATCAACGCGAATATGAAGGCCAGTACAACGCCTAAATCTGTAAACAAACAAACTTTAAACATTTTATTAAGCGTGGGAGAATTGTTTATGTATTTGTTATGTATGTAAACCTCCAGAGGATAACCCACACCGAATTGCCCCTTCACCTAGTTAGGCGACCCCGCACTCTGACCTTTGTCTTTGTCGTGTTTCTTTGTCTTCGGGCAGTCGATGCCATTTTGCCCTTCAGCAAATGATGGAAAAATATTGGGAGAAGCAAAAACAGCTGCATATGGCATTCATTGACCTGGAGAAAGCTTATGACACAGTGCCTAGACAAGAGCTCTGGAGGTGTCTAAGGGAAAAGCTGGTTCCTGAAAAGTATGTTAGATTGATCCAGGAACTATATAGGGATGTGGCCACAAAGGTTAGGAGCTGTGTTGGAGTGTCCCGGTGCTTCAAGGTGGGAGTTGGTTTACATCAAGGGTCAGCACTGAGCCCCTTTTTGTTTAACATGCTGATGGAGGTGATCACGGACAAGGTCAGAGAAGAGGCGCCTTGGACCATGTTGTATGCAGATGATATCGTTCTGTGCGCCGAGACAAAAGAGGAGCTGAGGGTTAAATTGGAAAGGTGGTTGGGAGTGTTGGAAGGGGGGGGCATGAGGGTGAGCAGGAGTAAAACAGAGTATATGTGTGGTGGGAAGGTGGATGGTGCCCAGGAGAGTGATCTAGAGTTGAGGGGAGACGTATTCTAAAATAAAGCAGATACTAGCTCAGCCAATAATTAATCTAATTCACAAAATAACACCACCTACTTATAGCTGAGATAATTTTTATTGAGAAAAACTAACGTTTTCGGCTTACTCAATAAGCCATCCTCAGATTATAACTTTCGAAAAAAGGAACATTATCGTTCCATTAATAGAATACAATTGTTTGAAAAAATTCAAAACACTAGTAACGGACAAGAAGGAAGAACATGGTAATATAAATAAATAAATATACAAAAATACCTAAAAACAAAAGGAAAAACATGGTAATATAAATAAATATACAAAAATAAATAAAAACAAAAAAAGAAGAACATGGTAATATAAATAAATATACAATAAAATCGTTATATTGGGAATAAGAAGTAAAAGATGAAAAATAAAAATGAATTGATCACTGGTGAAACTTTTAAAAAGAATGGCAGATTATCAAGGAATGATGCCAAAACAAGCTAAGACAAGCCTATGAGTTCATGATACATTTCTTAACTGCAAATTTCCAAGCTGTTGTCCAACGTTAGCAAGTACCGCAGAAAAAATTGAAATCTATAAAAGCAAGTTGGAAGAGGCATGCATAAATGCGAGGGACGCTGACAGCCTACCAACAGCTTGGAAATTCGCAGTTAAGAAATGTATCACGAACTCGTAGGCTTGTCTTAGCTTGTTTTGGCATCATTCCTTGATAATCTGCCATTCTTTTTAAAAGTTTCACCAGTGAAATCATTTATTTTCATTTTTTATTTTTCATCTTTTACTTCTTATTCCCAATATAACGATTTTATTGTATATTTATTTATATTACCATGTTCTTCTTTTTTTGTTTTTATTTATTTTGTATATTTATTTATATTACCATGTTTTTCCTTTTGTTTTTAGGTATTTTTGTATATTTATTTATTTATATTACCATGTTCTTCCTTCTTGTCCGTTACTAGTGTTTTGAATTTTTTCAAACAATTGTATTCTATTAATGGAACGATAATGTTCCTTTTTTTGAAAGTTATAACCTGAGGATGGCTTATTGAGTAAGCCGAAAACGTTAGTTTTTCTCAATAAAAATTATCTCAGCTATAAGTAGAAGGTGTTATTTTGTGAATTAGATAGAGACGTATTCCGCAGAGTCACGACCTTTAAGTACCTGGAGTCAACTATGGCTGAGGATGGAGGTGTGGATAAGGAGGTGACAGGCAGGATTCTGGCTGGTTGGAGGAATTGGAGGGATATGTCAGGTGTGTTGTGTGATAAAAGGGTGCCGCTTAGGTTGAAAGGGAAAGTTTATCGGATGGTGGTGAGACAAGCTATGCTGTATGCTATTGAGACTGAGCTTAAGGAAAACCCATGTCAAAAGGATGGAGGTGGCAGAGATGAGGATGCTCCGTTGGATGTGTGGGGTTACGAGACGGGATCACATCCGAAATGAATGTGTGAGGGGGACTGTGAAAGTTGCGAACATAGAAGCAAAGATACAGGAAGCAAGGTTGAAGTGGTTTGGTCATGTGGTACGAAGGGAAGAAGAGTATGTGGGAAGAAGGGTTATGCAGATGACAGTGGGGGGGAAGAGGAGGCGGGGACGGCCGCGGAAAAGGTGGATGGATCTTGTGGTGGAGGACTTGAGAGAAAGGCATCTGAATGTGGAGGCAGCCCAAGACAGGGAGCAGTGGAGACGACTCATCAGAAACAGCGACCCTACATAGAGTGGGAAAAGCTGAGGAAGAAGAAGAAGAAGAAGTTTTTTTGTATAAGAGTTTCATAAACATTATTTTCAGTGACAAAATGTTAATGTTTGATTAAAATTCTTCTTTTGCAGTGTAGAAACATGTAAATCCATATTATTTTTAATAAAACATTTGTCACTTAATGCAGCAAATTTGTGTTTCACTTTAATTTTTTCGTGTCCGTATAAATTTGAAACACACCTTACATTATGTAATTTTATCAATTTATAGCAACAGTAGTTTTTTTACTCTTAAAATTTAAAACACTTGCATCCTTAGGCAAGAAAATAATATTTAATTTCATCTTCCTTTAGTTCTTAAAAACAACATCAAACAAATATATTGTAGCTTGTGTGGCTTATGCCATATTGTTTATCCTTTTGTTCTGACATTTTTTTCCTGTTCTTTATTCTTTCCAACTTCTAGAACTTTCTAATCTTAATTCTTTTTTCTTAAAGGTGAGGGCCGTTTTCTGGAATATCCATCAAACTGGAAGAAAAGAATCGGCCCGGAGCAGAACTCAAACCCGCAACTGCTGCTTGCTCTATAGATGCATTGCCAATTACGCTACCAAGACCGCCAGTCCGATCTCTTCCAGTATATTTAACATTACATATAACCATCATCAGTTATATATAACAAATGATGGTTATATCATATTGTATTGGTTATACATTAAACATACTGGAATTCATATTTATTAAAGATATAACTTTATAAACCGAAACTAGCTACTATAATTTAATGAAGCAACACATTTTTAATAGTAAGGTTGAAGAAACATTTTTGATCCAGTTAACTGACCATCTTCAAGTATAAAAGGAAAGCTAGTATCAGATAGAAAAAATGGGATAGAATAAACAAGCAAGGAGAATTGAACTATAAGCAAGAGTTCAAGGGAAGTATACTATCAATGAGATATTCCACTCATTTGTTTACACTAGCCTATCTTTTGTATCTAATACTAGCATTTCTGAGATTAACACCAAACAATGCAGCCCAATGTAATCCAGCAATTGTTTGGCAATGGCTCTTGCTCCCAAAGATGGTCTGTTAACTAAGTCAAAAATGCTAGAATTTTTACACTCTTATTGTTCAACATATATTGTTTACTTTATTTCCACAGGCTTATAGTAAAAATTAAAGCAGGAGGAAGAAAAATCAAAAAAATTACAAAACAAAATTACTGAAACATTAACCCCTATCAGTATATATTATCAGTGTAACTTGAAATTAAACAAAATCAGGCTTCATATTTAAATAGAACAATATTAGAATTAACATTAAATTAGAAAATAGAATAAACTTCATTTTAGTCATGTCTACTCGACTGTTTCTGGTTGAACTACAGACTGAAAACATTTACAATAAAATATAATTTGTTTACCTTAAATATGCCACTTGTATTCCTTTCTATCAATATGATATCTGACAAAAAATATGATACTACTAAATACAAATATATAGCGTGTCTTAGAAACTTAAAATTTTCAGTATTAACAAATCTAAATTCTGTACTTTTGTAAGCCGTTTTGATACTTTGACTTTTGACCTTTAAAGGTTAACTTGGCTATAATTTTAAAATTTTAATTTCTAACCCATTTATCATGACATTATTTTAAAGGATTTTTTATGCTGAACCAATAAGGTAATCAGATTTGAAATTGAGGTACTGTTCAGATGTTATAACCAGAAAAACAGTGTCTACTAGGTTCTATTAAATATGCAAGTAAAATATTTTATACTAAAAAATTTTTGTACAATGCTGTTTACTATGAGTTTTTCTATAAAATTTTAAGATAAAAGAAATAAGATCTGTTATATTTAAATTTTTTATGTAAGATTAAATCTAAATTACTATTTCAGGCAAAAACATATGCATATTGTGGAAATTATTGTGTTCCATTCAATTTATAAAACTTTGGCTTATATATTCTAAAGTTCCAGTTTCAAAATATATTATTAAACACCTTTTTGTTGCTGAGATTCATTTTATTTGGCAAATGTTTTCAACCAATAGGCTGAATAGGCTGTGGGAACGTAGAAAGTGCGAACGAGTTGACACGAAGAACTTTAGTGATTTCTTCAATGGGACAAATTGATAACAAGCATGCTTGATAGAGCAGATGCTTGGAAGGGGAAATCCATTTATCTCAGTAAGGACTAGACAAAGACAACTATCGAAATTAACAAGATAATCCTTTAATTTTCCTCGGAACATACAATACATCCAGGGAAACACACATAAACAGAGCCCAACAATCCAATCTACCAAATAGCATTAACAAACAATTCTCCTGACAAATAATATATTACAGAATTCCCGTAACATGCAGACATAAAAAGTACCAACAATGAGTTTAAAGTGTACCTTTTTTTTTACTTTTCATCAGACAGGAAACAGTTTGAAAACGAAATCTTCCCACTGCACAGTCTTTACTTTCTGGCTTCCTGACTATTTTCACACACAACCACTACTTTGCTTCTCCTTCTTCATTCTCTCTCCACTTCCATTCTAACTTCTCCCTGAGACACACCCTCCAATAAATTTCCCACCCTTGGTTACACACCCAGAATTACACAACTCCTCCCACTGAGTCAGACCCACCATGTGGCGAAGGGGGCAGGAAAAGATGTAAGGCACAAGGCCATCGTTAGGCTACATATTTGTTGGAACATCTTTACTGTTAATTATTATTTCAAAATAGAATACAAAAATAGAATAAAAAGAACAATAACATTTAAATATTTGAATATAAAGCAAAAACAATTAAAAAATTAACATAAATAATAAATAACAGTACAATACAAAATAAATAACTCAAAAATATATAATAAAAAATGAAGTAATTAAGAGCTTCTACCAAACTTATTTTGTACAATGTATTTCCATGCTGTTGCAAAGCTGTTCACATCTCTTGCATTAATGCATTTATCTTTTACTCTGCTTCTATATATTTCAAGCTTTTCAGCATTCTGAGCTTTTGATGGGGAGTGTATAGTCTTAATAATATTTACCTTTTCCCATTTTATCACAGAGCCCTCAGTTTGTGCCATCTTGGATAGTACCTTGGTGTTGGATTCTTTTCTTATATTGATGTTCTTTAAGTCTAATTTTCAAGTTTCTTGTGGTAACACTGATGTAAACCTTGTCTATCTCCAACTGCATGTTTTCATATGGTACGTTGTACACATCTGGCTTCTCTTCTTTTTCTAATCTATCCTTATCCTTTCTTAAAATTCAATACATAGTTAGGGCTCTTTTTACAACCATACTTAGACCCTTTATGTTCTGCAATTTCTTTCATATTGTTAGTTGTGCCGCTTTTAAAAATGTATTTCATGATTCCACTAGGTTTTGTTTTCTGTATCTTATATTTATTTTCTTCAAACTTTCTAATCAGACCTTCTACTGTGCTAATTTCATATCCTAGTGTTGTGGCTATTTGTTTACTTCTGTTCAGCTCCTTTTTCTGTCTATTAGATTACAACAATGTAAAAAAGCTCTTCTGATAAGTGTCCAGATTAGAAGATAAATGCATTAATGCAAGAGATGAAGACAGCTTAGCAATAGCATGGAAATACATTGTACAAAATAAGTTTGGTAGAAGCTCCTAATTACCTCATTTTCTATTATATATTTTTGAGTTATTTATTTTGTATTGTACTGTTATTTATTATTTATGTTAATTTTTTAATTTCTTTTGCTTTATATTCAAATATTTAATGTTATTGTTCTTTTTATTCTATTTTTGTATTCTATTTTGAAATAATATTTAACAGTAAAGATGTTCCAACAAATATGTAGCCTGATGATAGCCTATTCAATAGGTTGAAAATGTTTGCCAAATAAAACAAATCTCAGCAGCAAAAATGTGTTTAATAATATATTTTAAATTGTTCTGCTGAGGACAATTTAGAGTTCCAGTCTTCAATTATTTAGAAAGATTTTCAATTTTCACATTGGTACTTGTTACACCAAGCCACAGAACTTTAATACTGTTATATTTTTATATTCTTTAAATATAAACATTATTTTAAAAAAATAATAAAACTCCTGTAAGCAATAATATATCTTATAAGCAGCAATCATCCCTTTTAGATTATTCTTAATTTCAAGATTCATTTAATTTATTATTTAGTTCTTTTTAATATAAATCATTGTCAAGTAAAATGTAAAAATGAGATATCAGGGTTTCATTTAATCATAAATTTTGATCTGTTATTCTAAAGGTAATTTTTTTTTAATCTAATTTTTCAAACCTAATAGATCAGGTTTATTATTTATAATTTCTGAATTTCTTTTTCTTTCTTTCAATTTTATAATTGATTATATTGTTGAATGCAACATTAAAAATCCTTTACAAGAATGTACCATGAGAAATACTAGTTACTATTTGAATTCTTAAAAGATATATAACAATTTGACTTGTAAAGATCAAAATTTAAAATATGAACATAACATTTAAAGGTGGTTTCAGATTTCTATGTTTAATAGGCCTAGAGATATAAGTCTGGCATGGTCTTTCTAGGAACCACTGAACATGTGGACTTAAAAACTAACAGTAAAATTAACACAAGCATTGTTAAATATATTTTTAATATTGTGCTATAGTTTCTAAGAAACAAATAAACAATATTATCATCCAAAAAAAAACTTTGAATATTTTTTGAAGTAAAATGAAGTATAAAAGTTTTATATTTAGAAGTATTTTACTCAGCATTTATAATAATTTTTTTAATAACATTGAGTAATTTCAAATGCCACTTTTGAAAACCTTTGGTTTAAACTTTAAGAAGGTTTTTGTTCTCTTCAGAGAATCATATTGCATTTTATTCTAGTTTGTGTTAAGTTCAAGATTAACTAATAAGTTTTTTTAATACTCTTTTATTGACCAATAAACAAACTTGAGTTATCTATTTACATGCAAGATGCTCTTGGAAATTTATGCTCCTCTTCATTTGTCTTTAAATTATAAATTTATTTACAATGTTCTACAAAAGCATTTTTTAAACCCATAAAAATTGTAAAACATCTTATTAAACTCTGACAGACACTTCTTAAAATTATTTATAATTAGACTTTTTTACATTTAATGTAACATGTAACAAAAGGATTTTAATATTTCCTGTCAGTCTCATATCCAACAAAGGAACATACTAAATTATTAAAAAATATCTCACAAAACATCATTACAAAATTCTATAAACTAACTCACCAAAAAATTCCTCACTTTTTAAAAATTAATTCTTAAAATTTATGATACTGAGTTACATATTTCCGTATCTTCAACAGCACAAATTTTAGCTGATAATGTGACTATATGACTTGATCAAAATCTTTCATTGGCATCCGGCTAGTACTACAGAAAATTTTTTGTTGCATTTGTTTTTACAAATAATTAACCTATTAACACTTCTGTTTTATTATTATGTATTATTTTTTTTCTATAGTAACTAGAACTGCAGACGACTTGAAATGCTTCATGAATGTCAATGGCTAACTCAAGTTTGTTTATTGGTCAATAAAAGAGAATATTAGAAAAATCTTATGTTGCTTAATCTTAAACTTGAAGACAACACAAATTGAAAAGTTTTGTTTCAAAAAATAATTTTCTATGATTTTAAACTGCATTTGTTTCGCCCTTACCATCCATATTTTCAACATAAGTAATGTTGAAAATATGGATGGTAATTATCTATGTATGTAATGCCTGGATAATATTTCAAATAATTGAATGTTGAGAATTTTACTATTTTTTTGGTTAATTGGTTACTATTTGTTTTGGTCAACATGGTAATAAAACAGTCAAACAGTATAATAAAATTGAAGAATTATCAGTGAAGAAAAATTCAGTATTTTGAGTGTGAAAAGAATTAATTTCACTTGTAATGTGGTCTAAATAATTAATCTTTAATGCAGTGTATGACATTTTATATGTTGAAAATTAAAACTTTCTATTCATTAAACACAATTATTTTGATTCAAAAACTAAATTAAAAAGTTGATCAGGTAACAACTATATATGTATACAGTGAAACCCCATTAATCTGGATTAGCCAGATTATAAAACAATCCCTGTCTTAGAAAGACAAAAATCAAAATAAATGCAAAAAACCAAAGAATAATTACATTCCTGCCTGAGTGTAACAAGAATAGACTTGTTTCCTATGAATTGGCATATGATGTGCATTGTTATGCAATCCAAGGGAGTGTTCTTTAAATTTACTTAATATCTTGTTGAACCTTTCCTAATTTTTTAAGATTTTCAATTTTAAAAAATTGCTACTTTACTGTGGAATAAAAATACTGTGCTTCTCATGGCAGTCAATGTGTTTTAATAAGTTTATTGTTTGTAACCTCATGAGTTATTATTCACTCAACATCCTAAAGCTGCTATTGTTTCACTGGATTTCACTCGTCTTCAAACATTGAGAAATGAAGTAAACACTGTGAAAATAACATCTAAAGGATGAAAATAGTTATGTTAAAGAAGAAACTAAAAATATAAAATAAAAAGTCTATAAACTGCGTTATTTATGTCAACAATTTTTTCAGATTTTCAGTTATCCGAATCAGATTCTGTTCCGTTTGAGCCAGATAAAGTTCCACTGTATATACAAATTGAATTAATCATTTAATTGTCTCTTTTGTGTATTTCATAATACATCATTTCTTTGTAACTTAATATAATTCTAAATAAATTTTCTTTTTGTGAAGGTTTAGTTAGCATAAAGAAAGTGGTCTATATTCAATAAGTCTATTCGCTTGTGCCTGTAAACATAGGTGGCGTATGAGTCAACCAAAATGGCTGCCACAAAGGGTATAACGTGCTTGACAACGTAAGAGAGTTACTTGTGTGTTGTCTTTTTAATAACTTTTCTCTCTGTAGTCAAAACGTTTTATTCACATTTGTATCTGACATTAATCCTAGTTGATTTTGTAGTTGTTTAAGTCATGATGATTACACTTTGTGACATTTTAGAATATGTGGCTGATCGAAGAAGATTTCTTACAGAAGGAGAGGAAATACTAAAACTGATAACTTCACATCTATCCAGCTCTTTCTCAGCAAACAATTCACTTCAGTTTCACCACAACTAATTTTGCTGAGCTTAAAATTCTTTTATACAAATGTTTTCACTCTATCTAATATAGGCCATCGTCAGGTTTAATATTATAAATGTTTCAAAATGGAACATACCGTTTTCGAATATTTTACATATTTAAAATTTAAAAAAATAATTTAACTTTAAAATAAATTGAAAGAAGTGTGTATATTAAATAAATAAACAAACAAATAAAACATAGAAAACAAAGCTAAGTAGAAAGAAATGATTTAAGGATTTTTAAGTGCCATTCTTTTTTCTATTATATATTTCCACACTGTTAGAAGCACATTAGCATCCATAGCATTTAGGTAACGGTTTTTCATTTTACTTTTATAAATTTCCACCTTTTCCATCTCCAACGCAATGGATGGAGAGTGCACCGTTTAAATGATTTTAGCCTCTTCCCATTTTACAATCGTTCCTTCAGTCTGTGCCAGAATTGCTAATAGTGTTGTGTCCTTTGTCAAAATTGTATGTGTTCTCGCAGACATACCGCCAGGTTTCTTCTAGTCACACCCACATAATCTTTTTCGATTCCTAACTGTTGATTTTCAAATGGAATTTTATATACCCCAGCTTTACCTTCCCTTTTTACGCTGTCTTTATCGTTCCATAGCAAGCTACAGAAATTACGTGCTCTTTTATAGATCATTCACAATTTTTATAAGAAAAAGAGCATTTGATACAACGTTGACAAACGACACAACACAATATTATCAATTATAGCACAGACTGAAGGAACGATTGTAAAATGGGAAGAGGCTAAAATCATTTAAACGGTGCACTCTCCATCCATTGCGTTGGAGATGGAAAAGGTGGAAATTTATAAAAGTAAAATGAAAAACCGTTGCCTAAATGCTATGGATGCTAATGTGCTTCCAGTGTGGAAATATATAATAGAAAAAAGAATGGCACTTAAAAACCCTTAAATCATTTCTTTCTACTTAGCTTTGTTTTCTATGTTTATTTGTTTGTTTATTTATTTAATATACACACTTCTTTCAATTTATTTTAGAGTTAAACTATTTTTTTGAATTTTAAATATGTAAAATATTCGAAAACGGTATGTTCCATTTTGGAACATTTATAATATTAAACCTGACGATGGCCTATATTAGATAGGGTGAACACTTTCTATTCTAACAAACTACTTTATACCCATAGCAGCCGCCATTATGTAGTTTGTGCTAATACTACTAGGTGTCAGATCTATCGTTGGCACAAGCAAATATTATTACGACATCTAATAAAAAATTAAAGTACATAAACTTTTTATCATTACAACACAAAATAAGTTCAACCTTAACTAGCAAATCCATTTATTAAATCAAACATTTTTGACCATCTCCATCGCAAACATCAGGCTATTTTGATTAATTTGATCCTGATGATGACTACCGAGATGGGCAAAACATTCAACTTAATAAATAGATTTGCTGATTAAGAATGAACTTTGCCACATAATCAGATTAAAACACCAGTTTAAGAAATATACAATAAACTTGTAAAAAAACATTTATGAAAACCTTACTTTAAAGCAGTGGTTCTCAACTGGGTTCCATGTAACATTACTGGGATCCACAGAAAAAAAAATACTGAATTAGGGTTTCACAGTGATATTTTAGTGGTATATGGGGTAATTCTACTTCAGAACAATTGTTTTACTGAGAATTAAATTTCTACAGTGTATATATATATATATATATTATATTGTCAATTTCTTTATTACTCATTTCTTGCATAAGAGTTAAAATATAAAATATGTATACAACATATATATCTTATTGACAAAGGTCAAAGAGAGATTATGAAGCCAGGGTCTGTTAGGAGAATCTTATTCCATCAGTGTCATGTCACTTGACAGTGACATTTCTGAATGTTTTGCTTCAGTTTGTTCCAGATCTTGAATATTAGGGAGGGAGGCTATAACCTCCCTCCAGTATAAAAGTGATCAGTTTATTTTAACCCTAACCTTCAGTTCTGTGCAAAACTCCATCTTGACAAGATAAGAGTCGATTTACACACAACAGTGACGTGCCGGCACAGTGCAGTAAACATCGGTAAATATCACATATAGCCAATCAGAATTTCATGTACGACACTTGTATGATTGACAGAATACAGATCATGTGTCGTAGATGAAACTCTGATTGGCTATGTGTGATATTTACCGATGTTTATACACCAAATGGTCACTGTGCCGGCACATCACTGTTGTGTGTAAATCGACCCTAAGAAGTATTAAAAGTGCTAGTTCATAAATACAGTAGTTACTTTTACTGAAATTCAGAGCTTCAGTATTAAAATACTTTTCCAATTTGAAACAAAAAATATAAGGTTTTTTTGCTGTGCGATGTCTATGGGGGTCCACCAAAAAAAATTTAAGAGAAAAAAAGGTCCATGGGTAAAAAAATTGAGAACTGCGTTAAAGATTCGTTACATCAAGGAGAAGAGTGCAGAAAAAGAAAAGGATGACAATCATTTTTGCACACACTCCTCCTTGACATAAAAAAGCCCTTATATGAAGTAAGGCTCTCGTAACTGTTTTTCCACAATACTCATAATAAAGGACAAGAAGCATTAATCCAATTCAATATTATGTAAGAAGATTGAATCCAAGTTAAATCTTGGATTCGATTTAAATTTGGAAACAAAATTTTCTTTTGTTTTTGGAAGTTTTTTTTTTATATCAAATGCTTAAATTTAGAGAATAAATATCTCACCAGAAGCTTCTTTGTTTTTTAAATTAATACTAAATTCAAGCATTCAGTACTCAGTCAAGCATTACACAATAAAATTTTGTAAAAATTCATCTGTGTCAAGTGCAATCAATTTTGAAGGAACCTACTCCTTTATGACATGAAAATGATACAATCCAAGTACTTTAGAAAAGATTTATTTGCATAACACTGCTTACAAAGTAGTGTACTGATACTTTTTTTTTTTTTTTTACTTACTGTACATCTCTTATCACAACATTCAAGACTTAAAACTTTAATTAATAAATTTTTTCTTTTATATATTTTCG
The DNA here is from genome assembly GCF_030686945.1 of Centruroides vittatus. Classification (NCBI taxonomy): domain Eukaryota; kingdom Metazoa; phylum Arthropoda; class Arachnida; order Scorpiones; family Buthidae; genus Centruroides; species Centruroides vittatus. The sequence continues at coordinate 1,810,220 of NW_027122649.1, read as the reverse complement.
CAATTGATAAATCATTGATATTTAATGAAATTAAAATCCCATACACAAACCTATACACAATATTTCAGTGAATTTACTTGTAAATTATGTAAGTATACAAATATATATGTATATATAAAATACTAAATTTGACTTAACAAATTAGTATTTCATATTTACACTGTATACAATTTAAAGCTGTACATTTCTTCTTATTGATAAAAGTTTCCTGAGGAAGTGTATTTCCTACATATGCTAACCCTAAAAGAAGGCTTAACTGCTTAACTTCAAAATGTTTATAAAATGAATTATAAATGATTTTTATTACCAATACCCGTAAATATACGAAAACGTTTATAGAAAATACAATATATTTACCTTACTGTATAACACTTCTGCCGACATTCGGCTTTTATGATATAAACATTGGAAAAAAGTTCAAATAATACCAAGTCGCCAGCTGACCCGTAAGCTATAATCTCGCGCCGGTACGTTATGATGGAAAGCTGCCATTCTGAATCATTCATTTATTTTTTACAAAGTAAATTTTGTTTTTATATTTAAATTATCAATTATAATATTAATATATGTAATAAAATATATGAATTATTATATTTATAAATTAAAGTAAGCACACTTATTTCATTATTGATATTAAAGAGAGTATAATTATATGGTTACGCTTTGAAATATTCATTTAAAAAATTATAATCTGTGAATTTCTAAATAATCTGCAAATTTTATTTATTTTTTTAAATTTAACTTTTAATGTACTATTTTATCGAAAGATACTCGAAATAAGTCACGTAAAGTAATTAGACTATGAGTGTCGGACTCGTTTTACGACCCGACTTTTAACACAAATAACCTTAAATGGAGCCTTTTCTTTCTTGTTATTGAAAGGAAAGTGAAGAAAATACTGTATTTCTTTAACTGAGTTTCTAAATGAGCCTACACCTTAAAATATTTGGAAATATATTTCATGATTTTATTATAATAAAACAGAAATAATTTCAAAATTTTGGATATTAATGTAAAAAACTTTAATTAGTTATTTATAAAATAATTAATATACTCGATCAAATTTTTTTTAAAAATGTAATAAATTTTTAAACGACATTTCTGTGATTGCGCCCATTCTGTAGGAAGTGAACAGGTTTACGTCTATTCACTTCTAGGGAAAACCGATGTTTAAAATTTTTTTCCGTGAAAGAAATCATATCGCATTTTAAAACTTTTTTAAATTAATAACCTTATTTAATCATAAAAAATGAATCACTTTATAATAAAATTCAATTTTTAAAAATGTAATAATAAATATAGAGAAGAAACTCAATTGGCACAATAACAATAGCTTACGGGAATGCAATAAATAGGCCTAATGTTAGAGCTTTACAACTTAATATTAGACCTAAATGTAATTCGTTTCATAAAAATAATTAAAAACATAATCATAAAAAAAATTTTCAAGTAATTTTAAATACAGTATATAAATGTAATTTGTATTAATCTCAAATAGGAGAAAATTCGAGTTGATGGTGTAAATATTAGATAGACCCAAGGTAAGAAGTGGGTTCATATGAACTCAAATGACCTTATGTGGGCTTTGTTTGAGTTTTACCTACATGCAATCAACCCACATTAACAAGAAGTAAAAGAAAATAGCCTACTGTAGGATCATTTATAGCTAGATGAAAAATTTTCCGGATTAAGCTAATAACCGGTAATACAGTAAATAAACTGAATTGATTTTAAGTTTACAAATTGTGAACAAGTTTGAAATCAATTTTAAATTAAACACAGATTTGAATACATTCCTAATTCAATATTACATTCAACGGCGTAATTAAAAATTTTACTTTTAAATTATTTTAATGTGAATTTGAATAACAACATTTAATGATTTGTTATGAAGGGGTAAAATGGTTCCATGAAAATAAATTCCGTTTCCGTCATAGTAAAAGTTTGAATAATTGAAGACAATAGGAATGCTACAGGAATCCATATACATTAGCTTCATATTATAATTATGAGGTTAGGTTGAACAGATCGAATCTTATTTCGTACAAGTTAAAAATATTCATTTATGAGTACAGTATTACTGTACTTATAATGAATACAATTTTTTTTTTCTAACTTAAAAACTGATTTATTTTGTACACAAATAATAGGATATCTCAATATCTATCGAATAGCACGCAGGGCCGGATTAACATAAGGGCATTTGGGGCCTGTGCCCAGGGCCCCCACAAAATAGGGGCCCCCACAAAACTAAAAAAAAATTATGTTTAAACATAATTTTTTTTCTATTACCGCAACAGCCTAGTGTGGCCTAATCCTGAGAGCAACAGGCAGAGAAAACCAAACCCGGGAAAAAACCTATGAAACATCGGAAAATTTCGGGAAAAAATTTCACATAGGTATTTTTCAGTTAAATTAAAATAATTAGTTTTACACAATAAAATATATGTATGTTTACAATAACCTAATTTTTAAATGAAATTTACAACTTCCTAGTTCAAATCTAATTGAAAGTACAGTATTTTGTGTAAATTTTCTAAATCATCAAATTTGCCTACTCTTAAAGGGGGACCCCACCGAATTTGTGCCCAGGGCCCCTGGATTGGTAAATCCGTAAATTCATTCCGTAAGTTCATTTAAATTTTGATAGCACGTATGCGCTATCAAAATTTAAATGAACTTATTACATTGGATTTTCGTTAATATCGTTTATTCAGTATTGTAAAAAAAATTTTATTTATTTTTTCTATTAAATTACTTTATATATATATAAAGAAATTTATAATATATATATACAAAAATATCATATCAACTTATTTATTTATTTATTGCATATACAAAAGGAAATGTCATAAGACAATTGATATCCTCCCCTCGAAAAAATTACCTACAACAAAAGATTAAAATACAAATAAAAAAAAAGGGTAACAATCAAATACATGATAAAAAATATACAAAATATACATAAATAAAAACAAATGGTTATAAATTATAAAGTAACCGTTGACAAATGCGTTTAAAATGTAGAAAGTCTTTATGTAGAGATTGTTCTACATGCCCATACTCTGAACAGACAGGTAAAAAAATGATCTGAAGGAAACGGAGAGCCTAAAAAATGGGGTAAAAAAAGTTTGGTTACGAGTAACTGTGGCGAAACTCTTTGGCACAGTCAATCTGAACGAATGGAACCATTGAAGTATTTGTATAAAAGTAAACGGTCAAAGTATTTAATACGTTCGGTAAAATCGAGAATTCCCAATCTGCACATGGCAACATTAGCATTAGAGGTAAAAGGAATATTAGAGAGTTTATTAAGAATAAGAAATATTTTATCTAACTCTTTTAATTTTATTTTAAATGAGAAGAGGCAGCCATAGCCCATATTGGCAGACAATAATCTAGTAAAGACTGAATATTGGAAAAATAAATGGAACGTAAGACTGTTTTTGAAGAGATAGGTTTGCAAAAAGTCATAGAATACCACAACGAATAGCTAGAGATTTAATAATCGTATCAACATGTCTTTTGAAATTAAGTTGAGGATCAAAAATGAGGTTATTATAAGAATTATCGTATTTTATGGGATTATTGTAGATATAGAATGCAGACAACTGACATGTGAGAATTACGAATGAGTGAAAAACACATAACTGCAGTTTTTCGTAAATTAATTTTTAGGTTGGCTTTTTCTAAAAGGAAAGATAAACGGAGTAGATCAGACTAAAGGACATGAGGTCGTGATTAGCCTAATCAATTTAATATCATTAACATAGGATAATATAGGCGAAGTAATATGACTAAGTAGGCCCTATATTGTTTAAATAAGCTGAAAAAAAATCGATTGCTTAAGGTGGATCCTTGCTTATGCGTATTCCGCATAAGGAAGGGAAATCCAAAAATTCAAAATCGCGAAGTGTAATTTTATGGGTACGGAGGAGGCAGTAATTATTAAGCCAGGATTGAAAAGTAGGATCAATTTCGAAGTAATCTCTGAGTATTGAGACAAGGAGATTGGGAATTACAGAATCGAAGGCTCTTGCTAATATCTATACAGATTATAAAGACAGATTGCTTACTTTTAAAATTCAGAAGGATTATTGATATAGTTTCCAAAAGATTGATAGTGGTGGAATGATGTAGGCCACAGTGCTGAATTAGTATTAAATTGAATAAACTGTTTTACATTATTTTACATTCATATTGTATTTAATTAATAATTGGTATGCTTCTGGGACGAAAAAAAACAATTTAAAATGTAACCTACCACTGACCACAGTAAATGTTGTAACCTTAATATCATGTTTAATATTACTTAATATTCATTTTTACAAATGTTTATTATGTAATTAAATTAATTTCTTTTATTAAACTTCAGTTAGAACAAAATAGATGATTTGGAATTAACATTTAAAAATAATATTTTTAATATAAAAAACAATAATAAATAAATAAGAATTATGGTCTTCCTAAATTTTATGTTAATTTCGAGTGGTTAATTTGAAATTGTAAATTTATCATCAATTCTTTTTTTTTTTCTGCGTGAACTTCTATTGCGTCAACAAGAAAAGATCTATTGTAGTCTTTGCTTTTGTGTTAAAAATTTATTCTGATTATTAAACATTTTTAAAATCAGATTTTACAATTTATTAGAATGATGAATATCAATCAGCAAAAATAAATAAATAAATAAATCAGAAAAAAAATATAGCTACAGTAATTACAAAATGTAGCATCTTAAGTAAGCCTATAGCAGCAGATACAAACCAAGAATAGGCTATAAATATAGTTTTTCGATTTATTAGGCTATATTTATTTGTTCACTTATAATTAAATCAGGCATTGTTATATCATGATTCATTAAATCATTACTTCTTTTCATAATTCTTACATAGTAATCATTTATATTTGGTTTTATTAATTGTAAGTTTAGAACTGGAGTTTTAAATTATGGATCTAATTTAATTTAATTTTTTTTTATTTTTATTTTTTATTCACATTTATTGATAATTGAACATATTAAAGAATGTGTATTATTTTATTTTGGTTAATTAAATAAAATTAAACTACACAAAAAACATTTAATTCATGAGAAAAACGAAAAAACGAACATAAGTATCATTTCAAAATATTGTATTCATAATGAATACCTTTAGCCTATTACTTTATAGATTTGGTGTTTTGTAAAGTAAACAAAAGTATGTACAAATAGATTAAATAAATTATCAGAAAAACTGTTAAACAAGATCGTTAATTATTGTCGTTATAAATTACATTATCCTAAAAACTAATATATTTTCAAATTTTAACGGCTTTGACAATAAAATATTTGAAAAATTGAAATCATAAAGCAGATTTAATAATATTAATTTCTAAAACGTACAGTAGCCTATATTAAAATAAGATTTTTTTTTTCTTTTACAAGTCACGTTAAGCTAATTTTTCTAATCCCGTTAATAAAAGACGTCAAATAAATAAATTTATCTTATTCGTTAAACAATAGCCATAATAAACGTTTTAAATAGCTTAGAAATAATAATTTGAAATTTCGATTTGTTTAACACAAAATGTAGGCTATGTACTGTACATTTTTTCCATTACTAATTTAATAAATAAGCTATTTGATTTTCTAAATTAATTTTTTATATTGGCTAAATTTGCAGAATTTGTTAGAAATGAAAACACTATTGTATGCTATTTTTGAAAGTTTAAAATTAAAATACTTAGAACAGTAGTACTTGAAAATTGACAAATTATATTAATTTGTAATATTCTTTACATTATAAATGTAAAGAATATTACAAATTAATAAATTAATATCGAAATTATAGGATATATTTCGATTAATTATTAATATAAAAAATTTAATGACAGAATGATCAGCATCCTGCATGCAACTGTATTAATTTGTTTTGTTTTATTTTATTATGTTACCTCCGAAGCCATGAAGGGCTTTGTCTGTTTTCCCCCAAGGGGCTGTTCATACGCGTTTTGTGTGTTGAACACCAAGGCAAGTTAGCCGTTATGGGGCTCCTAATGCCTCAAGTTGTAGAGGCAGTCATTCTGTACACAACTATATGTTTGTAATTTGTATTCATTCATGTTATACAATTGGCTCTCCGGTGGCACATTGTAGTCTCATATTTCACACTTTCCTGACATTCTTTTCTTTTCTTCATTCTTCTAACTTCTATAACTCTTCATATTTCTCTTTCCAAGGCTATAACTATTGGTGGAGGCCTTCTAATCCTTCGGTAAATGTAAATGTAAAAATGTAGGTAAGGTAGAATGATCTTAATCTCTTTATTGTACAGTAATGATGCACGTCAGTAGGATAAACTACTATGTATATCTCATCTTGTAGTTCAAGCTTCGAAGTAACAGCGAAATGCACAACAAAAGTTCATTCTTTTATACTGAGATCATTCATTACAGCCTACGTAAATACTGTACAGTATAGTGGTACTCAGATGGGAGCAAATACTGTCCGCCATGTCAACTGATGAAGACTAGAGGGTTTTCTTATAATACTGTTTCATAGGGAATGTCTCTATGTTTATATATATATATATATATATACTGGTACTATTTCACAGGGGTGCCTGTATGTTTATTTATATATATAAACATACAGGCACCGCTGTGAAATAGTACTAGTATAGAGTTCATACGTACTTTATACTGGTTTTATTTACAGTTATTTGCTCCCATCTGAGTACCAGTATACAGTACATACGTAGGCTGTAATGAATGGCCACAGTATAAAAGAATGTCATCGGCTAAGAGTACGCATTGCGTGTCTCTCAAATTTGGCAACATGACTAAACAGTTTCCCGTGCACACATTTTACTGTTAATGGCAAAGTGTGTCGAAGCCGACTTTTCTTGATCTGTGAGTCGCCAGGGCATTGATATCTTAGTAAACATTTTTCTGTTTCCGGAAATAACTTTGCAAACTCACGTCACAAGCTTTCTCAGTTTTGTTGTCTGGGTTGTGAATGTAAAGTGTTTGAAGGGATAAAGATAGAGGTCGAAGCTAAAGTACGGGATAACTTTCGTATCGGTGTCTGTCTAGAATTACATCTATCGGCAAGTTAATGGAATTTTGTTTCGGAGGGTAAGAGTACTCATAGCAGTGCCGGACAGTACTCAAGTCAGAGATTCTTTCAGGAACGTCTTAGAGCAGAAGGAAAAGGAAAACACCGAAAAATAAAAAAGGTAAAAATAGAGTGGGCGCAACTTGGATTCGTAAAACATAACCAGTAAGCTTCCACTTCTCGGGTTGATAGGCCTAATGATGAAGGCGTTTTCTGTCCTGGCTGCGAAGAATCTTTCGATGATGACTAGATGCAATATGGACAATGTGCACAGTGATGGCACGAGCAGTGGTTGCACGAGTGACTATGAAGGTACAGGAGGTTTCATTTGTGATTGCTATTAGTGCGTACTCTTAACTTCCAGTACAGGGTAAGAGTACGCATTGGAATTTTCTCCTTTTTAAAACTATACTAGTTTTTTCGTTCTAACGGAAAGATATACAAATGATATATACTCAGACAGAAATGTATTGTGATAAAACAATAAACACCTGAGAAATGCAAAAAATAACATAAGGCGCGTACTCTTTCCTTCCTCTCCCTTACTTAATACAATTGCCAAGATTCACATTTTTCCAATAGTAACCTTGACTCACTGCCTCTTTCACTCTCTTTCTCCCACCATCCTGCCAGCAAAAAGAGCTTATGGAATATTGGTAAACTGCTGTTAGAAACATTCTATTTGTGCAGCTATTCTGTTGATAGTGCCTACTAACAGGATAGTCTGCTGTCTACTATTTCATTAACTATTTTAGAATGAAAATTGTATATCGTTATTGTAACACTTATTCCAAACGTATGTAAAAATAAACTGATTTGGAATTTGTTCTAATTTGAAAAATTTTGAAAGTTTATTTAACTGTAGTAATAAGTAGGCAACTAGTTCTCGTAATACAAGGTGGTTCACTCGGGACTTAACGCTTTGTTCAATAGCCTACCCTATGATTGCACAGTGACATAACATGTAATGTCAATTGGCCAATTGTTTCATCATAGATAAAGAATTCTGTTCGTGTTTCATACTCATTTTTTCATTATATAGAAGATATTCCATGTAATAAGTGTTCAATTTCGAGTGAACCATCCTGTGTAAGTTATAACCGCATTATTTATTTATTTATATAAAAATTAAATTTAAAAAATTCACGAAAATTTTTGCATTTTAAGAATTAGGTTATCCTCGATAATATTGTGACCAGAGGGTCGGCACCTCTTTAGCGCCTTGTCAGGACTGATACCACTGTGTCTTCTAGGATAGACACAGAAACAGCGAATTCAAGATTCGTGCGAGCGGTAACGTGCGCGGACGGTCGGATTCGGGATGGAGGAGGATTGAGAGACGGCTCGGAAGTGAATCACTAGGATACGGTGTTAACAACTAAAAACCGATTTAATTTAACAAAAAGGAATACATATCTATCCTATCGAATACCGGTCGAGAGAGAGTTTACAAGAAACCGCAAGTTGGTATATACCTTGTGCAGACTTCCGGATCGACGATTTGAGTTCGTTCGGTCGGTAGTTCGGTGCGGACGGAATCCAGGAACGGTTGAGATTTCCCTTTTCTTGGAGTTCGGTCGAGGAAGCGATGGAGAACTAAAGGATCTAATAATCCGGGGAGTTCGACGGTATCCTCTAAAAAAACACAAGGAATGAAGTTCCCGGTAGCCTGGACGACGATAAACCTTTTTGGAGCACTTTTGTTGAAGCGTTCGCGAACTCTCGACGACCCTTTTGTCCTTGAGTCACTCCTTTTTATACTCCAACTCACGTTACCCTTTTTCACCAATCGTGAATTTTTTGTTTTAGTTCCCAGTGACACATTCTGAGTTCCCTGAGAAAGGAAACGACTTCGAAGGGAGAGAAATGCACTCATCCCCCGGTAATAAAAATGAAAAAAAGGTTTTTTTTCTGAGGAATAAATAAATTTTCTTTTCAAGACGAAAAATGAACATTTCGTCAAATCCGATCTCTCACAATATGTATATGTACTGTACATATTAAGACACCTTCCTTTAAATCGACATTACATTTTATTAATTTGTTTGATATGTTCATAAAGTTTGTTTTTGATAGTAAAGAAAATTGTACACAAGACTAATTATTTTTTATTAAAATATATTTATTTTTTCATAAATTAAAATTTAGCTATTTTTCAATAATTCCAAATATTTCTTCAAACGACAAATGAAATCATTTATTGTATAACTTCAATTAAATATCTTCCAAAAATAAATTTTGAATATATCTGAAATTAAAAATTTTAATATTAGAATCAGACCGTTCTGTAAATAAGTATAATTTACAGAAATAAAAATTCTAAAAGTTTAATAATTACTTTAAAAACTATATACATTTCAAATTTTAAATAAATTTTAATTTACTTGAAATGAATTTACTTTAAAACTTTAAGTAATTTAAAAATTAAGAATTAATTATTCTGAAAATTCGTTTCGAATATTTCATAAAAATTATGTTATGATGGAAAATTATTAAATTCACTGCCATTCTGAATATTTAACCTCGAGTAAAAAATAATTAAATATTATCTTCGTTCTATATGTCCAAGAAAACTTGAGTTTTCAAAGTACTCTATTAATACCCAACAATTACATTAGTTTCAATACTTATAAAAAAATTTATTTTAAATAACTATTCTATTCTAAGATTAGTTTAAAATTTTATTGTGTAATGTATATTATTGTATGTCCTATTATTAAGCAATCATTTGTAACTGCTAATGGGTCAACTGTATTTTGCATACCTCTGCTCATTCTTCCTATATTTTACATCATTCCTTGTAATACAAAATTCGCCACTGAATCTCGCGATAAGATAGTTTTCTTCCAGTGACTCAGCTGACTCCAGGATAAGTCTTCTAGCTGTTTATCAACTGAATCAGGAATCGGTCTTTCTTCTAAGTCCTTAATAAGACAAGCATTTAGATACCAGAGCCACATGACATTACTATATGGCCAGAATACGCCCCAGTTGTTTCTAAATAGACAAATGAAATAAATAAGCACTGATTAAATATGTAGTTCCATATATTTAGTAGCGACAGAACTAAACTTTAAAATTAACTGAATGAGTATGCAATAAGATATTTTTTTATTACCTTAATGCT